>NC_090033.1:15015364-15315364 GCF_037176765.1 Anolis sagrei
CTGGGCAAGGGAGCCTTGGGTGATTAAGGCAAACAGCTGGAGATCATGATCCATCTGGAGATCAGGAGGAGGAGAGATGCTTGCCAGTCTGAACAGAAGGAAGGAAGCCTTGGAGACGAGCGGAAGCCAGGAAGGGAGGAGGACATTGTGAATGGATGCCGATTGACACCTTCTGAACTTCCAAGACTCAAGGCTATGAGTCTACACCACATGCCTCAAACTCAAGGCCCTCCATGTCCTTTTTCATGACCCTCTTCCAGATCATTCATAGAATCACTAGCTGTGCCCTGCCACGCGTTGCTGTGGCCTTTAGTAAGAGTTTTGAAGTCTCTGCCTGGCCTCTCTTCCTTCCTTCCCTCGCTCTCTTTCCCTCTTTCTCTCTCTCACACTCCTTCCTTTCCCCTCTTTCTCTCTCTCTTTCTCTCACACTCCTTCCTTTCCCCTCTTTCTCTCTCTCTTTCTCTCACACTCCTTCCTTTCCCCTCTTTCTCTCTCTTTTTCTCTCACTCCTTCCTTTCCCCTCTTTCTCTCTCTCTTTCTCTCACACTCCTTCCTTTCCCCTCTTTCTCTCTCTCTTTCTCTCACACTCCTTCCTTTCCCCTCTTTCTCTCTCTTTTTCTCTCACTCCTTCCTTTCCCCTCTTTCTCTCTCTCTTTCTCTCACACTCCTTCCTTTCCCCTCTTTCTCTCTCTCTTTCTCTCACACTCCTTCCTTTCCCCTCTTTCTCTCTCTTTTTCTCTCACTCCTTCCTTTCCCCTCTTTCTCTCTCTCTTTCTCTCACACTCCTTCCTTTCCCCTCTTTCTCTCTCTCTTTCTCTCACACTCCTTCCTTTCCCCTCTTTCTCTCTCTCTTTCTCTCACACTCCTTCCTTTCCCCTCTCTCTCTCTCTCTCTCTCTCTCTCTCTCTGGCATCCCTCCTTCCTCCCCCTTCTTTATGCTTGTGTGTAAACTTGAGTATCTTCTGTTGGTCATGGGGGTTCAGTGTGGCATGTTTGCCCCAATTCTGTCGTTGGTGGGGTTCAGGATGCTCTTTGAGTGTTGGTGAACTCTGAATCCCAGTGACTACAACTCCCAAATGTCAAGGTCTATTTCCCTCAAACTCCATCTGTGTTCATATTTGGGCGTATTGAATTATGCCAAGTTTGGTCCGGATCCGTCATTGTTTGAGTCCACAGTGCTGTCTGGATGTCGGTGAACTACAGCTCCCATACTCAAGGTCAATGCCCTCCAAACCTTTCACGTATTTTCTGTTGGTCATGGGAGTTCTGTGTGCCAAGTTTGGTTCACTTCCATCATTGGTGGAGTCCAGAATGCTCTTTGATTGGGGGTGATCTATAAATCCCAGGAAGGGAGGGGGCGTGTCTTTCCGGTGGGGGTGAGAGGAGGGAAGGAGTAAGTCACAGAGGGAAGGGGTGGGGCGAAGGGAGGGGGCGGGGTTTGGAGAGGAAGAAGAAGACACGCCCCCTCCCTTTGCCCCACCCCTTCCCTCCGTGACTCACTCCTTCCCTCCTCCCTCCCTCTCTGGAAAGACAGGGGAGTTTGCGCCAGTGCGCATGCTCAGTTGTTTTGCCATTTTTTGTGGTTGTTGTTGTGTGGTTTTGATTTCTGAGTGGATTAGTTTGTACCTAGTGGGTTGTCCTTGGGGCATGGCAATTTTGGTAGAGTTTTGTGGAAGGGTTTTAGAGTTTTGCTTCCCCGTTGGACACCAGTAGGAAATTTATAGATATAGATGGAGTTGGAAGAGCTGTTCTTAGCCACGCCCACCTCGTCCCTCTTTGCATCGCCGGGCAGAGGCGGCCCTAGGTAATTTTCAACGGTAAGCAAACAGTATTTTGGTGCCCCCCCCCCCCCCAACCAGTCATTGATATATATTTTCTGTTTGTCGTGGGAGTTCTTTGTGCCACAACCAACCAATCATTGATATATATTTTCTGTTTGTCATGGAAGTTCTGTGTGCCATATTTGGTTCAATTCCATTATTGGTGGAGTTCAGAATGCTCTTTGATTGTAGGTGAACTATACATCCCAGTAACTACACTTATTTATTTATTTACTATACTTTTATACCGCCGTTTCTCAGCCTAACCAGCGACTCAACGCGGTTTACAACAGGATAAAAACAGTCAACAATATACAATTCAAAACAAAAGAGCACAATATACAATATTACACAACAGCAAGAACCCAATGCATCTCATAACTAGAGTCGTGATCCAAAATTCGTCGTCCATATTTCCATTCCTGTGATCGTCACATTCATTGCACTGATTAACCAAAGGCCTGTTCGAACATCCAAGTTTTTAATCTTCTACGGAACACCATTAGCGAGGGAGTTGATCTTACCTCCATGGGAAGGGCGTTCCACAGCCGAGGGGCCACCACAGAAAAGGCCCTGTCTCTCGTTCCCGCCAGCCACACCTGTGAAGCAGGCGGGATAGAGAGCAGGGCCTCCCCAAAAGATCTCAGGGTCCTGGCGGGCTGATAGGCAGAGATACGTTCAGATAGGTATCTTGGGCCAGAACCGTTTAGGGCTTTAAAGGCCAACGCCAGCAATTTGAATTGAGCCCGGTAGCAGATCGGCAGCCAGTGGAGCTGGCGCAGCAGAGGAGTGGTATGCTCCCTGCGCTCCGCTCCTGTTAGTATCATGGCTGCCGAACGTTGGACTAGTTGGAGCTTCCGGGCCGTCTTCAAAGGCAACCCCACGTAGAGAGCGTTGCAGTAGTCTAGACGGGATATAACCAGAGCGTGGACTACCGTGGCCAAGTCAGACTTCCCAAGGTACGGGCGCAGTTGGCGCACGAGTTTTAACTGTGTGAATGCTCCCCTGGTCACCGCCGAAACCTGGGGTTCCAGGCTCAGTGATGAGTCCAGGGTCACACCCAAGCTGCGAACCTGCGTCTTCAGGGGGAGTGCGACCCCATCCAACACAGGCTGTAACCCTATACCCTGTTCGGCCTTACAACTAACCAGGAGTACCTCTGTCTTGGCTGGATTCAGTTTCAATTTGTTCACCCTCATCCAGACGGTCACAGCGGCCAAGCACTGGTTCAGGACCTCAACAGCCTCCTTAGTAGCACTTGCCGCACTTGCCTGGCCCACTTTGTGTCCGGAGGCGTGTCTGAAGACCCCAGCGTGTGCACCAAAAGTCACCTCTTCTCCTGACTTTCTCCTCAGCCATTGGGACCGAGAGAGAGAGAGAGAGAGAGAGGGGTGGAGATACCCACCTTTCCTGAAGGTAGGCGCAAAAACAAAGGAGGGAGCGGAGGTGGGAGATACCTCCAGCCAGAGGGGCTCTCTCTCTCTCTCTCTCTCTTGGTCCCAATGGCTGAAGAGAAAGTCAGGAGAAGAGGTGACTTTTGGTGTGCACGCTGGGGTCTTCAGACACGCCTCCGGACCCAAAGTGGGCTAGGCAAGGGAGCAAGTGGAGATGCCCACCTTTCCTGAAGGTAGGCGCAAAAACAAAGGAGGGAGCGGAGGTGGGAGATACCTCCAGCCGGAGGGGCTCTCTCTCTCTCTTGGTCCCAATGGCTGAAGAGAAAGTCAGGAGAAGAGGTGACTTTTGGTGTGCACACTGGGGTCTTCAGACACACCTCCAGACCCAAAGCGGGCCAGGCAAGGGAGCAAGTGGAGATGCCCACCTTTCCTGAAGGTAGGCGCAAAAACAAAGGAGGGAGCGGAGGTGGGAGATACCTCCAGCCGGAGGGTCTCTCTCTCTCTCTCTCTTGGTCCCAATGGCTGAAGAGAAAGTCAGGAGAAGAGGCGACTTTTGGTGTGCACACTGGGGTCTTCAGACATGACTCCGGACCCGAAGCAGGCCAGGCGTGGCGGCTCCGCCCCTTGGCCCACCCGCGGATTGGGGAGAGGAGAGGAGGCGGGTGGAGCACCGGGGAATCAGGAAAGGGAGCCGGTCATGGGGAAGGGATCGAACGCAGAGAACGATTGAGCGCCGGCTCTGCTCGCGCACCCGGTGGCCAGGTGGAGCAGGAATGAGAGGGGCTAGGCGAGGCTCAAGGGTCCGGCCCCTTTGGGAAGAGGATCGCCCGGCAGCGAGGCAAGAAAGCTGAAGCTAGGGCTGTTGTGAGCTGAGGGGGCGCTCCTCTTCTGCTTTGGTTAGACCACACCTGGAATATTGTGTCCAATTCTGGGCACCACAATTCAAGAGAGATATTGACAAGCTGGAATGTGTCCAGAGGAGGGCGACTAAAATGATCAAGGGTCTGGAGAACAAGCCCTATGAGGAGCGGCTTAGGGAACTGGGCATGTTTAGCCTGAAGAAGAGAAGGCTGAGAGGAGATATGAGAGCCATGTATAAATATGTGAGAGGAAGCCACAGGGAGGAGGGAGCAAGCGTGTTTTCTGCTTCCTTGGAGACTAGGACGCGGAACAATGGCTTCCAACTACAAGAGAGGAGATTCCAACTGAACATGAGGAAGAACTTCCTGACTGTGAGAGCCGTTCAGCAGTGGAACTCTCTGCCCCGGAGTGTGGTGGAGGCTCCTTCTTTGGAAGCTTTTAAGCAGAGGCTGGATGGCCATCTGTCAGGGGTGATTTGAATGCAATATTCCTGCTTCTTGGCAGAATGGGGTTGGACTGGATGGCCCATGAGGTCTCTTCCAACTCTTTGATTCTATGATTCTATGATTCTATGATTCCTCAAGTGGCGGTCGAGGGGCATTTACAGAGGTGCCTTTGCACCCCTGGCAAAAAAAGTGTTCTGCGACCGCTTACTTCGCGTAATGGATGAGCCGTCCCTGTCGCCGGGCATAAAACCGGGCATAAATAGAGCATAAAGCTTTGATTAAATGATACACACCAAACTGATCAAGGCTTAACCCTTATTATCCAGCCTGGCGTCCTTGCCCTTAGCAAAACTATAAGTTACTATCTCTTATTCGGGGGGAGGGGGGGTCATGTTCGACTTCAGATGGTCCAGAGAGTGCTGTGACCCACATCTGGCCGGAGAGGTCCACATTCCAGAGATGGCCTAAGCCCTCTCCTATTCGGGCGGTCAATGCCTGCCACTGTCCCATCCCACCTTCTCTATAACCCTTTTGTTGCCCGGAATGAATGGTGGTGCTTTGCAAGCCCTCCGTGGTTGTGCCCTTGCCGGAAGCATCTTCACGGCTGGTGGGTGGAAAGGATGCTATTCCCCTGGAGACGGTTGCCAAGGAGAATAGTAGGCTTCCTCCACCACGGAGTGTGGCTTAACCCTTCCTCGCTTGGCTCCAATCCATGCTTCTAAATGGGACAAGCAGTGGAACCCAGCATTCCTTATCAGACCATCCCAAAATCCAGGACAACTTCATGTTTAGACGTGTTGTTGTTCATTCGTTCAGTCGTCTCCGACTCTTCGTGACTTCATGGACCAGTCCACGGCAGAGCTCCCTGTCGGCCGTCACCACCCCCAGCTCCTTCAAGGTCAGTCCAGTCACTTCATAGAATCATAGAATCAAAGAGATGGAAGAGACCTCCTGGGCCATCCAGTCCAACCCCATTCTGCCAAGAAGCAGGAATATTGCATTCAAATCACCCCTGACAGATGGCCATCCAGCCTCCCTTCTGCTAACCCTTTGAGAAGCAAAACAACCACCACCTCCTCTTCCCCCTCCTCCTCATAGAATCCTAGAATCAAAGAGTTGGAAGAGACCTCCTGGGCCATCCAGTCCAACCCCATTCTGCCAAGAAGCAGGAATATTGCATTCAAATCACCCCTGACAGATGGCCATCCAGCCTCCCTTCTGCTAACCCTTTGAGAAGCAAAACAACCACCACCTCCTCTTCCCCCTCCTCCTCATAGAATCCTAGAATCAAAGAGTTGGAAGAGACCTCCTGGGCCATCCAGTCCAACCCCATTCTGCCAAGAAGCAGGAATATTGCATTCAAATCACCCCTGACAGATGGCCACCCAGCCTCCCTTCTGCTAACCCTTTGAGAAGCAAAACAACCACCACCTCCTCTTCCCCCTCCTCCTCATAGAATCCTAGAATCAAAGAGTTGGAAGAGACCTCATGGGCCATCCAGTCCAACCCCATTCTGCCAAGAAGCAGGAATATTGCATTCAAATCACCCCTGACAGATGGCCATCCAGCCTCTGCTTAAAAGCTTCCAAAGAAGGAGCCTCCACCACACTCCGGGACAGAGAGTTCCACTGCTGAACGGCTCTCACAGTCAGGAAGTTCTTCCTCATGTTCCGATGGAATCTCCTCTCTTGTAGTTTGAAGCCATTGTTCCATTGCGTCCTAGTCTCCAAGGAAGCAGAAAACAAGCTTGCTCCCTCCTCCCTGTGGCTTCCTCTCACATATTTATACATGGCTATCATATCTCCTCTCAGCCTTCTCTTCTTCAGGCCAAACATGCCCAATTCCCTAAGCCGCTCCTCATAGGGCTTGTTCTCCAGACCTTTGATCTGCTCCCTCCTCCCTGTGGCTTCCTCTCACATATTTATACATGGCTATCATATCTCCTCTCATCCTTCTCTTCTTCAGGATAAACATGCCCAGTTCCCTAAGCCGCTCCTCATAGGGCTTGTTCTCCAGACCCTTGATCATTTGAGTCGCCCTCCTCTGGACACATTCCAGCTTGTCAAGATCTCTCTTGAATTGTGGTGCCCAGAATTGGACACAGTATTCCAGATGTGGTCTAACCAAAGCAGACTGTGAGAGCCGTTTAGCAGTGGAACTCTCTGCCCCGGAGTGTGGTGGAGGCTCCTTCTTTGGAAGCTTTTAAGCAGAGGCTGGATGGCCATCTGTCAGGGGTGATTTGAATGCAATATTCCTGCTTCTTGGCAGAATGGGGTTGGACTGGATGGCCCAGGAGGTCTCTTCCAACTCTTTGATTCTAGGATTCTATGATTCTATGATCTTTGGACTTGGGTCCACCATATACCGAAACTATGAGTATTCCCAAATCCAAAGAGTCCAAAATCACCAAATGCTTCCGGTCTCAAGCATTCAGGGAAAGGGAGACTTCACCTGTATTTGTTTCACCAGTGTTTAATAAATACTGAAATAGAAATGTTTGAAAACAAACGGAGCGAGGTGTGCTAATTCGATCAATAAAGAAGGTTGGATGCAATGTTTTCTATTATTCACTTCCCAACTGGGGGGAAGAAATGGATTTTCTGGCAGGCAGAAAACTTTGTTGGGAAGGAGGAGGAGAAGGAAGAAGAGAAATAAGGGAGAAAGAGAAAGAAGGGAATTAGTGGAAGAGGAGGAAGAGGAAAAAGAAGGGAAAGAGAAAGGAGCAAGCAGAGGAAAAGGAGGAGGAAGGGAGGGGAATTAGTGGAAGAGGAGGAAGAGGAAAAAGAAGGGAAGGAGAAAGGAGCAAGCAGAGGAAAAGGAGGAGGAAGGGAGGGGAATAAGTGGAAGAGAAGGAAGAGGAAAAAGAAGGGAAAGAAAGGAGCAAGCAGAGGAAAAGGAGGAGGAAGGGAGGGGAATAAGTGGAAGAGAAGGAAGAGGAAAAAGAAGGGAAGGAGAAAGAGGAGCAAGTAGAAGAGGAGGAGGAAGGGGAATGGTAAGAAGAAGGGGAGGAGGAAGAAATAGAATAGGAAAGAGTGATGAACTCTTAGAGAAGAAAGTGGGAGGAGGAAGAAGAAGAGGAAAAAGAAGGGAAGGGGAAAGAGGAGCAAGTAGAAGAAGAGGAGAAAGGGGAACTGCAAGAAGAAGGGGAGGAGGAAGAACTAGGAGAGGAAAGAGTGATGAACATGTAGGAAGAAAGTGGAAGAAGAAGAGGAAAAAGAAGGGAAGGAGAAAGGAGCAAGCAGAGGAGGAGGAGGAAGAGGAAGAAGGGAGGGGAATAAGTGAGGAGAAGGAAGAGGAAAAAGAAGGAAGGAGAAAGAGGAACAAGTAGAATAGGAGGAGGAAGGGGGATGGTAAGAAGAAGGGGAGGAGGAAGAAATAGAAGAGGAAAGAGTAATGAACATTTAGAGAAGAAAGTGGAAGAAGAAGAGGAAAAAGAAGGGAAGGAGAAAGGAGCAAGCAGAGGAGGAGGAGGAAGAAGAAGAGGAAGAAGGGAGGGGAATAAATGAAAGAGGAGGAAGAGGAAAAAGAAGGAAGGAGAAAGAGGAACAAGTGGAGGAGGAAGGGGGATGGTAAGAAGAAGGGGAGGAGGAAGAAATAGAAGAGGAAAGAGTGATGAACATTTAGAGAAGAACGTGGGAGGAAGAAGAAGAAGAGGAAAAAGAAGGGAAGGGGAAAGGAGCAAGCAGAGGAGGAGGAGGAGGAAGAGGAAGAAGGGAGGGGAATAAGTGAGGAGAAGGAAGAGGAAAAAGAAGAAAGGAGAAAGAGAAACAAGTGGAAGTGGAGGAGGAAGGGGAACAATAAGATGAAGGGGAAGAGGAAGAAATAGAAGAGGAAAGTTGTTTCAGTTCGGAATTGCTCCTCCCACTATTCCTGCATGGCTCGAAATTGGATCGAAAGGTAATTAAATCCGAATTAATTACGATTTTAGAAACTTACGAACGAACTTACCCAAGCCTACTACCTTGTTCATGCCCAGCATTTATTTTTTAAATTTTAGACTACTACATTTGACCTGGACATAGGTTTGTAAATCCTTGTGTGTTATTATCTATATGTGATTTATATTAATTTGCATTGTATTGTTTTGTTTATTGCTTTTTTGTTTTATTGATGTGTTGCTGGGCTTGGACTCATGTAAGCCGCCCCGAGTCCCATGGGGAGATGGTGGCAGGGTATAAATAAAGATTTATTATTATTATTATTATTATTATTATTATTATTATTATTGTAAACTATCCAGAAATCTTATACAGTCCTAGCTGTACCCAACACACATTGCAGTGGCCAACTTTCCCTCCCTCTTTCTCTTCTTCTTTCCTTCCTTTCCTTTTATTTCTTTCCTCCTCTCCTTCCTTCCTTCCTTTTCTCCTTCCTTCCTTCCTTCCTTCCTTCCTTCTTTCTTCCCTTCCTTCTTTCCTTCTCTACATCTTTCCTTCCTTCCCCTCCCTTTTTCTTTCTCTCAACACAAATAAACATCATTTGTGTTGTTCTCAACATCTGCCTCACGTGTGCCTCATGGGTGTCTTCCTATCTGCGAGGAACCAGGAATTTCACCACAGCCTCTCCATTGTGTCAGTCCCAACTGGCTGAAACCAATCTCAAACTTCCTCTATGAACTCCATATCCCAGGACTATAAGACAAAGGATCTAGCTCTTTGCGGCTAGACGAAAAATGTGATTTATATTAATTTGCATTGCATTGTTTTGTTTATTGCTTTTTTGTTTTATTGATGTGTTGTTGGGCTTGGACTCATGTAAGCCGCCCCGAGTCCCATGGGGAGATGGTGGCGGGGTATAAATAAAGATTTATTATTATTATTATTATTATTATTATTATTATTATTATAAACTATCCAGAAATCTTATACAGTCCTAGCTGTACCCAACACACATTGCACTGGCCAACTTTCCCTCCCTCTTTCTCTTCTTCTTTCCTTCCTTTCCTTTTATTTCTTTCCTCCTCTCCTTCCTTCCTTCCTTCTCTCCTTCCTTCCTTCCTTCCTTCCTTCCTTCTTTCTTCCCTTCCTTCTTTCCTTCTCTACATCTTTCCTTCCTTCCCCTCCCTTTTTCTTTCTCTCAACACAAATAAACATCATTGTTATGTTGTTCTCAACATCTGCCTCACGTGTGCCTCATGGGTGTCTTCCTATCTGCGAGGAACCAGGAATTTCACCACAGCCTCTCCATTGTGTCAGTCCCAACTGGCTGAAACCAATCTCAAACTTCCTCTATGAACTCCATATCCCAGGACTATAAGACAAAGGATCTAGCCCTTTGGGGTTAGACGAAAAATGATGATTCAATTCACTAAAACAATAACTCTGATCTGACTTGAGGGCTTAAGCTATCGTTGGGTCATTGGACAAACATTGGTCACCTTAATCCTGACAACTAGACATTTCTTCATTGTTTCCCTGTTGCCCGCCTCCCTGCCACCTCATTGGCTGAGCGGCCAAAACAGGGCTCAGGCCGCCATTGGCTCTTCTGCTGGCTTGCTGATGCCACAGCCAATCATAACAAAGCCAGCTCGAGGGGTGAGGTGGGCATGGGAACTTTTGAATCTGAAGGCTATAAATATTGTATCTCTCTGCCCAATGAGCATGCCGATTTTTGGCAAGCTACTGCAATCATCATCCTTTCCAGCTGGAATGAAATAAAACCCTCTGTGGTTTTCTCTTCAACTTGGTAAGATTTATTCTGGAACTAGCTTGGGGACCCGGCGGTCCCCGGGTTTTTCTGAGACAGGCATTGTGTGCCAAGGTTGGGTTTTTATCATTTATGTGGCTCACAGTGCTCTCAGGAAGTTAGTGAAGGAATTGCAAGTCCCATCATCCATGGTCCAACCTCCTCCAAACCGCACCAGAATGTAGAGTGGGTCATGAGTGCTCTGTGTGCCAAGTTTGGTTGTGATCAGTCATTGAATGTGAGTCACAGTGGTCTTGGGAAATGAGTGGAGGTACTTCAAGTCCCATCATCCATGGTCCAACCTCCTCCAAACCGCACCAGAATGTAGAGTGGGTCATGAGTGCTCTGTGTGCCAAGTTTGGTTGTGATCAGTCATTGAATGTGAGTCACAGTGGTCTTGGGAAATGAGTGGAGGTACTTCAAGTCCCATCATCCATGGTCCTCCCTCCTCCAAACTGCAGTAGGATGTAGAGTGGGTCATGGGGTCTTTGTTGGGGGCTATAGTGGCCCATGGGAACCAAAGCATTTGAAAATCCCATAATCCATGGTCCAACTCCCCCAAACCGCACCAGGATGTAAAGTGGGTCATGGGGGTTATGTGTGCCAAGTTTAGTCCAGGTTCACCATTCGTAGTGGTCACAGTGGCTTGTGAAACTGGCAGCTAATCAGAAAGCTGCCACATACACCGCCCTCCCTCCCTCCGCATACAAACATTGACTTTTATTATATACACTAGCTTGGGGACCTGGCGCTGCCCGGGTTATTTGAGAAAGGGATTGTGTATCAAGGTTGGTCTTTATCAGTTATTTATATGACTCTCAGTGGTCTCAGGAAGTTAGTGAAAGTACTGTGAGTCCCATCATCTGTGGTCCATCCTCCTCCAAACTGTACAAGGATGTAGAGTGGGTCATCGGGGTTCTGTGTGCCAAGTTTGGTCTTGATCAGTCATTGTTTAGCGTCGCAGCGGTCTCAGAAAGTGAATGGAGGTACTTCAATTTATTATTTATTTATTTCACAGTTTTCTATACCAAGCTTCTCAACCTCATTGAGGGACTCAGCCCGGTTTCCAGCCATAAAAACATATACACTCATTAAAATATCATATATCACAATTACAAAAACAACTTTATAAACACTATATATAACAACTATAAAAACACTATATATACTTCAAGTCCCATCATCCATGGTCCGCCCTCCTCCAAACCACAGTAGGATGTAGAGTGGGTAATGGGGGCTCGGTGTGCCAAGTTTGGTCTTTATCGGTCTTCGTTGGGGGGCACAGTGGTCCCTGGGAACCAAACCGTTTAAATGTACTACAAATCCCATAATCTGTGATCCACCACCCCGAAACCACACCAGGATGTAAAGGGGTTCATGGGGGTTATGTGTGCCAAGTTTGGTCCAGGTGCGTCTCCCGCGTTGGTCACAGTGGCCTGTGAAAGTGGCAGCCAATCAGAAACCTGCCACATACACTTCCGCCCTTCCGCCCTCCGCATACATACAAACAAACATTCACTTTTATTATAGATATAGATAGTAGGCCTGGGTAACAACGCAAAAATTTGTTTCTAAAATCGATTTGTAATTGGGGTGTTTTTTTGTTTCGATATTTAAAATAATTACAAAATTTTCCAAAAAAAAAGTTCGGTATTTACGAAATTTCGTAAATATTTACAAAACATTTTGTAAAGATGGCGCCCTTTTTTTTTCAATATTTTTTAAATATTTTTTTAGATTTAATTATTAATTTAGTAGAATAGGGAGGAGAAATTATTATTGAGGGAAGGCAGGCACTCACTCTGGCGGGCCCTCTCGCTCGCCGCTCGCTCGCCGCTCGCCCTCTCGCTCGCCCTCTCGCCCTCTCGCTAGGATGGGTTCCTTCCAGGAGGGGCTCTTTTTCCCAGGCTGCCAAACTACAACTCCCAGGATGCTACAGCATTGAGCCAATGAAAGAAAGAGAAGGAGACCTCCCTCTCGCCCTCTCACTCGCCCTCTCGCTCGCCCTCTCGCTCGCCGCTCGCCCTCGCCCTCTCGCTCGCCCTCTCGCTCGCCGCTCGCCCTCGCCCTCTCGCTCGCCCTCTCGCTCACCGCTTGCCCTCGCCCTCTCGCTCGCCGCTCGCCCTCTCACTCGCCCTCTCGCTCGCCGCTCGCCCTCGCCTTCTCGCTCGCCGCTCGCCCTCTCGCTCGCCCTCTCGCTTGCTCAGCCGGCGCCGAGAGAGGAGAGCTCCCAGCAAGCCAGGCGGCCATCTTACGTATTTCCGAAATGGACAAAAATACAAATTTTTTTGGCGCCTGCCGTTTCAATATTTAAAAACACTTCCAGGTTTAAAAATAAGTTTTGTAATCGTTTCGTAATTCAAAAATTAACGATTTTTTTAACGAATTACGAATTAACGAAACGAATTGCCCAGCCCTAATAGATAGATACTGGCTTCTTTTCTCACCAGGCAACCCACAACGGCTTGGATCTCTCTATCCACAGCCATTCTAAATTGCTCAACAGCACTTGTGTGGTGGAGGCTCCTTCTATAGAAGCTGGATGGCCATCTCTTGGGGGTGCTTTGATTTTCCTGCTTCTTGGTAGAATGGGGTTGGACTGGGTGGCCCACCAAGTCTTTTCCAACTCTATGATTCTTTTTTGTAACACTTTGCAAAGTAGACTCGGTCTTTCAGGGCTCTGCAATCTGAAGTGAAGAAGATTGTGGGGCTTCCTCTTCCTGAGGAAATGGGAAAGCAACTTCCTGCCATTTCCCATTAGCAACTTCCTGCCTTTGTCAGTGTCACCTTTGCCCCCGAGCCCTGCTCACCCTTTATCAGGGCCGCTTCGAGATGCCATTGAAGGAAGCCAAAGGCTCGTAACCTATGTCCAAGCCCTGTTCAAATGTTCCCACAAAGCCAGAGGACATGGGGATTGTTATTTTTAGAGTACCCTTGTCAGGAGGAACAGCCCCGTCCTTCTCACCCACTCTACGTCTCCCTAAAGGGCCGCCACCTTTCAAAGGCCATTGGAACATCGGCAAGGTGCAAAGAAAAACATTAGGCCTGGGTAACAACGCAAAAATTTGTTTCTAAAATCGATTTGTAATTGGGTTTTTTTTTTGTTTCGATATTTAAAATAATTACAAAACTTTCCCAAAAAAAAGTTTCGGTATTTACGAAATTTCGTAAATATTTACAAAACATTTTGTAAAGATGGCGCCCTTTTTTTTTCAATATTTTTAAAATATTTTTTAAATTTAATTATTAATTTAGTAGAATAGGGATTAATTATTATTAATTATTATTAAGGAGGGAAGGCAGGCACTCACTCTGGCGGGCCCTCTCGCTCGCCGCTCGCTCGCCCCTCTCACTCACCGCTCACTCGCCCCTCTCGCTCCAGCAGACAAGAGTTCTTCCTCCCACCCTGAACATTATTTCACAGATATATCAACCCCACTTGCCTAGTTTCCAACAGACCTCACAACCTCTGAGGATGCCTGCCATAGATGTGGGTGAAATGTCAGGAGAGAGTGCTTCCGCCCCTCTCGCTCGCCGCTCGCTATTATTATTAATAGGCAATGCTAAGCAAGCTGGCCAATTGCAACATTCAGGCAGGAAGCAGCCAGACCATGAAGCTGCAAGGCCATTCGATGCTCATCAAGCTGGCCAGCTGCAACATTCACGCTTGCCTCCAGCAGACAAGAGTTCTTCCTCCCACCCTGAACATTATTCCACAGATATATCAACCCCACTTGCCTAGTTTCCAACAGACCTCACAACCTCTGAGGATGCCTGCCATAGATGTGGGTGAAATGTCAGGAGAGAGTGCTTCCGCCCCTCTCGCTCGCCGCTCGCTCGCCCCTCTCGCTCGCCCCTCTCAGCAAGCATCGGCAGGCGGCCATCTTACGTATTTCCGAAATGGACGGAAATACAAAAATTTTTGGCGCCTGCCGTTTCGATATTTAAAAACACTTCCAGGTTAAAAAAAATGTTTTGTAATCGTTTCGTAATTCAAAAATTAACGAATTTTTTAACGAATTACGAATTAACGAAACGAATTGACCAGCCCTAGTCTCTATAATCTCTTAGGACACTGATTCCCATAGTTTGGTCCTCCCAGCCGAGTTGGTCAATTGACGCCCCAAATATCTCACAGGACCCAAGTTTCGGAGTCACCATCATGAGGATCGGAAGAGATGTCTCAATGTGGAAGTTGGGAATAAAGGAGCTGGACGTGTTATTCAAGAGAACAGAGTCCGGCCAATATTGTTCGATTGTGACTTGGTGCGCGCTTGCACGATCAATGAGCTATATTGAGTTTTCCTGGTGTTCTTATTGGATTTTCAAGCGCAGCCAGCCAAACGGGCAGAATCCAAGGCGATGGGAACACAAGAAGGACGAAAAAAGCAGATGCATCAGATGGATTGCTTGCATCTATGAGATCCATCATTCCTGAAGAGAGATCTCCATTGGTGTCTCCTTATGGAAAAACGGTGTTTCCTCGCTACTTCGCGGTTTGCTTTTCGCGGTCTCACTGTTTTGTGCCTCCTAGTTTATGAATGGTTGCCGTTGCCCAGAACGGCGTTCTAATCCCACCTCCTGGCAACGAAGGAATGTGGAAGGGGGTTTCACCCTCC
Organism: Anolis sagrei; assembly: GCF_037176765.1. Lineage (NCBI taxonomy): Eukaryota > Metazoa > Chordata > Lepidosauria > Squamata > Anolidae > Anolis > Anolis sagrei. The sequence goes on from NC_090033.1 coordinate 15,030,190, forward strand.
CCAAGTGTTCCCTCGCTACTTTGTGGTTCGCTTTTCGCGGACTCGCTGTTTCTCGGGTTTTTGCCTCCCAGTTTATGAATGGTTGCCGTTGCCCAGAGTGGCGTTCTAATCCCACCTCCTGGCAACAAAGGAGTGTGGAAGGGGGTTTCACCCTCCCCCAGTATTCCCTCGCTATTTTGCGGTTCGTTTTTCGCGGACTCGCTGTTTCGCGGGTTTTTGACTCCCAGTTTATGAATGGTTGCCGTTGCCCAGAGCAGCGTTCTAATCCCAATTCCTGGCAACAAAGGAGTGTGGAAGGGGGTTTCACTCTCCCCCAGTGTTTCCTCGCTACTTTGTGGTTCGCTTTTCGCGGACTCGCTGTTTCGCGGGTTTTTGCCTCCCAGTTTATGAATGGTTACCGTTGCCCAGAACGGCATTCTAATCCCACCTCCTGGCAACGAAAGAGTGTGGAAGGGGGTTTCACCCTCCCCCAGTGTTCCCTCGCTACTTTGTGGTTCGCTTTTTGCAGACTCGCTGTTTTGCAGGTTTTTGCCTCCCAGTTTATGAATGGTTGCCGTTGCCCAGAGCGGCGTTCTAATCCCACCTCCTGGCAACGAAGGAGTATGGAAGGGGGTTTCACCTTCCCCCAGTGTTTCCTCACTACTTTGTGGTTCACTTTTCGCGGACTCGCTGTTTCGCGGGTTTTTGACTCCCAGTTTATGAATGGTTGCCGTTGCCCAGAGCGGCGTTCTAATCCCACCTCCTGGCAACGAAGGAGTATGGAAGGGGGTTTCACCTTCCCCCAGTGTTTCCTCACTACTTTGTGGTTCACTTTTCGCGGACTCGCTGTTTCGCGGGTTTTTGACTCCCAGTTTATGAATGGTTGCCGTTGCCCAGAGCGGCGTTCTAATCCCACCTCCTGGCAACGAAGGAGTATGGAAGGGGGTTTCACTCTCCCCCAGTGTTCCCTCACTTTCCGCGGATTCGCTATTTCGCGGGTTTTTGTCTCCCAGTTTATGAATGGTTACCGTTGCCCAGAGCGGCGTTCTAATCCCACCTCCTGGCAACAAAGGAGTGTGGAAGGGGGTTTCACCCTCCCCCAGTGTTCCCTCACTACTTTGTGGTTCGCTTTTCGTGGACTCGCTGTTTTGCGGGTTTTTGCCTGCCAGTTTATGAATGGTTGCCGTTGCCCAGAGCGGCGTTCTAATCCCACCTCCTGGCAACAAAGGAGAGAGGAAGGGGGTTTCACCTTCCCCCAGTGTTCCCTCGCTACTTTGTGGTTCGCTTTTCGCAGACTCGCTGTTTTGTGGATTTTTGCCTCCCAGTTTATGAATGGTGTGTGTGTGTTTGGCAGTGCATGCACACCTGGCACCTCATGCTTTAACGGCCGGCTGTTTCCTTGCGAGGAGGAGAGGACATGGCCATGGGTCTCTTTCTGGGTATGCAGTTTCTCCTTTGTGGACATGCAGTTTAGAAGTCCTTTCTGCTTTTTGTTTTAGTGGGTTTTTTGAGTGGAGAACATACATTGAGTTGTTAGGTGTCTTGTGTCAGTGGTTTTTAAGGTTTTTTAATCCCACAAACGATCATTACATTTTTATTTATATAGATTTACGGTGGTTGCACCTGATTCTGTACCTGAGTTGAACCTTGGTCATGCATCAACAGTGGGTCTTCCTGCAGATGCAAGATGGCAAAGTCATTTGGATGTCTGGAGCTACGGCAGCATCAGAAGTCTCCGAGATGACCTCTGAAGGCATGATCAATGAAATATATTGAGCAGGTCCTCCAGACATGGAAGTTGGACATGTAAACATGGAAGTTGGACCTCCAAACATGGAAACTGGTCCTTCAAACATGGAAGTTGGACCTCCAAACATTGAAGCTGGTCCTCCAGACAAGGAAGGTGGTTCTCCAGACATGGAAATTGGACATCCAGACATGGAAGCTGGTCCTCCAGACATGGAAGCTGGTCCTCCAGACATGGAAGTTGGACCTCCAAACATGGAAGTTGGATCTGCAAACATGGAAGCTGGTCCTCCAGACATGGAAGTTGGACCTCCAAATATGGAAGTTGGATCTCCAAACATGGAACCTGGTCCTCCAGACATGGAAGTTGGACCTCCAAATATGGAAGTTGGACCTCCAGACATTGAAGCTGGTACTCCAAACATGGCAGTTGGTCTCACTGTTTCACGGGTTTTTGATTCCCAGTTTATGGTCACTCATTGGCCAGAAAAATGTCTTGTGTCCAAATTTGGTGTCAATTCATCCAGTGGTTTTTGAGTTATGTTAATCCCACAAACCATCATTACATTTTTGTTTTTATAGATGTGGCTTTGCACATGCGTTGCAATTTTTGCTTCTTGGTTTTTTAAGTCTCTTCTGCTGTGTTTTTTTTTTTGGCTTTTTAAGTCACTTATGCTGTGTTTTCAGTGTTTTTATGAGTGATGATCACTCGTTGGCTTGATAGGTGTATTGTGTCCAATGTTCGTATCAAGTAGTCCAGTGGTTTTTGAGTTATGTTAATCCCACAAACGAACATTACATTTTGATTTATATAGATTTACAGCCGTTGCACCTGATTCTGTACCTGAGTTGAGCATCAACAGTGGGTCTTTCTGCAGATGCAAGATGGCAAAGTCATTTGGATGTCTGGAGCTACGGCAGCATCAGAAGTCTCCGAGATGACCTCTTCTTGCGATCTCCAAGGTCTCGCCGGCCTTTGCATTCAATTCTCCGTTCTTTTGAGCAACTTCACTATTCACGAATCCAGAAACGTCCCTGGATTCGGCCTCCCACCTCATTTGCCGCCACCGTCTCCTCCCGCTTCCCTCCTTTGAAGTCCCTCGATTTAATTCTTCGTTTTTGCAAATCCAGACTCCAGGAGTCTCTTTGCGGAGAAGCCGGCTTATGCACCTCCTTACTTATGCAAGCCATTTTTAGTACCTTTTCCCTCCCTCTCCGCCTGGGGCTCCTATTATTTGATGGCGCTATTTATCAATGCGCGGCAGATGTATTACTGCACCTTCGCCTATGTAGAGCGTTCTGTTCTAATCACTGTTTTATTTCATCTCTCGGCGACGAGAAAGGGATCCTACCATTCAGGCTTTCCAATTTCCTTGGGAAGGAATATTCCCGCATTACTGCTGACTGAGTAATTGAACTCCATGCAGACTTTTCCCTCCATACGACGGATTTCATAAAACGCCGGATGCCGCCGGAAGCAGCATCTCAATGGCAAGTTGTTCTGCAGAGGCAAGGATGGCAAGGGCACTTTGGGTTTTTGGAGAGGCCTCAAACATCTCCGAGATGACCTCTGAAGGCATGATCAATGAAATATATTGAGCAGGTCCTTCAGACATGGAAGTTGGACATGTAAACATGAAAGTTGGACCTCCAAACATGGAAACTGGTCCTTCAACCATGGAAGTTGGACCTCCAAACATGGAAGCTGGTCCTCCAGACAAGGAAGGTGGTTCTCCAGACATGGAAATTGGACATCCAGACATGGAAGTTGGACCTCCAAACGTGGAAGCTGGTCCTCCAAACATGGAAGTTGGACCTCCAGACATGGAAGCTGGTCCTCCAGACATGGAAGTTGGACCTCCAAACATGGAAGTTGGACCTCCAAATATGGAAGTTGGACTTCCAAACATGGAAACTGGTCCTCCAAATATGAAAGTTGGACCTCCAAATGTGGAAGCTGGATCTCCAAACATGGAAGTTGGTCCTCCAAACATGGAAGTTGGACTTCCAAACATGGAAGTTGGACCTCCAAACATGGAAGCTGGTCCTCCAGACATGGAAGTTGGACCTCCAGACATTGAAGCTGGTAGTCCAAACATGGAAGCTGGTCCTCCAGACATGGAAGTTGGACCTCCAGACATAAAAGTTGGACCTCCAAACATGGAAGCTGGTCCTCCAGACATGGAAGTTGGACCTCCAGACATAAAAGTTGGACCTCCAAACATGGAAGCTGGTTCTTTCAGACATGGAAGTTGGACCTCCAGACATTGAAGCTGGTAGTCCAAACATGGAAGTTGGTCCTCCAAATATGAAAGTTGGACCTCCAAATATGGAAGCTGGTCCTCCAGACATGAAAATTGGTCCCCTAAATATGAAGGCTGGTCCTCCAGATATGGAAGCTGGTCCTCCAAACATGGAAGTTGGACCTCCAAATATGGAAATTGGACCTCCAGACTTTTAAGTTGGACCTCCAAACATGGAAGTTGGATCTCCAAACATGGAAGTTGGTCCTCCAAATATGAAAGTTGGACCTCCAAACATGGAAACTGGTGCTCCAAACATGGAAGTTGGACCTCCAAACATGCAAGTTGGTCCTACAAGCATGGAAGCTGGTCCTCCAGACATGGAAGTTGGACCTCCAGACATGGAAGTTGGACCTCCAAACATGGAGGTTGGACCTCCAAACATGCAAGTTGGTCCTCCAAATATGAAAGTTGGACCTCCAAATATGGAAACTGGTGCTCCAAACATGGAAGTTAGACCTCCAAACATGGTCCTCCAAACATGGAAGTTGGATCTCCACACATGGAAGCTGGTCCTCCAAACATGGAAGTTGGACCTCCAAATATGGAAGTTGGATCTCCAAACATGGAAGTTGGTCCTCCAAATATGAAAGTTGGACCTCCAAACATGGAAACTGGTGCTCCAAACATGGAAGTTGGACCTCCAAACATGCAAGTTGGTCCTACAAGCATGGAAGCTGGTCCTCCAGACATGGAAGTTGGACCTCCAGACATGGAAGTTGGACCTCCAAACATGGAGGTTGGACCTCCAAACATGCAAGTTGGTCCTCCAAATATGAAAGTTGGACCTCCAAACATGGAAACTGGTGCTCCAAACATGGAAGTTAGACCTCCAAACATGGTCCTCCAAACATGGAAGTTAGACCTCCAGACATTGAAGCTGGTCCTCCAAACAAGGAAGTTGGATCTCCAAACATGGAAGTTGGACCTACAGACATGGAAGCTGGCCCTCCAAACATGGAAACTGGTGCTCCAAACATGGAAGTTGGACCTCCAAATATGAAAGTTGGACCTCCAAACATGGAAACTGGTGCTCCAAACATGGAAGTTGGACCTCCAAACATGGAAGTTGGTCCTCCAAATATGAAAGTTGGACCTCCAAACATGGAAGCTGGGGTCCTGGATGGGAAGGTACCTGCATATGATTCCCCTGTGTATAATCTCTATATGATTTCTATGTTTCCTTGTATTCCTGACCCTAGCCTGACCCTTTGCCCCATTCTCCCCCTAAAGAAATATGTAAGAGGATCACCTGGCCTTCAGGAACAAAAGCCATTAACGATTACATAAATCCCCCAGCCAAAGACACTCTTGCATGGATAATAGGAAAGGATTCTTATTTCTAACTTCGGAGATGGCCCATTAGAGTAAGAATTGTTTGGCAAAGTTTCTATCACTCTTCAAGTAAGATAAGGGGAAATCTTCCCCTCTGCTTCCCCTCTGATAGCATTAACCCCAGGCTGCCCACATTGTTCTCCTGTCTCACAGCCAGGAAGGATCTGGATATTTTTACACATGTTGATTTACAACACTCAAAACACAATAGGTCAGCCCTGCTTGAGCTTTTTGTCTCGCAGACCACATGGCATTTCCTTTTTTAAGACTCATTCACAAATTCCTTTCTGTTCTATAGTCACGCCTCCCTCTCTCCTGATTTGCTCTCGCCGCCAGGTGGCAGAAGTCTCCCCATTGGATCCTATGGTCCACTGGAGTTTCCTGATTGGTCCAGAGGCGCCAGGGGCAGGAGGGCCACCTCCCAGCTGTTTGCCCATCGTCCAATCACGGTGGAGGGTGGCAGGGAGGCTGGGGCGGGAAGTTTGAACTCTGCAACTTTGAATTTACTATAAATATGACTGTATTGGTGTATTCCCCTCATGTTCTGCTGGCGAATGATTGCAGCTCTGCGTCCTTTTCAGTTGAATCGCTAATAAACCTCTATGGCTTTTCTTCAACTTATTATTATTATTATTATTATTATTATTATTATTTATTAACTTTATTTGTACCCCGCTAGCATCTCCCGAGGGACTCGATGCGGCTTACACAGGCCGAAGCCTCAGAACACAATACAACAAAACATAACACGACAATAAAACAAAAGCAAATCAAAATAGTTAAGCAGAATAACAACACTAGTGACAATACATCAGGATAATTAAAAACTGGGCTGGCCAGAGCAGTGGGTACAGGGTTAAAAGTGCTGAAATGGCAGGAGGAACATAGGATTAGAATAGTGCGGTGTGCAGCAATCTTAAATTATACTAAAGTGCTTCTAGGACTTGGGATGGGGAATTCCTAATCTGAGAAGGCACAACGGAACAGCCAAGTTTTTAGATTCTTTCTAAAAACTGCTAAAGTAGGGGCCTGTCGAAGATCTTTTGAAAGGGCGTTCCAAAGTCGGGGGGCCGCCACAGAAAAGGCCCTGTCCCGTGTCCCCACCAAGCGCGCTTGCGACGTGGGTGGGATCATGAGCAGGGCCTCCCCAGATGACCGGAGTGAGCGTGTGGGTTCATAGATGGAGATGCGGTCGCGCAGGTAGGGTGGTCCCAAACCGTTCAGGGCTTTGTAGGTGAGCACCTGCACCTTGAATTGGGCTCGGAAAATAAACGGCAGCCAGTGGAGCTCCTTGAACAGAGGGGTAGACCTCTCTTGATAATGAGCCCCGGTTAGCATCCTGGCTGCTGCCCGCTGGACCAATTGAAGTTTCCGAGCCGTTTTCAAGGGCAGCCCCACGTAGAGCGCATTGCAGTAATCCATTCTAGAGGTGACCAAGGCATGGACCACCCCGGCCAGATCCGCCTTCGCGAGGTACAGTCGCAGCTGGCGCACAAGTCTCAATTGTGCAAAGGCCCTCCCGGATACCGCCGACACCTGAGCCTCAAGCGTGAGCGATGAATCCAAGAGGACACCCAGACTGCGGACCTGTGGTTTCAGGGGGAGTGTAACCCCGTCCAGCACAGGTAGCCACCCTATACCCCGATCTGGTTTACGATCGACCAGGAGGACCTCTGTCTTGTCGGGATTGATCTTCAGCTTGTTCTTCCTCATCCAGATCGACACAGCGGCCAGGCACTCGTCCAGCACCCGAGAGGCCTCCTTGGAATTAGATGGAAAGGAGTAGTAGAGTTGTGTGTCATCTGCGTAAAGATGGCACCCAACTCCAAAACTCCGGAAGACCTCTCCCAGCGGTTTCATGTAGATGTTGAAAAGCATGGGAGACAAAATAGAGCCTTGCGGGACCCCACAGGTCAAAGGCCAGGGGTCAGAGCAGGTGTCTCCCAGCTTCACCAACTGGATTCGTCCCTCCAGGAAGGACCGGAGCCACGACAGAACTGTGCCCCCGAGACCCATCCCGGAGAGGCGACCCAGAAGGATACCATGATCGATGGTATCGAAAGCCGCTGAGATGTCCAAGAGAACCAACAGAGTCACACTCCCCCTGTCCAGCTCTCTGCGGAGGTCATCCACCAAGGCCACCAAGGCTGTCTCGGTGCCTATGACTGTATTGCTGTATTCTCCTCATGCTCTGCTGGCGAATGATTGCAGCTCTGCATCCTTTTCAGCTGAATCGCTAATAAACCTCTATGGCTTTTCTTCAACTTGGTGAGACCTTTCATTGGGAAGATCAGGGAAAAATATTGTGTGCTTCTCTGTCTCGCCAGGGAAAAAGAACTCTTTGATGAGTCCACTTGGTCTCAGCCTCCTTGCAAAGACCCCTAAATTCCAGGCTCTAGATCAAGAGGGTATTGTTTCTGTTCTCGAGTGCAACACAAACTGAACATGAGCCAACAGGGCCATGCAGCAAAGGAGAAGGGCCAATGCGATTTTAAGCTGCATCAAGAGGAGACTGACTGAGGGAAGTCATAACAATCCTGCATCCAGTTCTGGACAACATAATTCAAGAAGGACAATGGCAAGCTAAAACATAGATATTAGGCCTGGGCGATTTCGTTCGTTAATTTTGTAATTCGTTAAATATTCGTTAATTTTAGCAATTACAAAACGATTACAAAACTTATTTTTAAACCCGGAAGTGTTTTTAAATATCGAAACGCATGCGCCAAAAATTTTTGTATTTCCGTCCATTTCGGAAATACGTAAGATGGCTTGGCTAGATGCTTGCTGGGAGCTCTCCTCTCTCTCCTCTCCTTAGCCAATCAGAGCCTGAAAGAGGAGGAGGAGGAGGAGGAGAGGGCAGGGAAGGCGCCGGCTGAGCAAGCGAGCGAGAGGGCGAGCGACCCTCAGCGGGAAGGCGGCCCGTCCCTCCTTCCTCACCTTTGCGGTGGGTGTGCTTCGTTCTCCCAATTCCTTAGCGGAGGGCTGGGCTAGATGGCCTTTGGGGAGCCCTTCTCCCAATTTCGCATTGCTTCGGAGGAGCCGGCAGCAGCGCTTGAGGGCCCGCCAGAGTGAGTGAGTGCCTGCCTTCCCTCCTTAATAATAATTTCTCCTCCCTATTCTACTAAATTAATAATTAAATTAAAAAAATATTGAAAAAATATTGAAAAAATATTGAAAAAAAAAGGGCACCATCTTTACAAAATGTTTTGTAAATATTAACGAAATTTCGTAAATACCGAACTTTTTTAAGGGAAAATTTTGTAATTATTTTAAATATCAAAACAAAAAAAACCCCCAAATACAAATCGATTTTAGAAACAAATTTTTGCGTTGTTACCCAGGCCTAATAGATATATAGGAGGACTTAGAAAACGCTTAGAAAATCCATATTTCTCAGACACTACTAAAGAAAACAGTGGGAATGCTATGGGGGTCATACTCTAGTGGTTCCTCCCTTTTCCCACTCTCAGAAAAGAAGACATCTACTGTCTATATATTCCTCTCCCTCCAGACTATCAAGGGAAGAAGGAGGCTGACAGCTCGGCGAGACGTTGATTTATGCGCAACTAAGACGTCAGGGTTAATAACACCACTTCCTGCGTTTGCGGGGATGTTTATTACTTTACTGTCTCACCGATGGCTGATCACAAGCCGTTGGCGGCAAGAATATGGCTCATGTCTTCCTCCTCCCCTCCGCAGCGTACCATCGGAAATTTCATTATTCTGAAATCCCCGGCATTGTGCCTCCGCTTCATACATGGACATTTTGCCAGGATTCAATTTGGAAAGTTCCTTTCATCGGACCCAAAATTAGTAAGAACATCAGCCCTGGCCTTGTCTTACTCAACTGCTGAGTATGCCTGTCCTGTTTGGCATAGGTCTGCCCACACAAAGCAGGTGAATATAGCATTGAACGAAACATGCAGAACAATCACAGGATGTCTTAAACCTACACCTGTTGATAAACTCTCATTGAATGAAACATGTGGAATAATCACGGGATGTCTTAAACCTACACCTGTTGATAAACTCTCATTGAATGAAACATGCAGAATAATCACAGGATGTCTTAAACCTACACCTGTTGATAAACTCTCATTGAATGAAACATGCAGAATAATCACAGGATGTCTTAAACCTACACCTGTTGATAAACTCTCATTGAATGAAACATGCAGAATAATCACAGGATGTCTTAAACCTACACCTGTTGATAAACTCTCATTGAATGAAACATGCAGAATAATCACAGGATGTCTTAAACCTACACCTGTTGATGAACTCTCATTGAATGAAACATGCAGAATAATCACAGGATGTCTTAAACCTACACCTGTTGATGAACTCTCATTGAATGAAACATGCGGAATAATCACAGGATGTCTTAAAGCTACACCTGTTGATAAACTCTCATTGAATGAAACATGCAGAATAATCACAGGATGTCTTAAACCTACACCTGTTGATGAACTCTCATTGAATGAAACATGCAGAATAATCACAGGATGTCTTAAACCTACACCTGTTGATGAACTCTCATTGAATGAAACATGCGGAATAATCACAGGATGTCTTAAAGCTACACCTGTTGATAAACTCTCATTGAATGAAACATGCAGAATAATCACAGGATGTCTTAAACCTACACCTGTTGATGAACTCTCATTGAATGAAACATGCGGAATAATCACAGGATGTCTTAAACCTACACCTGTTGATAAACTCTCATTGAATGAAACATGCAGAATAATCACAGGCTGTCTTAAACCTACACCTGTTGATAAACTCTCATTGAATGAAACATGCAGAATAATCACAGGCTGTCTTAAACCTACACCTGTTGATAAACTCTCATTGAACGAAACATGCAGAATAATCACAGGATGTCTTAAACCTACACCTGTTGATAAACTCTCATTGAACGAAACATGCAGAATAATCACAGGATGTCTTAAACCTACACCTGTTGATAAACTCTCATTGAATGAAACATGCAGAATAATCACAGGATGTCTTAAACCTACACCTGTTGATAAATGCTCGTTGAATGAAACATGCAGAATAATCACAGGATGTCTTAAACCTACACCTGTTGATAAACTCTCATTGAATGAAACATGCAGAATAATCACAGGATGTCTTAAACCTACACCTGTTGATAAACTCTCATTGAATAAAACATGCAGAATAATCACAGGATGTCTTAAACCTACACCTGTTGATAAACGCTCATTGAATGAAACATGCAGAATAATCACAGGCTGTCTTAAACCTACACCTGTTGATAAACTCTCATTGAATAAAACATGCAGAATAATCACAGGCTGTCTTAAACCTACACCTGTTGATAAACTCTACAAGCAGGATTTACCTTACAGAAAGTTGGTCCTGCTACAACTTACTGTATCACCATCAACCCAAACTTGAGCAAAGTTTGGAGGAGACTCCTGCTCTTCCAGAACCGTATTCTAAAAACCCATACAGTTATACTCTATCAAGTGTGGTCCAGGGTTGCTGGTTGACCTACATTACCAGCTGCACATAATAATTATCATCATAAGGTTGGTCCTGCTTACAGTAAGTTGTTCCTGCTACAACGTACTGTAACACCATCAACCCAAACTTGAGCAAAGTTTGGAGGGGACTCCTGCTCTTCCAGAACTGTGTTCTAAAAACCCATACAGTTATACCCTATCTGGTGTGGTCCAAGATTTCCGGTTGACCTACATTACCAGCTGCACATAATAATTATTTACTGTAACACCATCAACCCAAACTTGAGCCAAGTTTGGAGGAGACTCCTACTCTTCCAGAAATTAAGTTTTGACTTCTATCCCAAGGAATTATGGGATGGAGGAAATGCCTGGCTGCTAGGAAGCCCGCAAGGCTGACAAAGCCATGGGCAATTGTGACGGACTCCCCTGCTCAACTCCCTGCGATGGCGTCTTCCTTTTTTCAAGATATTCCTTCCTCCTGAATTTGCAAGTCTCCTCACTGCAAGGAAAAGTAACTGCTCAGAACTTTCGAAGATCTTCAGATTTAATATATAAACCCTGCAATTAGTGTCGAATCAGGGCAGGCTTCTCGCCCTCTCAGCCGAGGGAGATTGCGCACAGCCCAAGGCCCGAGTATCAACCGCAGGGATCTCCGAGAGAGAAGAAAAATGCTTTTTCTCCCACAGTTTAACCTACTCTGACATGCTTTATAGATCTGCCCTGTTATCTGATCAAAGCGCTGGAATTGGAGTCCATCATGTGGAGAAGAGACAGATTTGGGGAGAGGGCTTCGCGTTGGAAACGAGGACATTTCTGCTATTCTGGGCAGAAAAAGAACCGTGAAAGAAAGGCAGGAGGGTCACTGCTCGGCTCTCAGCAGTTGCGTGAAATTGATTCTATTTTGTATTATTTCCCCTCCTTCCCCCTCTTTCTATCCCCCTCCTTTTCTTGATCCTTCTCTTTCTTTGTCTCTTTCCTCCTCCTCCTCTTTCTTATCTTCTTATCTCCATCTTTGCCGGACTCACCCTCAACCTGCTGGCACCAGGGGAGTAGCCAGAAAAAAATTTCGGGAGGGGGGGGGGGTGTTTGAAAATTTCACGGGGGGGGGGGAGGGTTGAAACCTGCCTCCTAGCTCACGCTGAATCAAAGAGCACAGCAGGGGCAGAGCAGCCTTCAATAGCCTGCAGCTCCGCCCTTGTCAACCACCTCCACCAAGTCTGGCCTCCTTAATGAGAGCATTCAACACACACACACCCAACTTGGTTGCATCACTACTGTTCTGTCGCGCACTGGGCCTGTAAATAATTGCCTTTAGAACAGGATGTGCAACCTGTGCCCAGCGGGAAGCCAGGGGGCCTAAAGAGAAGTTCTCAGTGTTTTCCACCACAAACAGTCTTTAGATGGCTTGAGAAGTACAACAAAGTTTTTTATTAATGAACAATCAAACAGAAACTTCTCTTGTCTTCAGTAAAGTTAAGCAAATGATTCCAAGCTTTTAGGCAACTGGTGAATTCCTAATCTTGCCCACGAAGGACAGGCAACCATCTTCAATAACTTCTTCTTTAAAGAAAAATCCCCTTTTTAACTTCTCCCAGGCTGACTGTAATCTAACCCTTACTGATGTGGGCTCCGCTACCGGGTCGAACTGCGTCTCGAACACCGCATGGACCTACCAGTAAAGGCTTAGATATTCTCCAGCTGGAGTTCTTTGGTCTTTAGGGCTGTTTTCCTGGAAATTCTTTGGAGACTCTTAAGACCTTTCTCCCCCGGAAGGTCTTAAGGGTTGAAGCTTTTGTACAGGGGAAGCTTGCACACATCCTATACATAAGCTTTCCTTGCTGAGACTAACTAAAAATGGCTCCCTTCCCTTCCCTTCTCAGCTCACCCTGAGCAAGGGGCGGGACCAAAACTTAACAATGATGGACAGGTGACTTGCCCTATGACTGCAACCAAAAAAACCACCTATCTGCAGAGTCCCTGAAAACTAGGACTGCAAGCAAACATTTAATACAAAGCAAATAAAGTTGGAGCTCCTGGTACAGCTGTACCAGAACAACTACAGCAGCTATTGCTGCAAGTAAGGACAGTGTGAATAAATTGCTAATATTTGCTTGAGATCGTGCTTGCAGTTCTGGAGGGACTCTTGATTTTTTGCATCTCATAGACTTAGTAGCATGGGGATTGGGTTAACCAGTTAAAATTCATGAGTAAACCAGGTTTTTTTAAAAAAATCTGAAACATTTCTCGGGGGGGGGGTTGAACCCCTAACCCCCCCCCTCGCTACGGGCCTGGCTGGCACGCAGCCATCCAGTCACGGCCTCGAGGCACTGATGGAAACAATCGGGTACAGAGTCCGGTCGGCCTTCCATCTTCAGCACCAGCTGAGTGTCATCAGCGTACTGGTAACCTTGAACCAGCTGAGCAAGTGGTCGCATATAGATGTTAAACAACAGAGGGGAGAGAATGGCCCCCTGAGGAACCCCACAAGAGAGAGAGGGGGACCTCTCAGAGACCAGGCCTCCCCTCTCCACTCACTGTCCACGGTTGTGAAGAAAGGAGGACAGCCAGTTGAACGCTCTCCCCCTGACTCCAGTAACAGCAAGGCGGTGGGTCAAAAGATGGTGGTCGACTGTGTCAAATGCTGCTGTGAGATCCAATAACACAAGCAGCGCCGACCCGCCCTGGTCAAGCTGGCATCGAAGGCGATCCGTGATGGAGACCAGCACAGGCTCTGTCCCATGCCCCGCACGGAAGCCGGACTAGAAGGGATCTAGTCCAACTGTGTCGTCTAGGAATTGCTGCAACTGCTCCGCTGCTGCCCTCTCCATCACCTTGCCCAGGAACGAGAGATTCGAAACTGGGCGGTAACTGGAGGGAACCGAACAATCTAAGTCTGGTTTCTTCAGCAGGGGAGAAAGAGACCACCGCCTCTTTTAAACCCTCTGGAAAGACTCCTTGCTCAAGGGAGCTGTTTATGATCTTCAACAGAGGGTCATGTAATCCCTCCAAGCAGGATTTCACCTGCTTGGATCGAGGGAGCAAGTGGTCGGTCTAGCTGCAGCTATGAGCCTATCGACAGCCTGGGCGTCCAGCGGGATGAACCGGTCGAGGAAATGCCGTCTCTTCTTCAGAATCAACACTGTCAGCCTGAATAACAGGGACATGTTCAGAAATCTGTAACCCATCATCCTCCTCGTCCTGAGGAAACTCAGGCTCAAAGTGAGCCACAACAAAGGCAACACGAAGGCACATACACATTGGTTGCTCGCTTTTCGTGACCACAGCACTCAGGAGAACAACTCCAGAAGGTATCTGGTGCACCTTCTCAGATCAGAGCAAATAATAATCAGGACTTGAATGAGCCTTTGCACCATTCACAATGGATCCCTTTGAGGTCCGGCTCCTTCTCAACCAACACTGAAATGGTCAGCTGTGAAGCCTTTGGTGCTGCTGCGCTTTTGTTAAGTCTTTCAACCACCTTAACAAAGCAAGTCATGCAACTGTGGAGCTCATGTTGGACGTGGCATTCTCTCTTTTCAATAGCCAGTCATCGGAGGGAAGCGAGGTCCCTCAATGGCATCAATAGAGTCCGATTCAGGGAAGGGATGCAATTTCTGACATTTAAGAAGGCCGTCTGAAGAATCCCAACGGCCTCAATAAATAGGATGACTTCATTCAGCACATTGGATTGTTGCAGGGATGAAATGATTTCAATATTTATATCATTGCTTCCAATGCATCAATAGGAATCCCAATGATTCAGCTGACCTATAGGTTGACATATGTTTACTAGGCTTGGGTAACCACGGAAAAATTTGGTTCTAAACTCGTTTTGTTTTTAGGGGGCCCTTGCATTTCGTTTTTTTTTAATAATTCTGAAATTTTCCTTTAAAAAATTTCGAAATTTACGAAATTTCGTAAAATTACGAATCAATTCGTTAATGGCGGGCGAGATTGCGCAATATGCTAAAAAACCTCCAAATGGGACAGGAGGAACTTCTGAAGCTTCCCTCTCCCTCTGTTGTTGACTGTTGGTGTGACAAAACAAACAACAACTATAAAACTTGATCCTTGTACTCCATGCGTTGACTCCGGTTCCGGAGAAATGAGTTGAACCAATTGAGGGCCTGACCACGAACTCCGGACATGGCGAGACGGTGAATCATTAGATCGTAGTCGACGGTGTCAAACGCTGCGGTAAGGTTGAGAAGTACCAGTAGCGCGGATCCACTGTTGTCAGACTGGCGACGGAGTTCATCCGTATTGGCAACCAGGACTGTCTCCGTCCCATGACCCGGGTGAAAACCTGACTGGAAAGTGTCCAGGCCAGCTCTGTCATCCAGGAATTGTTGCAATTGTCCCAGTACAGCCCGCTCTATCACCTGGCCTAAGAATGGCAAGGTGAGAGAGCACTGAACTCAGCCGACGACGGATCTGGATCAAACTTGGCACACGGAACCAACATGGCCAACTTTGAATACTGGCACAGATTGGAGAGGATTGACTCACAATTCTGGGAATTGTAGTTCACCCACATCCTTATGCATTTTCTAATGGGAACATTTATAAAAAATCAAAGCACAGACTGGCTTTTTTTTGCCTAACAAATAGTGCTCCACATTATCAAACTTCCGAAAGCAAACAATTAGGCTTGGGTAACAACGGAAAAATTTGTTTCTAAACTCGTTTTGTTTTTAGGGGGCCCTTGCGTTTGGTTTTTTTTAATAATTCCAAAATTTTCCTTTAAATATTTTTGAAATTTACGAAATTTCGTAAAATTACGAATCGATTCGTTAATGGCGGATGAGGAACTTCTGAAGCTTCCCTCTCCCTCTGTTGTTGACTGTTGGTGTGATAAAACAAACAACAACTATAAAACTTGCACCGGACATGCGAAAATAATTACGAAATAATTACGAAATAATTACGAAATAAATTGAAAAAATTGTTTCGAATCTAATTTACTCCTCACACTATTCCTGCATGGCTCAATATTGGACCGTAAGCTAATTTAAGCCATGGTCTTCCCTGTAGTCACCTACGGATGTGAGAGCTGGACCTTAGAGAAGGCTGAGCGAAGGAAGATCGATGCTTTTGAGCTGTGGTGTTGGAGGAAAGTTCTGAGAGTGCCTTGGACTGCGAGAAGATCCAACCAGTCCATCCTCCAGGAAAGAAAGCCCGGTTGCTCACTGGAGGGAAGGAGACTAGAGACAAAGTTGAAGTCCTTTGGCCACATCATGAGGAGACAGCAAAGCCTAGAGAAGACAATTATGCTGGGGAAAGTAGAAGGAAAAAGGAAGAGGGGCCGACCAAGGGCAAGATGGATGGATGGCATCCTTGAAGTGACTGGACTGACCTTGAAGGAGCTGGGGGTGGTGACGGCCGACAGGGAGCTCTGGCGTGGACTGGTCCATGAGATCACGAAGAGTCGGAGACGACTGAACGAATGAACAACAACAAGCTAATTTAAATACGAATTAATAACGAATTACGAAATTAACGAACGAAACCGCCCAAGCCTACAAACAATGCCTTTTTCAAATAACTGCCAGGTCCCCAAGCTAGTACTAATAATAATAACGACTATAATATACTAATAGGTTTTTCCATTCTAATTGCATTGGATTTTGGACAGGGCAATGCAATGCCTCCTCCTGATAAAATCCCAGACAAATCTGAACGGCTCCCAATGGATTGACATTCTCCACAATAAGCGGAAGAAAAATGGAGAAAACCGAGTGACAAGGACAAGCGACAGAGGAACTTCGGCACCGGAGGTGAGCGGCTTTTGAAATACGGCCGGGGATTTCAGGCAGGATAAATATATTCCTGATCATTGCTGCTAAATCACAGTGATTGTCCCATAAATAAAGACAGGCACACGGCACGGCACGGTTCGTGTTGTGGATTTCTTTACATTTGCTTGGAGTGGTTTTTACGCGTTTCCACATCCGTCAATCTCTCCGGCTGCCGAATGCTTCTCAGCATGCTTTTTGGTCGGTATAAATATTAGGGCTGGGCGGTTTCGTTTCGTAATTTTGTAATTCGTTAAAAATTCGTTATTTTTTTTAATAACGAAGTGATATTGAACCATTCAGGAGCAACTAAAAAACGAAACGAATTTTTCCAATTCATTTCGTAATTGTTTCGTAATTGTTTCATTATTGATCCGTTATTGATTCGTTATTGATTCATTATTGATTCGTTATTATTTCCGCATGTCTGGTGCAAGTTTTAGGGTTGCTGTTTGTTTTCTCAGTGGAAAAAAAATATAATTATCACACCAACAGTCAACAACAGAGGGAGAGGGAAGCTTAAGAAGTTCCTCCTGTCCCATTTGGAGGTTTTTTTAAGCATATTGTGCAATCTCGTCCGCCATTAACGAATCAATTCGAAATTTTACGAAATTTTGTAAATTTTGAAATTTTTAAAAGGAAAATTTCGGAATTATTAAAAGAAAAGGAAACGCAAGGGCCCCCTAAAAACAAAACGAGTTTAGAAACAAATTTTTCCGTGGTTACCCAGTCCTAGAAGAGACCTCATGGATACATTTCTGCCAACGATGAACAAGTTTTCTGAAGCCGTCATGGAAGAAGTCGACACTCTGTTTCCGCAACCAGCATCTCACAGTTCTCTCATCCTGGGTACCCATCGTGCACAGATCTTCTGATAGCCACGCAAAGCAATAATGTGACCCACACGTTCTTGTGAAATGCCGATTATGCTTGAAATTTCTCTCTGAGTGATACGACGATCATCCTGAATCAATCATAGAATCATTTGAATTCTTCTTTGGTGATATTAGCGTATTGAGTGATCGCGGCCGCCATTAACGAATCGATTCGTAATCGATTCGTAATTGTTTCGTAATTGGTTTTTGCTTTCTGAAATTTCGTAAATATCGAACTTTTTTTAAGGAAAATTTCGGAATTCTTTTAAATAACGAAACGCAAAAAAACCCCCTAAAAACGAATCGAGTTTAGAAAAAAAAGATTCCGTGTTTGGACAGCCCTAATAAATATGTGTGTGCGTGTATATATATTGGTGTGTATATTACATCTTTGGTGTTTCTTTTCTGGGAGGAAATACCTTTATTCCTTTTGATGCACACTTCTTGCTGTTGCGTGCCTTCAAGTTGCTTCCAACTTATGGTAAATGGCACAGCCGGCCTGGACCCTTTCCAGTCAGGTTTCCGCCCGGGTCATGGGACCGAGACAGTCCTGGTTGCCATTACGGATGAACTCCGTCACCAGTCTGACAAAGGTGGATCCGCGCTACTGGTACTTCTCGACCTTACCGCAGTGTTTGACACCGTCGACTACGATCTAATGATTCACCGTCTTGCCATGTCCAGAGTTCGCGGTCAGGCCCTCAATTGGTTCAACTCATTTCTCCGGAACCGGAGTCAACGCGTGGAGTACATGGATCAA
This sequence comes from Anolis sagrei, assembly GCF_037176765.1. Taxonomy (NCBI): domain Eukaryota; kingdom Metazoa; phylum Chordata; class Lepidosauria; order Squamata; family Anolidae; genus Anolis; species Anolis sagrei. The sequence continues at coordinate 15,048,481 of NC_090033.1, forward strand.
GTCTCCGATAGATCCCCCCCTCCTATGTGGAGTCCCCCAAGGTGCAATTCTCTCTCCTCTTCTCTTCAACATCTACGTTAGACCCCTTGTTAGTTTGGCTCGGAGTTGGACTGCTATCAATATGCGGACGATACCCAACTCCTTCTGCGCATGGAGCCGGGAGCAACGTCAATTCCAGACAATTTCACCCTCTGTCTGGAAGCTCTGTCGAACTGGCTACGTGCTAGCAGACTGAAGGTGAACCCGGCGAAGACTGAGATTCTCCGGCAGGTCTGACTCCTCCATTACCCACCTTCGATGGTGCCGCCCTATCTCCATCGACCACTGTTAAGAGCTTAGGTGTCGTCCTGGATTCGCAGCTGACAATGGAAGCTCAGGTCGCTGCTGCCAGCAAACAGGCCTTTTTCCATCTACGACAAGCGAGGCAACGGGCACCCTACCTATCTGATGAGGCTCTGGCAACAGTCATCCATGCCACGGTCACGTCTAGGCTGGACTATTGCAACGCCCTGTATGTTGGCCTTCCGATGTCTACAACCCGAAAGCTCCGCATTGTTCAGAATGCAGCAGCCAGGTTACTCACAATGCCATATAACACCAGTGCTGCAACATTTACATTGGCTTCCAACTGAGCACCGTGGCCTGTATTTATTTATTTTATTTATTGCAGTTACTTATACCCCGCCCTTCTCACCCCCGAGGGGGGACTAGATGCTAGTTCTGACCTTTAAAATTCTTTACTGCAATTTGAGGTACAAAGGAAGTCCGAAACTAAGACAAGTCAAACCCACATTTTGGACTTTAGGAGAGCTGATTTCCAAAATATGAAGGAAACACTGAGCAGCATTCCGTGGACACAGATACTAAAAGACAAGGGAGTTACGGATGGATGGGAATTTCTCAAGAGTGAAATACTCAAGATGCAATTGCAAACCGTGCCAACAAAGAGAAAAAATAGGACAAGTGCAAAGAAGCCAGAATGGATGTCCAAAGAACTTCTAACTGTGCTGACACAAAAGAGACATGCACAAGAAGTGGAAAAAGGGAGAAATCACCAAAGAAGAATTCAAACAAATCGCCAACGCCTGTAGGGAAAAGGTCCGCAAGGCTAAAGCACAAAACAAGCTCAGGCTTGCCAGGGACGTTAAAAACAATAAAAAGGGATTCTTTTCTTATGTCAGTAGAAAAAGGAAAAACAAGGAGGCAATAGGACCTCCTCGAGGAGAAGATGGGGCAATGCTGACGGGGGGTAGGGAAAAGGCAGAACTACTTAATACCTTCTTTGCCTCAGTCTTCTCATAAAAACAAAGTCATCTTCAACCTCAGCAAGATGGAGTGGAGGAGGGATTAGAGGACATCCAACCCCAAATTGGGAAACAAGTCGTCCAGGAATACCTGGCTGCTCTAAATGAGTTCAAGTCCCCAGGGCCAGATCAACTACACCCAAGAGTATTGAAGGAACTAGCAGAAGTCATTTTGGAACCATTGGCAATCATCTTTGAGAGTTCTTGGAGAACGGGAGAAGTTCCAGCAGATTGGCTGCTGGGACAAGGTGGGGAAGCCAGCCCTGGACAATCCAACCAGCAGATCGGCCAGGGCCGGCTTCTAGGGCTGGGTAAGAACGGAAAAATTTGTTTCTAAACTCGTTTTGTTTTTAGGGGGTCCATTGCGTTTCATTTTTTAAAAGAATTCCGAATTTTTCTTTAAAATTTTTCGTTATTTACGAAATTTCGTAAATTTTGAATTGATTCGTTAATGGCGGACGCGATTGCGCAATACGCTAAAAAACCCTCCAAATGGGACAGGGGAAACTTCTGAAGCTTTCCTCTCCCTCTGTTGTTGACTGTTGGTGTGATAATTTATTTTTTTTATCACTGATAAAACAAACAACAACTATAAAACTTGCACCAGACATACGGAAATAATAACGAAACAATTTCGAAACGATTTCGAACCAATTACGAAATAAATTGAAAAATTCGTTTCTATTTTTAGTTGCTCCTGAATGGTTCAATATTGGATCATAAGCTAATTTAAATACGAATCAATAACGAATTACGAAATTCACGAACGAAACTGCCCAGCCCTAATATATATATATATATTAGGGCTGGGCGGTTTCGTTTCGTTAATTCGTAATTCGTTAAAAATTCGTTATTTTTTTTGTTAACGAAGCCATAACAAACCATTCTGGAGCAACTTAAAAACGAAACGAATTTTTCAATTCGTTTCGTAAATGCTTCGTATTTCGTTATGTATTCGTTTCGTTATTGGTTTGAGGTCGTTTCGTTATTATTTCCGCATGTCTGGGGCAAGTTTTATAGTTGTTTTTTGTTTAATTAGTGAAAAAAAATTATAATATCACACCAACAGTCAACAACAGAGGGAGAGGGAAGCTTCAGAAGTTCCCCCTGTCCCATTTGGAGGTTTTTTAGCGTATTGCGCGGTCGCGTCCGCCATTAACGAATCGATTCGTTATTGTTTCGTTATTGTTTTGTAATTTTTTTACCATTTACGAAATTTTGTAAATATCGAACTTTTTTTAAGGAAAAATTCGGAATTCTTTTAAATATCGAAACGCAAAAAACCCCAAAAAATGAATCGATTTTAGAAACAATTTTTTCCGTTGTTACCCAGGCCTAATATATATATATATATATATATATATATATATATATATATATATATATATAGCTCAACTTACCGGGCAAGGGCTGTTGTGGCAGTGGGCACCCTCCCACCAGCCCTTCTGCTTGCAGGGGGCTTCTTCTTCCCAGAAGTCCCTTGCATGGTGGGAAGTCTCTCACCACTTGGCCAGCTGGCCAACTGGTAACAGGCCCTGCCCCACCCCTGGATCGGCCAGGGCCAGCTTCCTCACCTCACCCCAGCAGTCTTTGTAGGGCTGCCCAGGACCTCCTCAGGGCTCCATGGCTGCTGGGGCAAGGTGGGGAAGCTGGCCTTGGCCAATCCAACCAGCGGATCAGCCAGAGCCGGCTTCCCCATCTCGCCCTGGCAGCCACGGAGGCCCAGGGTAGCGAGGTGGGAAAACTGGCAGGCTCCACCCCTGGATTGACCAAGGCCAACTTCCCCACCTTGCCCGTGGACTCACTGTTTTGTGGTTAGGGTTTAGAATATTATCCACGGTATCCTTCTGGGACGCCTCGCGGGGATGGGCCTTGGAGGTACTGTTTTGTAGTGGCTCCGCTCATTCCTCGAGGGTCGGTCTCAGAAGGTGTTACTGGGAGACTCCTGTTCTACCCCACAACCATTGTCTTGTGGGGTTCCTCAGGGCTCAATACTGTCTCCCATGTTGTTTAACATCTACATGAAGCCGCTGGGTGAGATCATCCGGAGTTTCGGAATGCGATGTCATCTGTACGCGGATGATGTCCAACTCTGTCACTCCTTCCCACCTGCTACTAAGGAGGCTGTCCAGGTCCTGAACCGATGCTTGGCCGCTGTGACGATCTGGATGGGGGCGAACAAATTGAAATTGAATCCAGACAAGACAGAGGTACTCCTGGTCAGTCGCAGGGCCGAACAGGGTATAGGGTTACAGCCTGTGTTGGATGGGGTCACACTCCCCCTGAAGACGCTTGGGTGTGATCCTGGACTCATCGCTGAGCCTGGAACCCCAGGTTTCGGCGGTGACCAGGGGAGCATTCGCACAGTTAAAACTCGTGCGCCAACTGCGCCCGTACCTTGGGAAGTCTGACTTGGCCACGGTAGTCCACGCTCTGGTTACATCCCGTCTTGACTATTGCAACGCTCTCTACGTGGGGTTGCCCTTGAAGATGGCTCGGAAGCTCCAATTAGTCCAACGGGCGGCAGCCATGATACTAACAGGAGCGGAGCACAGGGAGCATACAACTCCTCTGCTGCACCAGCTCCACTGGCTGCCGATTTGCTACCAGGCTCAATTCAAAGTGCTGGCGTTGGCCTTTAAAGCCCTAAATGGTTCTGGCCCAACTTACCTATCCGAACGTATCTCGGCCTATTAGCCCACCAGGACCCTAAGATCTTCTGGGGAGGCCCTGCTCTCTATCCCGCCTGCTTCACAGGTGCGGTTGGTGGGGACGAGAGACAGGGCCTTTTCTGTGGTGGCCCCTCGGCTTTGGAACGCCCTCCCCATAGAGGTAAGATCAGCCCCCTCGCTGATGACGTTTTGAAAAAGATTGAAGACATGGATGTTAGAACAAGCATTCGGTTAAGCCGGTGCAATGTATTTGATGATTAAGGATTGGTAACCATGGACGACGAAATTGGATTGCGGTTCTAGTTAAGAGATGCATTGGATTATTATTGGTGGCCCAATATTGTGTATTGTGTATGTTGTTTTTTATGCTTTTTAAACTGAATATTGTTGATTGTTGTAGTGTTGTAAACCGCGTTGAGTCGCCAATTTAGGCTGAGAAACGGCGGTATACAAGCGCAGTAATAAATAATAAATAAATAAATAAAATAAACCCTAACCGCAAAACAGCGAGTCTGCGGAAAACGAACCGCGAAACAGCGAGGGAACACTGTACCTTTAAAAGTTGTATATTATTTGATGTCCTGGTACAATAAACCATTCCTTCATTCCATGAGTGGTGCAGTTTCCAGCACACACATCCCGAGATGCCCTCCCTGCTCAAGACAATCCACCCAGTTGATATTGCCAATTTCGGCAAGGAAGGCAGGAGCGCTGAAGTGTAAAACTTCCCCTCTATCTGATTTGTGCGAGCAAGCCTCGAGGCCGAGCTCTTCTTCCATGCTGGCCCTCGCCCTTTGTGTCGTTCCGATAAGGCAACGTGCGGCGAGACAAAAAAACACCCAACGAGATGAGCGCTGGAGCTCCCTGGGCCAAGATAACGGCAATCGGATCCAAATTAGATCATGAACTGGCCTCCGCTCGGCCCTGTTTGCTAACTTTTATCTCCTGCTTGCTTGGCCTCCGCTCCATCTCCTCCGAGCATCTCTTCGTTTTGTAATTTTCCTCTTTTTTTCCCATTAAAAAGCATTGCCTCTTCAAAAACTTCGGGATGGCCAGAATTCAGAATGAGCTCCAAACTTAAGTCCGCTTGAATTTCAAACCTGTTGTGTAGACAAGTTCCAAAGTTTGGAAAGTTGCTTTCAGAAAGTAACTAGTTACAGAAAGTAATTACAAACTTTTAAACACAGCAATTACAATATCAAGGGTACAATTCATGCAGTTTGACGTTATAATAAAACATAGCTGGGTAGATGCGGGGAATGCCGTGGATGGAGCGTGTCTGGATTTCAGGAAGGCCTTCGACAAGGTCTCCCACGACCTTCTGGCAAGGAAACTAGTCCAATGTGGGCTAGGCAAAACTACGGTGAGGTGGATCTGGAATTGGTTAAGTGGACGAACCCAGAGGGTGATTCTCCCCAAGGCTTCCTCTTCATCCTGGAAAGAAGTGACGAGTGGAGTGCCATCAGCAAGGTTCTGTCCTGGGCCCGGTCCTGTTCAACATCTTTATTAATGACTTAGATGAAGGGTTAAGACACAAAAGAGACGTGCACAAGAAGTGGAAAAAGGGAGAAATCACCAAAGAAGAATTCAAACAAATAGCCACAAGCAGAGTTCTGTCCTGGGCCCGGTCCTGCTCAACATCTTTATTAATGACTTAGATGAAGGGTTAAGACACAAAAGAGACGTGCACAAGAAGTGGAAAAAGGGAGAAATCACCAAAGAAGAATTCAAACAAATAGCCACAAGCAGAGTTCTGTCCTGGGCCCGGTCCTGTTCAACATCTTTATTAATGACTTAGATGAAGGGCTAGAAGGTAGGATCATCAAGTTTGCAGATGACACCAAATTGGGAGGGAGAGCCAATACTCCAGAGGACAGGAGCAGGATTCAAAACGATCTTGACAGATTAGAGAGATGATGGGCCAAAACTAACAAAATGAAGTTCAACAGGGACAAATGCAAGATACTCCACTTTGGCAGGAAAAACGAAATGCAAAGATACAGAATGGGGGACACCTGGCTCGAGAGCAGTACACGTGAAAAAGATCTTGGAGTCCTCATGGACAACAAGTTAAACATGAGCCAACAATGTGATGTGGCAGCAAAAAAAGCCAATGGGATTTTGGCCTGCATCAATAGGAGCAGAGTGTCTAGATCTAGGGAAGTCATGCTCCCCATGCTCTATTCCGCTTTGGTTAGACCACGTTACCTGGAATATTGTGTCCAATTTTGGGCACCACAATTCAAGAGAGATATTGACAAGCTGGAATGTGTCCAGAGGAGGGCGACTAAAATGATCAAGGGTCTGGAGAACAAGCCCTATGAGGAGCGGCTTAGGGAACTGGGCATGTTTAGCCTGAAGAAGAGAAGGCTGAGAGGAGATATGATAGCCATGTATAAATATGTGAGAGGAAGCCACAGGGAGGAGGAGGGAGCAAGCTTGTTTTCTGCTTCCTTGGAGACTAGGACGCGGAACAATGGCTTCAGACTACAAGAGAGGAGATTCCATCTGAACATTAGGAAGAACTTCCTGACTGTGAGAGCCGTTCAGCAGTGGAACTCTCTGCCCCGGAGTGTTCAACCTCCTCCTTCTTTGGAAGCTTTTAAGCAGAGGCTGGATGGCCATCTGTCAGGGGTGGTTTGAATGCAATATTCCTGCTTCTTGGCAGAATGGGGTTGGACTGGATGGCCCATGAGGTCTCTTCCAACTCTTTGATTCTATGATTCTATGATTCTATGATAGATTCAAAGAATTCCAGAATCATAGAGTCTGCAGGAGAAGAGCAATACGAAATCCTTATCTGGTTGTACGGGCAACTGAAATGCTTTCCTTTCTTTCAGGGGCCGGGAAAGGCTTTATATTAATACCAAGGAAATAAGCTTGGGCGGTTTCGTTCGTTAATTTTGTAATTCGTTATTAATTCGTATTTAAATTAGCTTACGATCCGATATTGAGCCATGCAGGAATAGTGTGAGGAGTAAATTAGATTCGAAATTTTTTTTTCAATTTATTTCGTTATTGTGTCGTTATTATTTCGAAATTATTTCGTAATTTTTTCGTAATTTTTTCGTAATTATTTTCGCATGTCTGGTGCAAGTTTTATAGTTGTTTGTTTTATCACACCAACAGTCAACAACAGAGGGAGAGGGAAACTTCAGAAGTTCCTCCTGTCCCATTTGGAGGGTTTTTTAGCATATTGCGCAATCTCGTCCGCCATTAACAAATCGATTCGTAATTATACGAAATTTCGTATATTTCGAAATTTTTAAAAGGAAAATTTCAGAATTATTAAAAAAAACGAAACGCAAGGGCCCCCTAAAAACGAAACGAGTTTAGAAACAAATTTTCCGTTGTTACCCAGGCCTAGTAACTAGTTACAGAAAATAATTACAAACGTTGAAACACAGCAATTACAATAACAAGGGTACAATTCATGCAGTTTGATGTTATAATAAAACATAGATTCAAAGAATTCCGGAATCATAGAGTCTGCAGGAGAAGAGCAATAAGAAATCCTTATCTGGTAGGCTTGGGTAACCACGGAAAAATTTGGTTCTAAACTCGTTTTGTTTTTAGGGGGCCCTTGCGTTTCGTTTTTTTTAATAATTCCGAAATTTTCCTTTAAAAAATGTCAAAATTTATGAAATTTTGTATAATTACAAATTGATTCGTTAATGGCGGACGCGACTGCGCAATATGCTAAAAAAAACCTCCAAATGGGACAGGGGGAACTTCTGAAGCTTCCCTCTCCCTCTGTTGTTGACTGTTGGTGTGATAAAACACACAACAACTATAAAACTAGCACCAGACATGCGAAAATAATTACGAAATAATTACGAAATAATTACGAAATAAATTGAAAAAATTGTTTCGAATCTAATTTACTCCTCACTCTATTCCTGTATGGCTCAATATTAGATCGTAAGCTAATTTAAATACGAATTAATAACAAATTACGAAATTAACGAATGAAACCGCCCAAGCCTATTATCTGGTTGTACAGCCAACTGAAATGCTTTCCTTTCTTTCAGGGGCCGGGAAAGGCTTTATATTAATACCAAGGAAAGTTTCACTTTAGTCTCGTCAGCGTTCATAGGATCATTGATTTGGAAGAGACCTGGTGGGCTATCCAGTCCAACCCCATTCTGCCAAAAAGCAGGAAAATCACGTTCAAAGCACCCCCAACAGATGGCCATCCCGCCTCTGTTTAAAAGCCTCCAAAGAAGGAGCTTCCATCATAACGCTGTCCTCGAGGACCTAGAGATACTTAGAGATACCTAGAACCTCTAGGTCTTTCAACACAAGTTTGTAGTCAGCCATTGGAGTATGTTGTCCATATAGAATCATAGAGTTGGATGAGACCCCTATGGGCCATCCAGTCCAACCCCGTACCAAGAAGCAGGACGATTGTGTTCAAAGCAACCTCAACAGATAGCCATCCAGCCTCTCTTTAAAAGCCTCCAAAGAAGGAGACTCCACCATAACATTGTCCTCGAGGACCTACAGATACTTAGAGATACCTAGAACCTCTAGGTCTTTCAACACAGGTTTGTAGTCAATCATTGGAATACCTCTTCCACCTCCTCCTCCCCCTTCTCTTTCTCCTTCCCCTTCCCCTTCCCCTTCCCCTTCTCCTCCTCCTCCTCCTCCTCCTCCTTCTGGTCCTTCTCCTCCTTCTCTTTCTCCTCCTCCTCCTCCTCCTCCTCCTCTTCCTCCTCCTTCTTCCTAGCAGGCTTCCAGTACATTCCGGTCGACTATGTTGACCATATAGAATCATAAAATTATAGAGTTGGATTACAGAGTCATGGGCCATCCAGTCCAACCTCATTCTGCCAAGAAGCAGGAAAATCAAGTTCAAAACACCCCCAACAGATGGCCATCTAGCCTCTGTTTAAAAGCCTCCATAGAAGGAGCCTCCACCATAACACTGTCCTTGAGGACCTAGAGATACTTAGAGATACCTAGAACCTCTAGGTCTTTCAACACAAGTTTGTAGTCAACCATTGGAGTATGATGACCATATAGAATCATAGAGTTGGATGAGACCCCTGTGGGCCATCCAGTCCAACCCCGTACCAAGAAGCAGGACAATTGTGTTCAAAGCAACCTCAACAGATAGCCATCCAGCCTCTGTTTAAAAGCCTCCAAAGAAGGAGCCTCCACAATAACATTGTCCTCGAGGACCTAGAGATACTTAGAGATACCTCAAACCTCTAGGTCTTTCAACACAAGTTTATAGTCAACCACTGGAGTATGTTGACCATATAGAATAATAGAGTTGGAAGAGACTCCTGCTCCTCCTCCACCTCCTCCCCTCCTTCTTCTCCTTCTCCTTCTCCTTCTCCTTCTCCTTCTCCTTCTCCTTCTCCTCCTCCTCCTCCTCCTCCTCCTCCTCCTCCTTCTCCTCCTCCTCCTCCTCCTCCTCCTCTTTCTCCTTCTCCTCCTCCTCCTCCTCCTCCTCCTCCTCCGTCGTCTTCTTTTTCTTCTTCCTAGCAGGCTTCCAGTACGTTCCGGTCGACTAGTTTGGAAAATGGGATGTTTGGTAACGGCTCAATCGTCGGGTGCCGACATGCTTCTTTCTCGCTCCTCGGCGAGCCTCGCCTTGTGGATTTATGGGACCATACAGCCCCATAATGCATTTTTTAATCACCCTGTCGACTTGCGGGGACAAAGAGTCAAACGCAGAGATTACTTCCGACAGTAACATCTTGTTCTGGAGAAGACTAGCGGGAACACTCAAGAGCAGGCGAAAACATGCGTAGAAAGCTGTTTCTCCTGTTTCAAAGGTAGTCATTGCCGAGTCTTCCAACTGTCCTTAAATTTTAGCTAGACCTACAATCCTCGCTGTCTCAACGGCCTTGGAAGTAGAGTTACACTATTCCCTCACTTATCGTTCCAGGACCACCCGTGATAAGTGAAAACCACAAAGTAGGGACACCACCTCCGCTTGTTCTTCCAGAGGACGTGGAGGAGGTCCTCGGTGCTGTGAGGGCGACCACATCGGACCTGGACCCTTGGCTAATTAAATCGGCCAGGGATGGGTTGATTGATTGGTTTGTGTTGATCATTAATTCATCATTGGAGCAGGGGATTTTTCCATCACAGGCTGTGGTTCAACCACTCCTGAAAAAGACTTCCCATGACTCCACGGTGCTGAGCAACTACAGACCAATCTCCAACCTCCCTTTCTTGGGCAAGGTGCTAGAGCGGGTGGTCGCCTCTCAGCTCCAGGACTTTTTGGATGACATCAACTACCTAGATCAGTCACAGTCTGGCTTCAGGCCTGGCCACGGCACCGAGACGGCTTGGGTCGCCTTGGTGGATGACCTCCGCAGGGAGCTGGACAGGGAGAGTGGGTTCCTGTTGGTTCTCTTGGACATCTCACCGGCTTTCGATACCATCGATCATGGTATCCTTCTGGGACGACTCTCCGGGATGAGTCTTGGAGGCACAGTTCTTTCGTAGCTTTCCTTTCTGGAGGGTCATTCCCAGATGGTGAAGCTGGGAGACATGAGCAATCCATGGTTCTCAACAGTTCTAAAGTATTTACAAAAGAGGGTGTGAGTGCTTTGCTTCTAAAGTTCTGGTGATGAAAATGATTCTATGGACGACTACTAGGGCTGGGCGGTTTCGTTCGTTAATTTCGCAATTCGTTACTAATTCGTATTTAAATTAGCTTACGATCCGATATTGAGCCATGCAGGAATAGTGTGAGGAGTAAATTAGATTAAACATGAGCCAACAATGTGATGTGGCAGCAAAAAAAAGCCAATGGGATTTTGGCCTGCATCAAGAGGAGCCTAGTGTCTAGATCTAAGGAAGTAATACTACCCCTCTATTCTGCTTTGGTTAGACCACATCTGGAATATTGTGTCCAATTCTGGGCACCACAATTCAAGAGAGATATTGACAAGCTGGAATGTGTCCAGAGGAGGGCGACTAAAATGATCAAGGGTCTGGAGAACAAGCCCTATGAGGAGCCGCTTAGGGAACTGGGCATGTTTAGCCTGAAGAAGAGAAGGCTGAGAGGAGATATGAGAGCCATGTATAAATATGTGAGAGGAAACCACAGGGAGGAGGGAGCAAGCTTGTTTTCTGCTTCCTTGGAGACTAGGACGCAATGGAACCATGGCTTCAAACTACAAGAGAGGAGATTCCATCTGAACATGAGGAAGAACTTCCTGACTGTGAGAGCCGTTCAGCAGTGGAACTCTCTGCCCCGGAGTGTGGTGGAGGCTCCTTCTTTGGAAGCTTTTAAGCAGAGGCTGGATGGCCATCTGTCAGGGCTGATTTGAATGCAATATTCCTGCTTCTTGGCAGAATGGGGTTGGACTGGATGGCCCAGGAGGTCTCTTCCAACTCTTTGATTCTATGATTCTATGATTTTATGATTCGAAACAATTTTTTCAATTTATTTCGTTAATGTGTCGTTATTAGGGCTGGGCGGTTTCGTTCGTTAATTTTGCAATTCGCTATTGATTCGTATTTAAATTAGCTTACGATCCGATATTGAGCCATGCAGGAGCAACTAAAAATCGAAACGAATTTTTCAATTTATCTCGTAATTGTTTCGAAATTGTTTCGAAATCGTTTCGAAATCGTTTCAAAATCGTTTCGTTATTATTTCCGTATGTCTGGTGCAAGTTTTATAGTTGTTGTTTGTTTTATCAGTGATAAAAAAATAAATTATCACACCAACAGTCAACAACAGAGGGAGAGGGAAGCTTCAGAAGTTCCCCCTGTCCCATTTGGAGGGTTTTTTAGCATATTGCGCAATCGCGTCCGCCATTAACGAATCTATTCGAAATTTACGAAATTTCGTAAATAACGAATTTTTTTTAAAGAAAAATTCGGAATTCTTTTAAAAAACGAAACGCAATGGACCCCCTAAAAACGAAACGAGTTTAGAAACAAATTTTTCCGTTGTTACCCAGCCCTAGCCGTTATTATCTGGATGGGGGCGAACAAATTGAAATTGAATCCAGACAAGACAGAGGTCCTCCTGGTCAGTCGCAAGGCCGAACAGGGTATAGGGTTACAGCCTGTGCTGGATGGGGTCACACTCCCCTTGAAGACGCAGGTTCGCAGTTTGGGTGTGATCCTGGACTCATCCCTGAGCCTGGAACCCCAGGTTTCGGCGGTGACCAGGGGAGCATTTGCACAGTTAAAACTCGTGCGCCAACTGCGCCCGTACCTTGGGAAGTCTGACTTGGCCACGGTAGTCCACGCTCTGGTTACATCCCGTTTAGACTACTGCAACGCTCTCTACGTGGGGTTGCCTTTGAAGACGGCTCGGAAGCTCCAATTAGTCCAACGGTCGGCAGCCATGATACTAACTGGAGCGGAGCGCAGGGAGCACACAACTCCTCTGCTGCACCAGCTCCACTGACTGCCGATTTGCTACCGGGCTCAATTCAAAGTGCTGGCGTTGGCCTTTAAAGCCCTAAACGGTTCTGGCCCAACCTACCTATCTGAATGTATCTCGGCCTATCAGCCCATCAGGACCCTAAGATCTTCTGGTGAGGCCTTGCTCTCTATCCCGCCTGCTTCACAGGTGTGGCTGGCGGGGACGAGAGACAGGGCCTTTTCTGTGGTGGCCCCTCGGCTCTGGAACGCCCTTCCCATGGAGGTAAGATCAGCCTCCTCGCTGATGGTATTCCGAAGAAGACTAAAAACTTAGATATTCAAGCAGGCATTTGGTTAATTTGGTGCAATGAATGTGTTGATTACGGATTGGTAATATGGATGATGAAATTGGACCAGGATTTTAGTTAGGAGATGTATTGGATTGTGATTTACGTGTAATATTGTGTATTATGTTTTTATGGTTTTAATTGTATGCTGTGCAGTGTATATTTTGTCATAAACCACGTTGAGTCGCCAGTTAGGCTGAGAAACGGCGGTATACAAGGACAGTAAATAAATAAATAAATAAAATATTTCGAAATTTTTTCGTAATTTTTTCGTAATTATTTCGTAATTATTTTCGCATGTCTGGTGCAAGTTTTATAGTTGTTGTTTGTTGTATCACACCAACAGTCAACAACAGAGGGAGAGGGAAGCTTCAGAAGTTCCCCCTGTCCCATTTTGAGGTCTTTTAAAGCATATTGCGCAATCGCGTCCACCATTAACGAATCGATTCGAAATTAACGAAATTTCGTAAATAACGAAATTTTGAAATCTCAAAATTTCGGAAGTATTTAGAATTTGGAAACGCTAGCGCCCCCTGGAAACGAATCGAGTTTAGAAACAAATTTTTCCGTGGTTACCCAGCCCTAACGACTACATGCCAGACTAATCTGATCTCTTTTTTCGATAGAGCTACAAGCTGGGTAGATGCAGGGAATGCCGTGGATGTAGCGTACCTGGATTTCAGGAAGGCCTTCTTTGACAAGGTCCCCCACGACCTTCTGGCAAGGAAACTAGTCCAATGTGGGCGAGGCAAAACTACGGTGAGGTGGATCTGTAATTGGTTAAGTGGACGAACACAGAGGGTGATTCTCCCCAAGGCTTCCTCTTCATCCTGGAAAGAAGTGATGAGTGGAGTGCCATCAGCAGGGTTCTCCCATCCTGGGCCCAGTCCTGTTCAACATCTTTATTAATGACTTAGATGAAGGGCTAGAAGGCAGGATCATCAAGTTTGCAGACGACACCAAATTGGGAGGGATAGCCAATACTCCAGAGGACAGAAGCAGAATTCAAAACGATCTTGACAGATTAGAGAGATGGGCCAAAACTAACAAAATGAAGTTCAACAGTGACAAATGCAAGATACTCCACTTTGGCAGGAAAAACGAAATACAAAGATACAGAATGGGGGACGATGATGCCTGGCTCGAGAGCAGGACGTGTGAAAAAGATCTTGGAGTCCTCGTGGACAACAAGTTAAACATGAGCCAGGAATGTGATGTGGCGGCAAAAAAAGCCAATGGGATTTTGGCCTGCATCAATAGGAGCATAGTGTCTAGATCTAAGGAAGTCATGCTACCCCTCTATTCCGCTTTGGTTAGACCACACCTGGAATATTGTGTCCAATTCTGGCACCACAATTCAAGAGAGATATTGACAAGCTGGAATGTGTCCAGAGGAGGGAGACTGAAATGATCAAGGGTCTGGAGAACAAGCCCTATGAGGAGCGGCTTAGGGAACTGGGCATGTTTAGCCTGAAGAAGAGAAGGCTGAGAGGAGACATGATAGCCATGTATAAATATGTGAGAGGAAGCCACAGGGAGGAGGGAGCAAGCTTGTTTTCTGCTTCCTTGGAGACTAGGATGCGGAACAATGGCTTCAAACTACAAGAGAGGAGATTCCATCTGAACATGAGGAAGAACTTCCTGACTGTGAGAGCCGTTCAGCAGTGGAACTCTCTGCCCCGGAGTGTGGTGGAGGCTCCTTCTTTGGAAGCTTTTAAGCAGAGGCTGGATGGCCATTTGTCAGGGGTGATTTGAATGCAATATTCCTGCTTCTTGGCAGAATGGGGTTGGACTGGATGGCCCATGAGGTCTCTTCCAACTCTTTGATTCTATGATTCTATTATTCTATGATTCGAAACAATTTTTTCAATTTATTTCGTTACCGTGTCGTTATTAGGGCTGGGCGGTTTCGTTCGTTAATTTCGTAATTTGTTATTGATTCATATTTAAATTAGCTTACGATCCGATATTGAGCCATGCAGGAGCAACTAAAAATCGAAACGAATTTTTCAATTTATCTCGTAATTGTTTCGTAATTGTTTCGAAATCGTTTCGAAATCGTTTCGAAAACGTTTCGTTATTATTTCCGTATGTCTGGTGCAAGTTTTATAGTTGTTGTTTGTTTTATCAGTGATAAAAAATAAATTATCACACCAACAGTCAACAACAGAGGGAGAGGGAAGCTTCAGAAGTTCCCCCTGTCCCATTTGGAGGGTTTTTTAGCGTATTGCGCAATCGCGTCCGCCATTAACGAATCGATTCGAAATTTTGAAATCTCAAAATTTCGGAAGTATTTAGAATTTGGAAACGCTAGCGCCCCCTGGAAACGAATCGAGTTTAGAAACAAATTTTTCCGTGGTTACCCAGCCCTTGTCTTGAATCCAGACAAGACAGAGGTCCTACTGGTCAGTCGTAAGGCCGAACAGGGTATAGGGTTACAGCCTGTGTTAGATGGGGTTACACTCCCCCTGAAGACACAGGTTTGCAGCTTGGGAGTGATCCTGGACTCATCGCTGAGCCTGGAACCCCAGGTCTCAGCGGTGGCCGGGAGAGCTTTTGCACAATTAAAACTTGTGCGCCAGCTGCGCCCGTACCTTGGGAAGTCGGATCTGGCCACGGTGGTCCACGCTCTTGTCACATCCCGGTTGGATTACTGCAACGCTCTCTACGTGGGGTTGCCTTTGAAGACTGCTCGGAAACTTCAACTAGTCCAGCGAGAAGCAGCCAGATTGCTCACCGGAGCGGCGTACAGGGAGCACACCACCCCCCTGTTGCGACAGCTCCACTGGCTGCCGATCCAATTCCGAGCACAATTCAAAGTGCTGGTTTTGACCTACATAACGCTATATGGTTCCGGCCCAGTGTATCTGTCCAAACGGATCTCCCTCTACATCCCACCTCGAAGTTTAAGATCTTCTGGGGAGGCCCTGCTCTCGACCCCGCCAGTGGCACAAGTGAGACTGGCGGGGACGAGGAGCAGGGCCTTCTCAGTGGTGGCGCCCCACCTGTGGAACTCACTCCCTGGGGAGATCAGATCGACGACTTCCCTTCTAGCGTTTAGGAAAAAACTAAAGACCTGGATGTGGGACCAAGCTTTTGGCCGTGCTGACAACTGATTAAAGGACCTATCGATAGACAAGGACAATGGAATGGAATGGATATATGGACTCTGATATATGGACTCTGACATGAGATAGTTTTTATGATTTTAATAGGTACTAGCTGTGCCCTGCCACGCGTTGCTGTGGCTTTTAGTAAGAGTTTTGAAGTCTGTGCCTGGCCTCTCTTCCTTCCTTCACTCGCCCTCTTTTCCTCTTTCTCTCTCTCACACTCCTTCCTTTCCCCTCTTTCTCTCTCTCTCTCTCTCTCCCTCTCTCTCTCTCTCTGGCATCCCTCCGTCCTCCCCCTTCTTTATGCTTGTGTGTAAACTTGAGTATCTTCTGTTGGTCATGGGGGTTCAGTGTGGCATGTTTGCCCCAATTCTGTCGTTGGTGGGGTTCAGGATGCTCTTTGAGTCTTGGTAAACTCTGAATCCCAGTGACTACAACTCCCAAATGTCAAGGTCTATTTCCCTCAAACTCCATCTGTGTGGATATTAGGGCGTATTGAATGCTTTGGTCCGGATCCATCATTGTTGTCTTCCAAGTCGCCCCCTCCCTTCTCCCCACCCCTTCCCTCCCTGAGTCACTCCTTCCCTCCTCCCCCCCCTCCGGAAAGACACGCCCCCTCCCTTCGCCCCACCTCTTCTCTTCCTGATTGACTCCTGGAAGGAAAGGGGTGGGGCGAAGGGAGGGGGCGTGTCTTTCCGGAGGGGGGGGAGGAGGGAAGGAGTGACTCAGGGAGGGAAGGGGTGGGGAGAAGGGAGGGGGCGAATTTGAAGACACGCCTCCTCCCTTCGCCCCACCCCTTTCCTCCGTGACTCACTCCTTCCCTCCTCCCTCCCTCTCCGGTTAGACACGCCCCCTCCCTTCACCCCACCCCTTTGTGTGTGCCACGCGGGGGGGGGTGAGGGGCGGCGCGTGCGCGCGTGGCGGGGAGTTTGCACCGCGCACGTGTGTGTGTGCCGCGCGGGGGGAGGGGGGGAGGGGCCGTGCGTGCGCGCGTGCCGGGGAGTTTGCGCCAGTGCGCATGTTCAGTTGTTTTGCGGTGTTTTTGTCGTTGTTGTGGTGTTTTTTTTTTAATTTGGAGTACATTAGTTTGTACCGAGTGGGTTGTCCTAGGGGCATGGCAATTCTGGTTCAGTTTCGTTGGGGGGTTGTGGAGTTATACGGCTCCGTACGACGCCCCTTACAGATTTATATTATAGATTGATGTTTCATTTTAATTGTTGAACTGTTATATTTTGCATTGTTTATTGTGTGATTTGGGCATCTAATTGTGCCTCCTTTGTAAGCTGCCCTGAGTCCCCCCCCGGGGTGAGAAGGGCGGGGTATAAGTAGATGAAATAAATAAATAATAATAACGACTACATGTACATCATGGGGTGTGCCTACACTGTTGAATTAATGCAGTTTGGCACCATTGAACGGCCACGGCTCAAAGCTATGGAGTCATATGAACTCGGTACTGTTTGGCAGAGATATGGATCACCTCCAGGCCCATCCCCGTCCTACCTTGGCATTTCTTCCTGTAAGGATAAATGAATTTAATCAAATCTCGATGCCCGCCCGCCCACCTCCTTGTTAATAATCATAATGCCAAAGCAATATTAAGCCGGTTAATTCTCACCCTCATTTTCATCTTTGCTTCCCTTCCCCCCTTTTCCCTCTCTCTTCACTTCTTCTCCCTGATGTTGCCATTTTTCACACACTTGCGCTGCTATTTTCAGTTTAATTAGCTTCTTCGGTTTGGGTGGCAACAAGTTTGCGTTTATCCCCCCCCCCCTCTCTTTCTCAATGTCCCTAATTGTTTATCCTTCTTCTTTTGGTCGGATCTCATTAATTTTATAGCCCGCCCGCCTGCCTCTTGCCCCCCTCGGTGTCGAAGGAATTAATTTCCTCTGGATCTTGCAAGACTTAATCTTCCAACACACCTTCCCCCATTTCACGGCTTCAAACTCCAGTTTGAACAGTGACGTCCTTGTCTCTCCCCATGGGATGAAATAATTGTTGCAAAATAGGCATCTCTCAAAACAGCCTTTTTGGAAGCTCCACGAGATTGAAAATCCTTCATTCATTCCCTTCTCTACCATGCCTACTCTCTGAAAGTCCTGTCTTATAACACCCCAAATCCCCCAAGAAGCTATGCAACCCAACCAGAAGTATCTCCTTTGGGCCAGAACTCCCCAAATCCTCCATAAACCCATTCATTTCTGCACTGAGATTGGTTTGAAGCCAGCATTGAGAGACATACAATTGTCACTAAGAAGGATAATGACAAGTCAAGGATGACAAAAATGATGAAAGGTCTGCTAGACAAACCTTATGAGGAACAGCTTCATGAGTTTGGGAGTGTTCGGCTTGAAAAAAAGAAGGCAACATCTTTAAACATCTGAAGGGGGTTTTATGGAGAAGATAGAGCCAAGTGGTTTTCAGTAGCTCGAGAGATTGGATGCAAAGGGTCAGAAAAGAGATTCTAGCTAAATATTTTGTTCTTGTTGAGTCAAGTAGACCTGGACTTATGGTGACCCCATGAATGAAGAAGCTCTAAGTCATTACAAACAGTGCCAACAAAGAGAAAAAATAGGACAAGTGCAAAGAAGCCAGAATGGATGTCCAAAGAACTTCTAATTGGGCGAAGACTCAAAAGAGACATGCACAAGAAGTGGAAAAGGAGAGAAATCACCAAAGAAGAATTCAAACAAATAGCCAACTCCTGTAGGGATAAGGTTCGCAAGGCTAAAGCGCAAAATGAGCTCAGGATTGCTAGGGACATTAAAAACAATTAAAAGGGCTTCTTTGCTTATGTTGGTAGAAAAAGGAAGAACAAGGAGGCGATTGGGCCTCTTCGAAGAGAAGATGGGGCAATGCTGACAGGGAACAGAGAAAATGGGGCAGAGAGTTCCACTGCTGAACAGTTCTCACAGTCAGGAAGTTCTTCCTCATGTTCAGATGGAATTCTCCTTTCTTGTAGTTTGAAGCCATTGTTTCCGGGCAGCCTTTGAAGACTGCCCGGAAGCTGCAGCAAGTCCAACGCTCGGCAGCCAGACTACTAACGGAGGCTGGGTACAGGGAGCATACAACCCCTCTGTTACGCCAGCTCCACTGGCTGCCGATTAGCTTCTGAACACAATTCAAAGTGCTGGTTTTGACCTACAAAGCCCTAAACGACTCTGGCCCTGTTTACCTGTCCGAACGGATTCTCCCCTACGAACCATCAAGGTCTTTAAGATCTTCCGAGGGGGCCCTGCTGTCGATCCCACCACTGTCACAATCGTGGTTGGTGGGGACGAGAGACAGGGCCTTCTCGATGGTGGCTCCCCGGCTTTGGAACTCCCTCCCACAGGAGATTAGAACTGCTCCCTCCCTCCTGACGTTTAGGAAGCTAACAAAGACTTGGCTATGGAATGCGGCCTTTGACAACTGAGTCAACTTTGGTCCATGTGGAAGGAGAATGAATAACTGTGAATTATGACCAGGAATGCTTTGCCGACGTGGCTATGTGACTGTGATGATGACGATGTATTGTAATATGTTTTTAATTGTGTAATGATGATGCATTGTGTGGTTTGTATTTTTGTATATGAACACATGTTGTGAACCGGATCTGAGTCCCTCTTGTAGATGAGAAGATCAGTATAGAAAACATTTAAATAAATAAATAAATAAATATGAGGAACAGCTTCATGAGTTTGGGAGTGTTCGGCTTGGAACATCTGAAGGGGGTTTCATGGAGAAGATAGAACCAAGTCGTTTTCAGTAGCTCAAGAGACTGGATGCAAAAGGCCAGAAAAGAGATTCTAGCTAAATATTTTGTTCTTCTTGAGTCAAGTAGGCCTGGACTTATGGTGACCCCATGAGTGAAGAAGCTCTAAGTCATTACAAACAGTGCCAACAAAGAGAAAAAAACAGAACAAGTGCAAAGAAGCCAGAATGGATGTCCAAAGAACTTCTAATTGAGCTAAGACTCAAAAGAGACATGCACAAGAAGTGGAAAAGGGGAGAAATCACCAAAGAAGAATTAAAATGAATAGTCAACTCCTGTAGGGAGCTTCTGGCAAGGAAACTAGTCCAATGTAGGCTTAGCAAAATTATGATTAGGTGGATCTGTAATTGGTTAAATGGACGAACCCAGAGGGTGATTCTCCCCAAGGCTTCCTCTTCATCTTGGAACCTTCTTATTTTCTTACAAACATTTATTTCTACTATTTACTAAGCTTCAATAAAAGAAAAGTTCTTTCTTCACTCTTCATGTGGTATGTTTTAAAGTCAGAGGGCTTTTTATTGACCTAGAGTGCAACATCCTTGGTTTTCTTTGAGAGCATACCAATCCCTGCATATTTCCAATTTCCTATTCCTGGACTGCAATTCCCAGCAATCCTCCAGATAGATAAGGTAGACAGATTAGACAGAGATAGGCAGGTAGGTAGGTAGCTCGATCAGAAGCACTGCTAGGAGAGAGATAGGTTGGTAGATAGATTGCTCACAGGGGCGGCTCGTCCATTACGCGAAGTAAGCGGTCGCCGAACACTTTTTTTTGCCAGGGGCGCAGAGGCGCCTCTGTAAATGCCCCTCAACCGCCACTTGAGGAGCACCCCCTCAGCTCATAACAGCCCTAGCAGTCCGGGGGGAGCCTCGGCTTTCTTGCCTCGCTGCTGGGTGATCTTCTTCCCAAAGGGGCCGGGCCCTTGAGCCTCGCCTAGCCCCTCTCGTTCCTACTCCACCTGGCCACCGGGTGTGCGAGCAGAGCCAGTGCTCAATCGTTCTCCTTGTTTGATCCCTTCCCCATGACCGGCTCCCTCTCCTGATCCCCCGGCGCTCCACCCACCTCCTCTCCTCTCCCCAATCCGCGGGTGGGCCAAGGGGTGGAGCCACCGCGCCTGGCCCACTTCGGGTCCGTGCGCACCAAAAGACCCCAGCATGCGCACCAAAAGTCGCCTCTTCTCCTGACTTTCTCTTCAGCCATTGGGACCAGGAGAGAGAGAGAGAGAGAGAGAGAGAATCTCCCACCTCCGCTCCCTCCTTTGTTTTTGCGCCTATCTTCAGGAAAGGTGGGCATCTCCACCTTTGTCTCTCTCTCTCTCTCTCGGTCCCAATGGCTGAGGAGAAAGTCAGGAGAAGAGGTGACTTTTGGTGCACACACCGGGGTCTTCAGGCACGCCTCCGGACCCAAAGCGGGCCAGGCAAGGGAGCAAGTGCGGCAAGTGTAGTTACTGGAATGTATAGTTCACCTACAATCAAAGAGCATTCTGAACTCCACCAATGATGGAATTGAACCAAATATGGCATACAGAACTCCCACAACAAACAGAAAATATATATCAATGATTGGTTGGGGGGGGGGCGCCAAAATACTGTTTGCTTACCGTTGAAAATTACCTAGGGCCACCTCTGATTGCTCAGGAGGACTGCTGGGAATTGTAGTCCAAGAATAGGTAGGGAAGGAAGAAAGAGGAGAAAGAGGAAGGGAATGAAAAGGGAGGAGGAAAGGAAGAGGTAGAGAAGGAAGGAAGGAGAGAAGGAAAGAAAAAAAGGGAAGGAAAGAGAGAAAGAAAAAAGGAGAGAAAGAGGGAGGGAAGGTTGGCTACCGCAATGCGTGATGGATACAGCTAGTAACAATAATAAATGAGGACTTCTCCAGTTTCTCCAGCACCATATCAAAGGAGTTGAGTCTTTTCCCATCAGTGTCTTCCCTGTCCAGTTTTTGGTCGTCCACAGAAATCAACACGTAAAAACTAGGGCTGGGTAACCATGGAAAAAATTGTTTCTAAACTCGATTCGTTTTTAGGGGGTTTTTGCGTTTTGTTTTTTAAAAGAATTCCGAAATTTTCCTTTAAAAAAGTTCGAAATATACGAAATTTCATAAAATTACGAAACAATTACGAAATGATTTCGAAACAATTACGAATCGATTCGTTAATGGCGGACGCAATTGCGCAATATGCTAAAAAACCCTCCAAATGGGACAGGGGGAACTTCTGAAGCTTCCCTCTCCCTCTGTTGTTGACTGTTGGTGTGATAATTTATTTTTTATCACTGATAAAACAAACAACAACCCTAACACTTGCACCAGACATGCGGAAATAGTTACGAAACGATTTTGAAACGATTTCGAAACAATTACGAATCGATTACGAAACAATTACGAAATAAATTGAAAAAATTCGTTTCGATTTTTAATTACTCCTGCATGGCTCAATATCGGATCGTAAGCTAATTTAAATACGAATTAATAACGAATTACGAAATTAACGAAATTAACAATTACGAAATAATATTGAAAAAATTCGTTTCGATTTTTAATTACTCCTGCATGGCTCAATATCGGATCGTAAGCTAATTTAAATACGAATTAATAACGAATTACGAAATTAATGAAATTAACAATTACGAAATAAATTGAAAAAATTCGTTTCAATTTTTAATTACTCCTGCATGGCTCAATATCAGATCGTAAGCTAATTTAAATACGAATTAATAACGAATTACGAAATTAACGAAATTAACAATTACGAAATAATATTGAAAAAATTCGTTTCGATTTTTAATTACTCCTGCATGGCTCAATATCGGATCGTAAGCTAATTTAAATACGAATTAATAACGAATTACGAAATTAACGAACGAAACCGCCCAACCCTAATAAGGACTTCTCCAGTATTTCTCTTTTTATCAACCACAGTTCCTCCAGCACCATATCAAAGGAGTTGAGTCTTTTCCCATCAGCGTCTTCCCAGTCCAGTTTTTGGTCGTCCACAGAAATCAACACGTAAAAACTAGGGCTGGGCGGTTTCGTTTCGTTAATTCGTAATTCGTTAATAATTCGTTAATTTTTTCAATTACAAAACGATAACGAACCATTCTGGAGAAATTATTAAAAAAACGAATTTTCAAAAACGTTTTGTAAATGCTTCGTATTTCAATATTGTATTCGTTTCGTTATTGTTTTGAGGTCGTTTCGTTATTATTTCCGCATGTCTGGGCCAGTCTTATGGTTTAATTAGTGAAAAAAAATTATAATATCACACCAACAGTCAACAACAGAGGGAGAGGGAAGCTTCAGAAGGTTTTGGAGGTTTTTTAGCGTATTTCGTGGTCGCGTCCGCCATTAACGAATCGATTCGTTATTGTTTCATATTTGTTTCGTAAATGTTTCGTAATTTTTTTTACATTTACGAAATTTCGTAAATATCGAACTTTTTAAAAGAAAAATTTCGGAATTCTTTTAAATATCGAAACGCAAAAACCCCCAAAAAACGAATCGATTTTAGAAACAAATTTTTCCGCTGTTACCCAGGCCTATTGGCTACTGCAATGCGTGGCAGATAATAATAAATAAATAATAAATATAATAATTTAATAAATAAATAAATAAATAAATAAGGACTTCTCCAGTTCCTCCAGCACCATAACAAAGGAGTTGAGTCTTTTCTCATCAGCTTCTTCCCAGTCCAGTTTTTGGTCGTCCACAGAAATCAACACATAAAAACCTCCAAGCTACTCATCTGAACTTTGAATGCTCCAAATCCACACATCGGATAAATATTTTTGAATGCCATTCTCCATATACAACCTAAAGAGACAGGATCAGAATGAATTAGTGCTCCTTCCCTCTCCTTCAAACGAGTGATCACACTTTACATATTTATGGGAGGACTACGTTTCTGCGCAACACGCGAAAACGGGTGAAGTCGGGACTGGCTGACAGCGAAGGAGAATCGGTGTCCAGATAACGCTGGAGGGAGATAAGCAAAGTGACGAAGATGCTCAGAAGTGTTGAGGGAGGACCAAAACGGTCCCTTCGCAGCTGCAAAAGCCCCCGGGCGCCCAGTTGGCACGCTGAAGCATCTGCCTGAGTGACAGCGAGGGAGACCATCCCCAGAAAGCGAGCCGTGTGTTTTACGAATGAACTCGGCGGATCTGCCGGCGGAGCGTTAAGTAGGAATCGGTGTTAACAAGGAAATTGAAAAGGGCCAGTTGGGCCGTTTTTTCACTTATCGTACGCCCCGGCGATGTAAAGAGCCAGGCTCTTCGAGACGTTCCTTTGATATATCTAATCAAGGGGGAAACTTGGAATAATGATGCCTGGGCTGTTCCTGAATACCAATATTCGATCGACTTCCTACCAAGAGGAGAGGCTTCTCTCTGTGTCTTAAGAGAAATCGTTGCCTTTTCGAGGCCATCTGGTAGGCTTTACGTACATATGGAAAGCGTCTGCCCACCTAATTCGCGCTGGGGATGCCAGAAGCACTCGCTCGCTGCAAATTCCGCAATGTACTTCTTGGAACATTGTGTCCAGGATAAGAACATGACTTATGATCTCACACGGAAGCATCCGTACTTTCGAAAGGAAGGATAGAGCAAATCTGATCCGTGGGTCTGAGCCCTCTCTGAGATCAACTCGAAAATAGTTGAAAAAAGACTGAAACTGTGCAAACTAGGCTTGGGCGGTTTCGTTCATTAATTTCGTAATTCGTTATTAATTCGTATTTAAATTAGCTTACGATCCAATATTGAGCCATGCAGGAATAGTGTGAGGAGTAGTTAAGATTCGAAACCTGTCAAGATCGTTTTGAATTCTGCTCCTGTCCTCTGGACTATTGGCTATCCGACACCAAATTGGGAGGGATAGCCAATACTCCCGAGGACAGGAGCAGAATTCAAAACGATCTTGACAGATTAGAGAGATGGGCCAAAACTAACAAAATGAAGTTCAACAGTGACAAATGCAAGATACTCCACTTTGGGAGAAATGAAATGCAAAGATACAGAATGGGTGACGCCTGGCTCGAGAGAAGTACGTGTGAAAAAGATCTTGGAGTCCTCGTGGACAACAAGTTAAACATGAGCCAGCAATGTGATGTGGCGGCAAAAAAAGCCAATGGGATTTTGGCCTGCATCGAGAGGATCATAATGTGTAGATCTAGGGAAGTCATGCTCCCCATGCTCTATTCTGCTTTGGTTAGACCACATCTGGAATATTGTGTCCAATTCTGGGCACCACAATTCAAGAGAGATATTGACAAGCTGAAATGTGTCCAGAGGAGGGCGACTAAAATGATCAAGGGTCTGGAGAACAAGCCCTATGAGGAGCAGCTTAAGGAGCTGGGCATGTTTAGCCTGAAGAAGAGAAGGCTGAGAGGAGATATGATAGCCATGTATAAATATGTGAGAGGAAGCCACAGAGAGGAGGGAGTAAGCTTGTTTTCTGCTTCCCTGGAGACTAGGACGCCAGGGAACAATGGCTTCAAACTACAAGAGAGGAGATTCCATCTGAACATGAGGAAGAACTTCCTGACTGTGAGAGCCGTTCAGCAGTGGAACTCTCTGCCCCGGAGTGTGGTGGAGGCTCCTTCTTTGGAAGCTTTTAAGCAGAGGCTGGATGGCCATCTGCCAGGGGTGGTTTGAATGCAATATTCCTGCTTCTTGGCAGAATGGGGTTGGACTGGATGGCCCATGAGGTCTCTTCCAACTCAAGGATTCTATGATTCTATGAATTCCGGCCTGCAAAGGATGCCAGTCTATTGTCCTGAGATGGGTGGGCGATAAATAATGATTACTTAATCCGGGTTTTCCTGTTGCCATCAGATAAGACACAATGAGAAAGGCTGGGGTGGATGTTTGCTGTATAAAATCTGGAAGGTAAACAGTTTCAGAGGTGAAAAGGCCTTCCAACGGTCTTTCCGCCCCCCAGGGAGATGTGATCAAAGGTGCCAAGCGAAATCCTTTCATTGAGTAGACTGACTCCGAGACTCAACTTAAGGTTTCCAATTCTATGTTTTCCATGCACGAGTTATCATGATTAGAGTTCTTTGTGACTGCTAATTGTTAGGCGTGGGCTGTTTCGTTCGTTAATTTCGTAATTCGTTATTAATTCGTATTTAAATTAGCTTACGATCCAATATTGCGCCATGCAGGAATTGTGTGAGGAGTAATAAAGATTCGAAACAATTTTTTCAATTTATTTTGTAATTATTTTGTAATTATTTCGTAATTATTTCGTAATTATTTCGTAATTATTTCGTATTTATTTCGTAATTATTTCGTAATTATTTCGTAATTATTTCGTAATTATTTTCGCATGTCCGGTGCAAGTTTTATAGTTGTTGTGTGTTTTATCACACCAACAGTCAACAACAGAGGGAGAGGGAAGCTTCAGAAGTCCCCCTGTCCCATTTGGAGGTTTTTTTAGCATATTGTGCAATCTCGTCCGCCATTAACGAATCGATTCGTAATTTTACGAAATTTCATAATTTTACAAAATTTCGTAATTTTACGAAATTTCGTAAATTTCAAAAAATTTTAAAGGAAAATTTCGGAATTATTAAAAAAAACAAAACGCAAGGGCCCCCTAAAAACAAAACGAGTTTAGAACCAAATTTTTCCGTGGTTACTCAAGCCTAGCGCAAACATCAACATGTCTTGGTCTGTAATTGATGAGAACCAAGGCATTAGGTTCCATTCCATCTGTTTTGACAATAACCTCTGAGGGAGACAAGAGCATCCAGGCGAAGCTCCATCTTGCCTTGATTCCAATGGCTAGAAAGATACCACTGCTCTTTGAGAGGGAGAAGAGCAGTCAAGTGCAACTCCATCATGCCCTGGTTCCAGCAACTACAAAGAGGTCCTACTCCATGTTCCAACTGCTATTCCTCTAGTCTCTGAGGGAGAGAAGAGCTGTCAGCCACAACTCCATCATATCTGGGTTCCAATGACTAGTGAGAGGTCTTCTTCCATGTCACAACTGCAATTGCACTAGTTTCTGGAGGAGAGAAGAACAGCCAGGTACAGCTCCATTGTGTCTTGGATCCCAGCAACTATTAAGAGGTCCTCCTCCATGTTCACAATGTCATTACATGATCTCTAAGGGAGAGAAGAGCAGCCAGATACAACTCCATCGTGTCTTGGCTTCAGCCATTGTTGAGAGACCCTTCTCCACCTTCAGAATGCCATTATGCGATCTCTGAGGGAGAGAAGAGCAGCAAGGTACAACTCCATTGCTTTTTGGCTTCAGCCATTGTTGAGAGAGCCTTCTCCACATTAAGAATGCCATTATGTGATCTCTAAGGGAGAGAAGAGCAGCCAGGAACAACTCCATTGTCACTTAGTTTCAGCCATTGTTGTGAGACTCTTCTCCACATTCAGAATGCCATTACGTGATCTCTAAGGGAGAGAAGAGCAGCCAGGAACAACTCCATCGTGTCTTGGCTTCAGCAACTATTGAGAGCCCCTCCTCCATATTCAATATGCCATAATGGGATCTCTAAGGGAGAGAAGAGCAGCCAGGAACAACTCCATTGTGTCTTGGCTTCAGCAACTATTGAAAGCCCCTCCTCCATATTCAACATGCCATAACGTGATCTCTAAGGGAGAGAAGAGCAGCCAGCCATAATTCCATCATATCTTGGTTCCAGCAACAAGCAAGAGGCCCTCCTCCATGTCCTAGCTGCCAGTTGTAAAATCTTGGGAGTTATAGTTCTACAAGGTCTTCAGCCTTCTCCTTCAAAGATGGCTGGTGCCTCACCAAACACAACTCCAAGGATTCCTCTGCATTGAGTCATTCAATGAACTCCTAGACTGCATGTAGTTTTCCCAGTTTCTCCCATCACTCTTGCTTTAACCTCATGGAAAACAAAATTGCCAAATGGCATCAACTTTGGAATCTTGGAGTCGATAGGAACTTTAAAAGGGTCTTCCCCAGGCGGAGGGACCCTGAGACCCCAACAAAGAGGGATCACTACTTTGGTGAGCTAAGAGAAGCCTGATTTCAGCAATTTTTATTTCTTTAAAAATTCAAAATGAATCTCACCAAAATTGAAGAAGTGGCACCGAGGTGTTTTATTAGCGATTCAGCTGAAAAGGATGCAATGTAGCAATCATTCGCCTACAGAGCATGTGGTTACAGAAATCAGAGACATTTTTATAGGGATAACAGGCTTAGCAGTTTCAAAATTCCCGCCCTCCGCCCGGCTCGCAGGAGATTGGCTGATGCGATAACAGCTGGGAGGAGGCTCAGCCGCCCGCCCTGCGTCAGAGCCAATCACAGAGCTCCTCCGCTGTGCAGGAACCAATAGGAGAGCTCCTACCACCTCAGCGCTCTGGCGAATCAGGAGAAGGAAGGCGGGACGAGGAAGAAACAATGGGTTCATGAATGGATTAATGGATTTCACGCCTTGGGGAATCCTGAGTCCATGAATTCTTGACAAGCTGGAATGTGTCCAGAGGAGGGCGACTAAAATGATCAAGGGTCTGGAGAACAAGCCCTATGAGGAGCAGCTTAGGGAACTGGGCATGTTTAGCCTGAAGAAGAGAAGGCTGAGAGGAGATATGATAGCCATGTATAAATATGTGAGAGGAAGCCACAGGGAAGAGGGAGCAAGCTTGTTTTCTGCTTCCTTGGAGACTAGGACGCAATGGAGCCATGGCTTTAAACTACAAGAGAGGAGATTCCATCTGAACATTAGGAAGAACTTCCTGACTGTGAGAGCCGTTCAGCAGTGGAAGTCTCTGTCCCGGAGTGTGGTGGAGGCTCCTTCTTTGGAAACTTTTAAGCAGAGGCTGGATGGCCATTTGTCAGGGGTGATTTGAATGCAATATTCCTGCTTCTTGGCAGGGGGTTGGACTGGATGGCCCATGAGGTCTCTTCCAACTCAAGGATTCTATGATTCTATGAATTCCAGCCTGCAAAGGATGCCAGTCTATTGTCCTGAGATGGGTGGGCGATAAATAATGATTACTTAATCCGGGTTTTCCTGTTGCCATCAGATAAGACACAATGAGAAAGGCTGGGGTGGATGTTTGCTGTATAGAATCTGGAAGGTAAACAGTTTCAGAGGTGAAAAGGCCTTCCGAGGGTCTTTCCGCCCCCCAGGGTGATGTGATCAAAGGTGCCAAGCGAAATCCTTTCATTGAGTAGACCGACTCCGAGACTCAACTTAAGGTTTCCAATTCTATGTTTTCCATGCACGAGTTATCATGATAAGAGTTCTTTGTGACTGCTAATTGTTAGGCTTGGGCGGTTTCGTTCGTTAATTTCGTAATTCGTTATTAATTCGTATTTAAATTAGCTTACGATCCAGTATTGCGCCATGCAGGAATTGTGTGAGGAGTAATAAAGATTCGAAACAATTTTTTCAATTTATTTTGTAATTATTTTGTAATTATTTTGTAATTATTTCGTAATTATTTCGTAATTATTTCGTATTTATTTCATAATTATTTCGTGATTATTTCGTAATTATTTCGTAATTATTTTCGCATGTCTGGTGCAAGTTTTATAGCTGTTGTGTGTTTTCTCACACCAACAGTCAACAACAGAGGGAGAGGGAAGCTTCAGAAGTTCCTCCTGTCCCATTTGGAGGTTTTTTTTTAGCATATTGCGCAATCGCGTCCACCATTAACAAATCGTAATTTTATGAAATTTCGTAAATTTCAAATTTTTTTAAAGGAAAATTTCGGAATTATTAAAAAAACGAAACGCAAGGGCCCCCTAAAAACAAAACGAGTTTAGAACCAAATTTTTCCATGGTTACCCAAGCCTAGCACAAACATCAACATGTCTTGGTCTGTAATTGATGAGAACCAAGGCATTAGGTTCCATTCCATCTGTTTTGACAATAACCTCTGAGGGAGACAAGAGCATCCAGGCAAAGCTCCGTCTTGCCTTGGTTCCAATGGCTAGAAAGATACCACTGCTCTTTGAGAGGGAGAAGAGCAGTCAAGTGCAACTCCATCATGCCCTGTTTCCAGCAACTACAAAGAGGTCCTACTCCATGTTCCAACTGCTATTCCTCTAGTCTCTGAGGGAGAGAAGAGCTGTCAGCCACAACTCCATCATATCTGGGTTCCAATGACTAGTGGGAGGTCTTCTTCCATGCCACAACTCCAATTGCACTAGTTTCTGGGGGAGAGAAGAACAGCCAGGTACAGCTCCATTGTGTCTTGGATCCCAGCAACTATTAAGAGGTCCTCCTCCACGTTCACAATGTCATTACATGATCTCTAAGGGAAAGAAGAGCAGACAGGTACAGCTCCATTGTGTCTTGGCTTCAGCAAGTATTGAGAGATCCTCCTCCAAGTTCACAATGTCATTACATGATCTCTAAGGGAGAGAAGAATAGCCAGGTACAGCTCCATTATGTCTTGGCTTCAGCAAGTATTGAGAGGTCCTCCTCCATCTTCAGGATGTCATTACATGATCTCTAAGGCAGAGAAGAACAGCCAGGAACAACTCCATTGTGCCTTGGCTTCAGCGACTATTGAGAGGCTCTTCTCCATGTTTCTGGAGGAGAGAAGAGCAGCCAGGAACAACTCCATTGTGTCGTGACTTCAGCAACTATTGAGAGGCTCTACTCCATGTTTCTGGAGGAGTAGTTGCCCTGGTTCCAGCAACTACAAAGAGGTCCTACTCCATGTTCCAACTGCTATTCCACTAGTCTCTGAGGGAGAGAAGAGCTGTCAGCCACAACTCCATCATATCTGGGTTCCAATGACTAGTGAGAGGTCTTCTTCCATGCCACAACTCCAATTGCACTAGTTTCTGGGGGAGAGAAGAACAGCCAGGTACAGCTCCATTGTGTCTTGGCTTCAGCAACTATTGGGAGGTCCTCCTCCACGTTCAGAATGTCATTGCATGATCTCTAAGGCAGAGAAGAACAGCCAGGAGCAACTCCATTGTGCCTTGGCTTCAGCAACTATTGAGAGGCTCTTCTCCATGTTTCTGGAGGAGAGAAGAGCAGCCAGGAACAACTCCATTGTGCCTTGGTTTCCAGCAACTATTAAGAGGTCCTCCTCCACGTTCACAATGTCATTACATGATCTCTAAGGCAGAGAAGAACAGCCAGGAGCAACTCCATTGTGCCTTGGCTTCAGAAACTATTGGGAGGCTCTTCTCCATGTTTCCGGAGGAGATAAGAGCAGCCAGGAACAACTCCATTGTGCCTTGGTTTCCAGCAACTATTAAGAGGTCCTCCTTCACGTTCGGAATGTCATTACATGATCTCTAAGGCAGAGAAGAACAGCCAGGAGCAACTCCATTGTGTCTTGGCTTCAGCAACTATTGGGAGGTCCTCCTCCATGTTCGGAATGTCATTACATGATCTCTAAGGCAGAGAAGAACAGCCAGGTACAGCTCCATTGTTGGTTGGCTTCAGCAACTATTAAGAGGTCCTCCTCCACGTTCACAATGTCATTACATGTTCCCTAAGGGAGAGAAGAACAGCCAGGAACAGCTCCATTGTGCCTTGGCTTCAGCAACTATTGGGAGGTCCTCCTCCACGTTCTGAACATCATTACATGATCTCTAAGGCAGAGAAGAACAGCCAGGAGCAACTCCATTGTGCCTTGGCTTCAGCAACTATTGAGAGGCTCTTCTCCATGTTTCTGGAGGAGAGAAGAGCAGCCAGGAACAACTCCATTGTGTCTTGGTTTCCAGCAACTATTAAGAGGTCCTCCTCCACGTTCACAATGTCATTACATGATCCCTAAGGGAGAGAAGAACAGCCAGGTACAGCTCCATTGTGTCTTGGCTTCAGCTCCAGGGATTCTTGGCCGATACTGATTATCTGAATCCGTCACAGTCAGGTTTCAGGCCTGGTCATGGCACAGAGACAGCAAGTATTGAGAGGTCCTCCTCCAAGTTCGGAATGTCATTACATGATCTCTAAGGCAGAGAAGAACAGCCAGGAACAACTCCATTGTGCCTTGGCTTCAGCGACTATTGAGAGCCTCTTCTCCATGTTTCTGGAGGAGAGAAGAGCAGCCAGGAACAACTCCATTGTGTCGTGACTTCAGCAACTATTGAGAGGCTCTACTCCATGTTTCTGGAGGAGTAGTTGCCCTGGTTCCAGCAACTACAGAGAGGTCCTACTCCATGTTCCAACTGCTATTCCTCTAGTCTCTGAGGGAGAGAAGAGCAGTCAGCCATAACTCCATCATATCTGGATTCCAATGACTAGTGAGAGGTCTTCTTCCATGTCACAACTGCAATTGCACTAGTTTCTGGGGGAGAGAAGAACAGCCAGGTACAGCTCCATTGTGTCTTGGCTTCAGCAAGTAATGAGAGGTCCTCCTCCATGTTCGGAATGTCATTACATGATCTCTAAGGGAGGGAAGAACAGCCAAGTACAACTCCATTGTTGGTTGGCTTCAGCAACTATTGAGAGGCTCTTCTCCATGTTTCTGGGGGAAAGAAGAACAGCCAGGTACAGCTCCATTGTGTCTTGGTTCCCAGCAACTATTAAGAGGTCCTCCTCCACATTCACAATGTCATTACATGATCTCTAAGGGAGAGAAAAACAGCCAGGAACAACTCCATTGTGTCTTGGTTCCCAGCAACTTTTAAGAGGTCCTCTTCCACATTCACAATGTCATTACATGATCTCTAAGGGAGACAAGAACAGCCAGGTACAACTCCATTGTTGGTTGGCTTCAGCAACTATTGAGAGGCTCTTCTCCATGTCTCTGAGGGAGAGAAGAGCAGCCAGGAACAACTCCATTGTGTCTTGACTTCAGCAACTATTGAGAGGTTCTTCTCCATGTTTCTGGGGGAGAGGAGAACAGCCAGATACAGATTCATTGTGCCTTGGCTTCAGCAACTATTGGGAGGTCCTCCTCCACGTTCTGAACGTCATTACATGATCTCTAAGGCAGAGAAGAACAGCCAGGAGCAACTCCATTGTGCCTTGGATCCCAGCAACTATTAAGAGGTCCTCCTCCACATTCACAGTGTCATTACATGATCTCTAAGGGAGAGAAGAACAGCCAGGTACAGCTCCATTGTGTCTTGGCTTCAGCAAGTATTGAGAGGCCCTCCTCCACATTCAGAATGCCATAGCATGATCTCTAAGGGAGAGAAGAGCAGCCAGGTACAACTCCATCGTGTCTTGGCTTCAGCCATTGTTGAGAGACCCTTCTCCACCTTCAGAATGCCATTATGCGATCTCTGAGGGAGAGAAGAGCAGCAAGGTACAACTCCATTGCTTTTTGGTTTCAGCCATTGTTGAGAGACCCTTCTCCACATTCAGAATGCCATTACGTGATCTCCAAGGGAGAGAAGAGCAGCCAGTAACAACTCCATTGTCTCTTAGCTTCAGCCATTGTTGTGAGACCCTTCTCCACATTCAGAATGCCATTACGTGATCTCCAAGGGAGAGAAGAGCAGCCAGTAACAACTCCATTGTCTCTTAGCTTCAGCCATTGTTGTGAGACTCTTCTCCACATTCAGAATGCCATTACGTGATCTCTAAGGGAGAGAAGAGCAGCCAGGAACAACTCCATTGTCTCTTAGCTTCAGCCATTGTTGTGAGACTCTTCTCCACATTCAGAATGCCATTACGTGATCTCTAAGGGAGAGAAGAGCAGCCAGGAACAACTCCATTGTGTCTTGGCTTCAGCAACTATTGAGAGCCCCTCCTCCATATTCAATATGCCATAACGGGATCTCTAAGGGAGAGAAGAGCAGCCAGGAACAACTCCATTGTCTCTTAGCTTCAGCCATTGTTGTGAGACCCTTCTCCACATTCAGAATGCCATTACGTGATCTCTAAGGGAGAGAAGAGCAGCCAGGAACAACTCCATTGTCTCTTAGCTTCAGCCATTGTTGTGTGACTCTTCTCCACATTCAGAATGCCATTACGTGATCTCTAAGGGAGAGAAGAGCAGCCAGGAACAACTCCATTGTCTCTTAGCTTCAGCCATTGTTGTGAGACTCTTCTCCACATTCAGAATGCCATTACGTGATCTCCAAGGGAGAGAAGAGCAGCCAGTAACAACTCCATTGTCTCTTAGCTTCAGCCATTGTTGTGAGACTCTTCTCCACATTCAGAATGCCATTACGTGATCTCTAAGGGAGAGAAGAGCAGCCAGGAACAACTCCATTGTCTCTTAGCTTCAGCCATTGTTGTGAGACTCTTCTCCACATTCAGAATGCCATTACGTGATCTCTAAGGGAGAGAAGAGCAGCCAGGAACAACTCCATTGTGTCTTGGCTTCAGCAACTATTGAGAGCCCCTCCTCCATATTCAATATGCCATAACGGGATCTCTAAGGGAGAGAAGAGCAGCCAGGAACAACTCCATTGTCTCTTAGCTTCAGCCATTGTTGTGAGACCCTTCTCCACATTCAGAATGCCATTACGTGATCTCTAAGGGAGAGAAGAGCAGCCAGGAACAACTCCATTGTCTCTTAGCTTCAGCCATTGTTGTGAGACTCTTCTCCACATTCAGAATGCCATTACGTGATCTCCAAGGGAGAGAAGAGCAGCCAGTAACAACTCCATTGTCTCTTAGCTTCAGCCATTGTTGTGAGACTCTTCTCCACATTCAGAATGCCATTACGTGATCTCTAAGGGAGAGAAGAGCAGCCAGGAACAACTCCATTGTCTCTTAGCTTCAGCCATTGTTGTGAGACTCTTCTCCACATTCAGAATGCCATTACGTGATCTCTAAGGGAGAGAAGAGCAGCCAGGAACAACTCCATTGTGTCTTGGCTTCAGCAACTATTGAGAGCCCCTCCTCCATATTCAATATGCCATAACGGGATCTCTAAGGGAGAGAAGAGCAGCCAGGAACAACTCCATTGTCTCTTAGCTTCAGCCATTGTTATGAGACCCTTCTCCACATTCAGAATGCCATTACGTGATCTCTAAGGGAGAGAAGAGCAGCCAGGAACAACTCCATTGTCTCTTAGCTTCAGCCATTGTTGTGAGACTCTTCTCCACATTCAGAATGCCATTACGTGATCTCTAAGGGAGAGAAGAGCAGCCAGGAACAACTCCATTGTGTCTTGGTTTCAGCAACTATTGAAAGCCCCTCCTCCATATTCAAAATGCCATAACGGGATCTCTAAGGGGGAGAAGAACAGCCAGCCATAATTCCATCATATCTTGGTTCCAGCAACAAGCAAGAGGCCCTCCATGTCCTAGCTGCCAGTTGTAAAATTTTGGGAGTTATAGTTCTACAAGGTCTTCAGCCTTCTCCTTCAAAGATGGCTGGTGCCTCACCAAACACAACTCCAAGGATTCCTCTGCATTGAGTCATTCAATGAACTCCTAGACTGCGTGTAGTTTCCCCAGTTTCTCCCATCACTCCTGTTGTTGTTGTTATTATTATTATTATTATTATTATTATTATTATTAAACTTTATTTGTACCCCGCTAGCATCTCCCGAAGGACTCGATGCGGCTTACAAAGGCCAAGGCCTCAAAACACAACACAACAATACAACATTGGAGAATTCCTATTCTGGAAAGGCACATCGGAACAGTCAGGTCTTCAAGTTCTTTCTAAAGACTGCCAGTGTAGGGGCCTGTCTAAGATCTTTTGGGAGGGTGTTCCAGAGTCGGGGGGCCACCACAGAAAAGGCCCTGTCTCGTGTCCCCACCAGCTGCACTTGTGACGCAGGCGGAATCACGAGCAGGGCCTCACCAGATGACCGAAGTGAACGTGTGGATTCGTAGATGGAGATGCGGTCACACAGGTAGGGAGGTCCCAAACCGTTTAGGGCTTTGTAGGTAAGCACCTGCACCTTGAATTGGGCTCGGAAAATAAACGGCAGCCAGTGGAGTTCCTTAAACAGGAGGGTTGACCTCTCTCTGTAAGGAGCCCCGGTTAACATCCTGGCTGCTGCCCGTTGGACCAGTTGGAATCTCCGAGCCGTTTTCAAGGGCAGCCCCACGTAGAGCGCATTGCAGTAATCCAATCTGGAGGTGACCAAGGCATGGACCACCCCGGCCAGATCAGCCTTAGCGAGGTACGGTCGCAGTTGGCGCACGAGTCTCAATTGTGCAAAAGCCCTCCCAGACACCGCCGACGCCTGAGCCTCAAGCGTGAGCGATGAATCCAAGAGGACTCCCAAACTGTGGACCTGTGGCTTCAGGGGGAGTGTAACCCCGTCCAACACAGGTTGCCACCCTATACCCTGATCCGGTTTGCGATCGACCAGGAGGACCTCTGTCTTGTCGGGATTGATCTTCAGCTTGTTCCTCCTCATCCAGATAGACACAGCGGCCAGGCACTCATCCAGCACCCGAGAGGCCTCCTTGGAATTAGGTGGAAAAGAGTAGTAGGTGCCATCTGCGTAGAGATGGCACCTAACTCCAAAACTCCGGATGACCTCTCCCAGCGGTTTCATGTAGATGTTAAAAAGCATGGGAGACAAAATGGAGCTTTGCGGGATCCCACAGGTCAACGGCCAGGGGTCCGAGCAGGCGTCTCCCAGCTTCACCATCTGGTTTCGTCCCTCCAGGAAGGACCGGAGCCACGACAGAACCGTGCCCCCGAGACCCATTCCAGAGAGTCGACCCAGAAGGATACCATGGTCGATGGTATCGAAAGCCGCTGAGATGTCCAAGAGGACCAACAGAGTCACACTCCCCCTGTCCAGCTCTCTACGGAGGTCATCCACCAAGGCGACCAAAGCTGTCTTGGTGCCATGACCAGGCCTGAAGCCAGACTGTGACTGATCTAGGTAGTTGATGTCATCTAGAAAGCCCTGAAGCTGGAGACCATGATCGATGGTATCGAAAGCCGCTGAGATGTCCAAGAGAACCAACAGAGTCACACTCCCACTGTCCAGCTCTCTACGGAGGTCATCCACCAAGGCGACCAAGGCTGTCTTGGTGCCATGACCAGGCCTGAAGCCAGACTGTGACTGATCTAGGTAGTTGTTGTCATCTAGAAAGCCCTGGAGCTGGGAGGCGACCACCCGCTCCAGCACCTTGCCCAAAAAAGGGAGGTTGGAGATCGGTCTGTAATTGCTCAGCACCGTGGAGTCAAGGGAAGGCTTTTTGAAGAGTGGACGAACCACAGCCTGTTTCAGAATGGATGGAAAAATCCCTTGCTCCAACGATGCATTAATGATCAACACAAACCAATCAACCAACCCCCCCCCCCCCCCGGCCGATTTAATTAGCCAAGATGGGCAAGGGTCTAGAGCCGATGTGGTCGCCCTCACAGCCCCAAGGACCTCCTCCATGGTTTCAAGAAGAACAAGCCTCATGAAAACCTCATGAAAAGCAAAATTGCCAAATTGCATCAACTTTGGAATCTGATCCAGCAGCAGCCTTGCATTTTTTTGCTTTTGCTCGCTTCCCGTCCCTTTACCCCAAATGACTATATATGGCTGCAACATTCTGGCCTGTTCCTTCCGCAAAGCAGACTCTTAAGTTATTCTATCTTTTCTGAACTAGGCTGTTTAGCAAGATTGCAATGTAGCCTCCCCAGGGGTGGGAGAACATTTCTTTTAATCTGCTGTGTGGCTCAGCTTTGCTAGAAATGGAATATATTGCTCCCCAAAATAAAAAAAAAGTATATATATTTTTAAAGGAATCAAAATCACAGAAGGCGAAAAGAGACACAAGTCTTTGATTCTGGAAATAGATTCGATCGCATGGAGTTGTATAACAATGCTCTTTGAAGCACAACAAGTCATTATCATTTCTGGACGTGGTCACACTCTTACCCACGTCTCTTTCTCATACAATTCATGGATATCTCTTTCTCATACAATTCAAAGATTGGCAACCATCTTTGAGAGTTCTTGGAGAACGGGAGAAGTCCCAGCAGACTGGAGGAGGGCCAATGTGGTCCCAATCTTCAAGAAGGGAAAAAAGGATGACCCAAACAATGACCAATATCCGGTCAGCCTCACGTCGATACCAGGCAAGATTCTGGAAAAGATTGTTAAGGAAGTGGTGTGCAAACACTTAGAAGCAAATGCGGTCATCGCTAATAGTCAACATGGATTTATCAAAAACAAGTCATGCCAGACTCATCTGATCTCTTTCTTCGATAGAGCTACAAGCTGGGTAGATGCGGGGAATGCCGTGGGTGGAGCGTGTCTGGATTTCAGTAAGGCTTTCGACAAGGTCCCCCATGACCTTCTGGCAAGGAAACTAGTCCAATGTGGGCGAGGCAAAACTACGGTGAGGTGGATCTGTAATTGGTTAAATGGACAAACCCAGAGGGTGCTCACCAATGCTTCCTCTTCATCCTGGAAAGAAGTGATGAGTGGAGTGCCGCAGGGTTTTCCCGTCCTGGGCCCGGTCCTGCTCAACATCTTTATTAATGACTTAGATGAAGGGTTAAGACACAAAAGAGACGTGCACAAGAAGTGGAAAAAGGGAGAAATCACCAAAGAAGAATTCAAACAAATAGCCACAAGCAGGGTTCTGTCCTGGGCCTGGTCCTGTTCAACATCTTTATTAATGACTTAGATGAAGGGCTAGAAGGCAGGATCAAGTTTGCAGACGACACCAAATTGGGAGGGATAGTCAATAGTCCAGAGGACAGGAGCAGGATTCAAAACGATCTTGACAGATTAGAGAGATGAATGGCCAAAACTAACAAAATGAAGTTCAACAGTGACAAATACAAGATACTCCACTTTGGCAGGAAAAACGAAATGCAAAGATACAGAATGGGTGATGCCTGGCTCGAGAGCAGTACGTGTGGAAAAGATCTTGGAGTCCTCGTGGACAACAAGTTAAACATGAGCCAACAATGTGATGTGGCGGCAAAAAAGCCAATGGGATTTTGGCCTGCATCAAGAGGAGCATAGTGTCTAGATCTAAGGAAGTAATGCTACCCCTCTATTCTGTTTTGGTTAGACCACATCTGGAATATTGTGTCCAATTCTGGGCACCAAAATTCAAGAGAGATATTGACAAGCTGGAATGTGTCCAGAGGAGAGCGACTAAAATGATAAAAGGTCTGGAGAACAAGCCCTATGAGGAGCGGCTTAAGGAGCTGGGCATGTTTAGCCTGAAGAAGAGAAGGCTGAGAGGGGATATGATAGCCATGTATAAATATGTGAGAGGAAGCCACAGGGAGGAGGAGGGAGCAAGCTTGTTTTCTGCTTCCCTGGAGACTAGGACGCAATGGAACAATGGCTTCAAACTACAAGAGAGGAGATTCCATCTGAACATGAGGAAGAACTTCCTGACTGTGAGAGCCGTTCAGCAGTGGAACTCTCTGCCCCGGAGTGTGGTGGAGGCTCCTTCTTTGGAGGCTTTTAAGCAGAGGCTGGATGGCCATCTGTCAGGGGTGATTTGAATGCAATATTCCTGCTTCTTGGCAGGGGGTTGGACTGGATGGCCCATGAGGTCTCTTCCAACTCTTTGATTCTATGATTCTATGATTCTATGATTCTATGATTCTATGATTCTATGATTCTATGATTCTATCTGCTTGGGGCATACATCTCCATAAATGGCTTGAGATATGCTTAAATACCGGCCAATTCCAGATCTTCCCTTCTTGGGCAAAGTTCTGGAGCGAGTGGTTGCTCCTCAGCTCCAGGGATTCTTGGCCGATACTGATTATCTGGATCCGTCACAGTCAGGTTTCAGGCCTGGTCATGGCACGGAGACAGCAAGTATTGAGAGGTCCTCCTCCATGTTCGGAATGTCATTACATGATCTCTAAGGGAGAGAAGAACAGCCAGGTACAACTCCATTGTTGGTTGGTTCCAGCTGCTCTTCTCTCCCCCAGAAACATGGAGAAGAGCCTCTCAATAGTTGCTGAAGTCAAGACACAATGGAGTTGTTCCTACCTGCTCTTCTCTCCCCTAGAAACATGGAGAAGAGCTTCTAAGGGAGAGAAGAACAGCCAGGTACAACTCCACTGAAACCAACCAACAATGGAGTTGTACCTGGCTGTTCTTCTCTCCCTTAGAGGCTCTTCTCCATGTTTCTAGGGGAGAGAAGAGCAGGTAGGAACAACTCCATTGTGCCTTGGCTTCAGCAAGTATTGAGAGGATCTTCTCCATGTTTCGGGGGGAGAGAAGAACAGCCAGGTACAGCTCCATTGTGTCTTGGTTCCCAGCAACTATTAAGAGGTCCTCCTCCACGTTCACAATGTCATTACATGATCTCTAAGGGAGAGAAGAACAGCCAGGTACAGCTCCATTGTGTCTTGGCTTCAGCAAGTATTGAGAGGTGCTCCTCCATGTTCAGAATATCATTACATGATCTCTAAGGCAGAGAAGAACAGCCAGGAACAATTCCATTGTGTCTTGACTTCAGCAACTATTGAGAGGCTCTTCTCCATGTTTCTAGGGGAGAGAAGAGCAGGTAGGAACAACTCAATTGTGTCTTGACTTCAGCAACTATTGAGAGTCTCTACTCCACGTTTCTGGAGGAGTAGTTGCCCTGGTTCCAACAACTACAAAGAGGTCCTACTCCATGTTCCAACTGCTATTCCTCTAGTCTCTGAGGGAGAGAAGAGCTGTCAACCACAACTCCATCATATCTGGGTTCCAATGACTAGTGAGAGGTCTTCTTCCATGTCACAACTCCAATTGCACTAGTTTCTGGGGGAGAGAAGAACAGCCAGGTACAGCTCCATTGTGTCTTGGCTTCAGCAAGTAATGAGAGGTCCTCCTCCATGTTCGGAATGTCATTACATGATCTCTAAGAGAGAGAAGAACAGCCAGGTACAACTCCATTGTTGGTTGGCTTCAGCAACTATTGAGAGGCTCTTCTCCATGTTTCTGGGGGAGAGAAGAACAGCCAGGTACAGCTCCATTGTGTTTTGGTTCCCAGCAACTATTAAGAGGTCCTCCTCCACGTTCACAATGTCATTACATGATCCCTAAGGGAGAGAAGAACAGCCAGGTACAGCTCCATTGTGTCTTGGTTCCCAGCAACTATTAAGAGGTCCTCCTCCACGTTCACAATGTCATTACATGATCCCTAAGGGAGAGAAGAACAGCCAGGTACAGCTCCATTGTGTCTTGGTTCCCAGCAACTATTAAGAGGTCCTCCTCCATGTTCCCATTGTCATTACATGATCTCTAAGGGAGAGAAGAACAGCCAGGAAGAACTCCATTGTTGGTTGGCTTCAGCAACTATTGAGAGGCTCTTCTCCATGTTTCTGGAAGAGAGAAGAGCAGCCAAGAACAACTCCATTGTGTCGTGACTTCAGCAACTATTGAGAGGCTCTACTCCATGTTTCTGGAGGAGTAGTTGCCCTGGTTCCAGCAACTACCTTGGTGGATGACCTCCGCAGAGAACTTGACAGGGGGAATGTGTCCTTGCTGGTTCTCCTGGACATCTCAGAGATTCTTGGCCAATACTGATTATTTGGATCCATCACAGTCAGGTTTCAGGCCTGGTCATGGCACTGAGACAGATCTGGTCACCTTGGTGGATGACCTCCGCAGAGAACTTGACAGGGGGAGTGTGTTCTTGTTGGTTCTCCTGGACATCTCAGGGATTCTTGGCCAGTACTGATTATCTGGATGCATCACAGTCAGGTTTCAAGCCTGGTCATGAAACGGAGACAGCTTTGGTCGCCTTGGTGGACAACCTCCACAGAGAACTTGACAGGGAGAGTGTGTCCTTGTTGGTTCTCCTGGACATCTCAGGGATTCTTGGCCAATACTGATTATTTGGATCCATCACAGTCAGGTTTCAGGCCTGGTCATGGCACAGAGACAGCTTTGGTCACCTTGGTGGACGACCTCCGCAGAGAACTTGACAGGGGGAGTGTGTCCTTGTTGGTTCTCTTGGACATCTCAGGGATTCTTGGCCAATACTGATTATCTGGATCCATCACAGTCAGGTTTCAGGCCTGGTCATGGCATGGAGACAGCTTTGGTCACCTTGGTGGACGACCTCCGCAGAGAACTTGACGGGGGAGTGTGTCCTTGTTGGTTCTCTTGGACATCTCAGGGATTCTTGGCCAATACTGATTATCTGGATCCGTCACAGTCAGGTTTCAGGCCTGGTCATGAAACGGAGACAGCTTTGGTTGCCTTGGTGGACGACCTCCGCTGCGAACTTGACAGGGGGAGTGTGTCCTTGTTGGTTCTCCTAGACATCTCAGGGATTCTTGGCCAATACTGATTATCTGGATCCGTCACAGTCAGGTTTCAGGCCTGGTCATGGCATGGAGACAGCTTTGGTCACCTTGGTGGACGACCTCCGCAGAGAACTTGACAGGGGGAGTGTGTCCTTGTTGGTTCTCTTGGACATCTCAGGGATTCTTGGCCAATACTGATTATCTGGATCCGTCACAGTCAGGTTTCAGGCCTGGTCATGAAACGGAGACAGCTTTGGTCGCCTTGGTGGACAACCTCCACAGAGAACTTGACAGGGAGAGTGTGTCCTTGTTGGTTCTCCTGGACATCTCAGGGGTTCTTGGCCAATACAGATAATCTGGATCCATCACAGTCAGGTTTCAGGCCTAGTCATGAAATGGAGACAGCTTTGGTCACCTTGGTGGACGACCTTCACAGAGAACTTGACAGGGCAAGTGTGTCCTTGTTGGTTCTCCAGGCGTCCGCGGAGAACTTGACAGGGGGAGTGTGTCCTTGTTGGTTCTCCTGGACATCTCAGGGATTCTTGGCCAATACTGATTATCTGGATCCGTCACAGTCAGGTTTCAGGCCTGGTCATGGCACTGAGACAGATTTGGTCACCTTGGTGGACGACCTCTGCAGAGAACTTGACAGGGGGAGTGTGTCCTTGTTGGTTCTCCTGGACATCTCAGGGATTCTTGGCCAATACTGATTATCTGGATCCGTCACAGTCAGGTTTCAGGCCTGGTCATAAAACGGAGACAGTTTTGGTCGCCTTGGTGGACGACCTCTGCAGAGAACTTGACAGGGGGAGTGTGTCCTTGTTGGTTCTCCTGGACATCTCAGGGATTCTTGGCCAATACACATTATTTGGATGCGTCACAGTCAGGTTTCAGGCCTGGTCATGGCACAGAGACAGCTTTGGTCACCTTGGTGGACGACCTTCGCAGAGAACTTGACAGGGGGAGTGTGTCCTTCTTGGTTCTCCTGGACATCTCAGCGGCCTTTGATACCATCAACCATGGTATCCTTCTGGGACGGCTTTCTGGAACGGCTCTTGGGTGCACTGCCTTGGGGGTCGTACCCAGTCGGTGAAGCAGGGAGATTCCTGCTCGGACCCCTGGCGTTTGACCTGTGGGGTCCCACAAGGGTCTATTCTATCTCCCATGCTTTTTAACATCTACATGAAACTGCTGGGTGAGGTCATCTGGAGTTTTGGAGTTCGATGCCATCTCTAAGCAGATGACACACAACTCTACTACTCCTTTCCACCAAATTCCAAGGATGCCCCCCCAGATCCTTGACCAGTACCTGGCCGCTGTGATGGACTGGATGAGGGCTAACAAGCTGAAGCTTAACCCTGACAATATAGAGGTCCTCCAGGTCAGTTGTGGAGCTGATCGGAGTATAGGGTAGCAATATGTGCTCAATGGGGTTAACCCCCCCCCCCCCCGAGGGTGCATGTCTACAGTCTGGGGGTCCTTCTCAATTCCGCTCTGATTATTATTATTATTATTATTATTATCTATATATATAAAAAGGGAAAGGGCATTCAACGGGACAGCAAAATGCAAAAAAACCTAACGAAAACTCACCAAATTTGCCATGCACATACCTCAACCCACAAGGTATGCACAACACTCATCAAAATTCCAAACAACATTTCAACAAACTCACAATTACAAAAACCAACTGAGCATGCACAGTGCCCAGGAGAGGAAGTACACATGCAATTCACTCTGGGAACTGTAGTTCTAAAATGCGGCCTACCTGCTGACGCTGAAGCCCCGGCCTGGGAGTTGGAGCTCTGCTCGCTGGGGGCCAGGATGCTGCACGACCTGCAGAGGTTGCCCGGGAGACCCCCGCCACACGCCTTCCAGGCCCAGCCGGGAGAGGCCG
The DNA here is from genome assembly GCF_037176765.1 of Anolis sagrei. Lineage (NCBI taxonomy): Eukaryota > Metazoa > Chordata > Lepidosauria > Squamata > Anolidae > Anolis > Anolis sagrei. The sequence goes on from NC_090033.1 coordinate 15,091,947, forward strand.
CGGCCCGGCTCTGCCGAGGACAGCCCATTGGCCACCGCAATGCCCAGCCCAGGCCGCCCCCACACACCGCCGTCTGGCTCCACCATCGGTGAGGAAGTGGAAGGAGGGAAGGAAGGACGGAAATGAGGGGAAGGGGTGTAAATAGCAAGGAAGGAAGGAAGGAAGGAAGGAAGGAAAGAAGGAAAGAAAGAAGAAAAGTGGGAAGGGGAAGGGAAGGTGAAGGAAGGAAGGAAGGAGAAGTTGAGAAGGTATATGAAACAAGAAAGGAAGAAAAGAAAGAAGAAAGGGAGAAAAGGAGGATGGGAAAGAAGGGAAGAAGAAAGAAAGGAAGGAAGGAAGGAAGGAAGGAAGGAGAAAGGAGGGAAGGGAAGGTGTGTGAAGGAAGTAAGGAAGGAGAAGTTGAGAAGGTATATGAAAGAAGAAAGGAAGGAAAGAAAGAAAGAAGAAAGGGAGAGAAGGAGGATGGGAAAGGAGAAAGGAAGGAAGGAAAGAAAGAAAGGAAGGAAGAAAGAAAGAAAGAAAGAAAGAAAGAAAGAAAGGGAAGGAGGGAGGGAAGGTGTATGAAGGAAGGAAGGAGAAGTTGAGAAGGTATATGAAAGAAGAAAGGAAGGAAGGAAAGAAAGAAGAAAGGGAGAGAAGGAGGATGGGAAAGGAGAAAGGAAGGAAGGAAAGAAAGAAAGGAAGGAAGAAAGAAAGAAAGAAAGGAAGGGAAGGAGGGAGGGAAGGTGTATGAAGGAAGGAAGGAGAAGTTGAGAAGGTATATGAAACAAGAAAGGAAGAAAAGAAAGAAGAAAGGGAGAGGAGGATGGGAAAGAAGGGAGAAAGGAAGGAAGGAAGGAAGAAGGAAGGAGGGAAGGGAAGGTGTATGAAGGAAGTAAGGAAGGAGAAGTTGAGAAGGTATATGAAAGAAGAAAGGAAGGAAAGAAAGAAGAAAGGGAGAGAAGGAGGATGGGGAAGAACGGAGAAAGGAAGGAAGGAAGGAAAGAAAGAAAGAAAGGGAGGGAGGGAAGGTGTATGAAGGAAGGAAGGAAGGAGAAGTTGAGAAGGTATATGAAAGAAGAAAGGTAAGAAAGAAAGAAGAAAGGGAGAGAAGGAGGATGGGGAAGAACGGAGAAAGGTAGGAAGGAAAGGAAGGGAGGGAGGGAGGGAGGGAAGGTGTATGAAGGAAGGAAGGAGAAGTTGAGAAGGTATATGAAAGAAGAAAGGTAGGAAAGAAAGAATACAGAGAGAGAAGGAGGATGGGAAAGAAGGGAGAAAGGAAAGAAGGAGGAAAAGAAAGAAAGATAGAAAAAAAGAAAGGGAAGGGGAAGGGAAGGTGTCAAAAGGAAGGAAGGAAGGAAGGAAGGAAGGAAGGAAGGAAGGAAGGAAGGAAGAGGAATTTGGAAAGGGGAAGAGAGGAAAAAAAGCGAAGAAGAGAAAGGGAGGGAAGAAAAGAAAGAAAGAAAAGGAAGACTGGAAGTCAACAGCGAAGGAAGGAAGGAAAGAGATAGAGAGGGAAGAAAGGAGAGAAAGAGGAAGGAAACTAAAAAAGGAGGAGGAAGGAAAGAGGAAGAGAAGGAAGGAGGAGAGAAGGAAAGAAAAAAGGGAAGGGAGGAAAGACGGAGCAAAGGAAGAAGAGAAAGAAGGAGAGAAAGAGGGAGGGAAGGAAAGAAATAAAGAGAAGGAAGGATGGGAGCAAAAAGCTAAGGAAGGAAGTAAACAGGTAGAGAAGGAAGAAAGGAAAGAAGGAAATGAAGGAAGGACTGAAAGAAGGAGAGAAAGAGGGAGAGAAGGTTGGCCACAGCAACGTGTGGCGGGTAAAGCCTGGTCTATAGAAGTGCCCCGAATGGTGCCAGCTCTGACACAACTTTGGGTGACTCCATTTGCCCTTGGCAGGCAACGGACGCGCAAAGCAACAGTCGGGAGTGATTAATTCATCTTTGGCAACACATGTTCTCCTCGGTCGAGTGAATTACCATGTACTTCTCAGCCTGCATGACAAATACCTTTATTGATTATTAAGCCCTTAAATATTTACACGTTGCAATGACCTTTTCCCCTTTCTGCACAAAACATTGCAACCATTTCTCTGTCTTTTTCAAAGTTGGGTGTGCAACTATGTTGGCGATGGGGGGACAAGGGACCTTTTGCAAAAGGGGAAGAGCCCTGAAATAAGAGAGATGGTTTGAAAAAGCTTCACAACTCTTGTTCGTTTCCAGCGGTCAGAGGCGGCCCTAGGTAATTTTCAACGGTAAGCAAACAGTATTTTGGTCCCCCCCCCCCCCAACCAGTCATTGATATATATTTTCTGTTTGTCGTGGGAGTTCTGTGTGCCACAACCAACCAGTCATTGATATATATTTTCTGTTTGTCGTGGGAGTTCTGTGTGCCACAACCAACCAATCATTGATATATATTTTCTGTTTGTCGTGGGAGTTCTGTGTGCCACAACCAACCAATCATTGATATATATTTTCCGTTTGTCGTGGGAGTTCTGTGTGCCATATTTGGTTCAATTCCATCATTAGTGGAGTTCAGAATGCTCTTTGATTGTAGGTGAACTATACATCCCAGTAACTACACTTGCCGCACTTGCTCCCTTGTCTGGCCCGCGTGTGCACCAAAAGTCACCTCTTCTCCTGACTTTCTCCTCAGCCATTGGGACCGAGAGAGAGAGAGAGAGAGAGAGAGAGAGGTGGAGATGCCCACCTTTCCTGAAGGTAAGCGCAAAAACAAAGGAGGGAGCGGAGGTGGGAGATACCTCTAGCCGGAGGGGCTCTCTCTCTCTCTCTCTCTCTCTCTCTCTCTCTCTCCCTCTCTTGGTCCCAATGGCTGAAGAGAAAGTCAGGAGAAGAGGTGACTTTTGGTGCGCATGCTGGGGTCTCCAGGCACGCCTCCGGACCCAAAGCGAGCCAGGCACGGCAGCTCCGCCCCTTGGCCCACCCACGGATTGGGGAGAGGAGAGGAGGCGGGTGGAGTGCCGGGGATCGGGAAAGGGAGCCGGTCATGGGGAGGGATCGAACGGGGAGAACGATTGAGCGCAGCTCTTCTCGTGCACCTGGTAGCCAGGTGGAGCAGGAACGAGAGGGGCGAGGCGAGGCTCAAGGGCCCGGCCCCTTTGGGAAGAGGATCGCCCGGCAGTGAGGCAAGAAAGCCGAGGCTCCCCCCGGACTGCTAGGGCTGTTGTGAGCTGAGGGGGCGCTCCTCAAGTGGCGGTCGAGGGGCATTTACAGAGGTGCCTCTGCGCCCCTGGCAAAAAAAAGTGTTCTGCGACTGCTTACTTCGAGCCTCTGCCAGCGGTGCAAAGAAGAGCTTCCCAAACCTTAATTCATGTGTGTAAGAACGAAATAAGCAAATATTGGGATCGGCAGGCAAGGACAATTTCCAGCCGCAAAGTCACAAAGTAGCATAGCTATCTAGTAGGCCTGTTTGATTTTTAAAAAAATGGTTCAAAACTGGTTTCGGATGTAGGGGGTAGGCTTGGGCGGTTTCGTTTGTTAATTTCGTAATTCGTTATTAATTCGTATTTAAATTAGCTTACGATCCAATATTGAGCCATGCAGGAATTGTGTGAGGAGTAATAAAGATTCGAAACAATTTTTTCAATTTATTTTTTAATTATTTTGTAATTATTTTGTAATTATTTTGAATTATTTCGTAATTATTTCGTAATTATTTTCGCATGTCTGGTGCAAGTTTTATAGTTGTTGTTTGTTTTATCACACCAACAGTCAACAACAGAGGGAGAGGGAAGCTTCAGAAGTTCCTCCTGTCCCATTTGGAGGATTTTTTAGCATATTGCGCAATCTCATCCGCCATTAACGAATCGATTCGTAATTTTACGAAATTTCGTAAATTTGACAGATTAGAGAGATGGGCCAAAACTAACAAAATGAAGTTCAACAGTGACAAATGCAAGATACTCCACTTTAGCAGGAAAAACGAAATGCAAAGATACAGAATGGGGGACGATGCCTGGCTCGAGAGCAGGACGTGTGAAAAAGATCTTGGAGTCCTCGTGGACAACAAGTTAAACATGAGCCAACAATGTGATGTGGCGGCAAAAAAAAAGCCAATGGGATTTTGGCCTGGATCAAGAGGAGCATAGTGTCTAGATCTAGGGAAGTCATGCTCCCCATGCTCTATTCCGCTTTGGTTAGACCACACCTGGAATATTGTGTCAAATTCTGGGCACCACAATTCAAGAGAGATATTGACAAGCTGGAATGTGTCCAGAGGAGGGTGACTAAAATGATCAAAGGTCAGGAGAACAAGTCCAACAGCTGCAGATTGACTGAAGGCATCAGTAGAGGAACTGTACGGCTCCCTCCTGGAGCCCGAGGTCCTGCTGCAAATATCTCTCAAGCTACTGTGATTTGCACCTGGCACTTTTTCTTATGCCCCTACCTAATGTCAATTATACTGCTAATCTGCCGATAAGAATTTGCCAATAAGAATTGCACTGTGTAGGAATACCTCTGTAGTCTAATCCCCCATTGCACTGTTGTAAAAGATGACTTGTTAGCACTCCAGCACTTTAATTAACTGTGAGATCTCTGTTAGTTACTAATATCAATGGTGCTATTGTGCGGTCACTTTAATTTTGCATTTGCACTTTACATCGTGTATTATATAATCATTCCCAACAATGGTCAAATGGCCGGGGAAAATTGGAGATGGTTTTATAAGGCGGAGGAATTTAACTACAATAATGGTGGAAATGATGGTTTAACAACCGCCCGGGCTGACCTATCATATAACAGCGCACTAGTGAACTACCAGGATGTGGAGAATGATAGAGGGGGGAGGGAGGGAGGGAGTTCCAGTGCTTGGGGGCCCCCCATCGAGGTGATGATGGGGAGGGGGAGATACGGGAAAGAGAGAATTAAAAAACCAATTCGGCCAATTCGTGAACAAACCTTAAGAAAAATTCCAAAATGTTCTCCCGACATGGTAAACTTGGGTACCAAGGTAGACGGTCCTCCCATATTAAAGGTGGTGCTGTTGAATGCCAGGTCTGTCAATGGTAAAACATCAACCATTCGGGATTTAATCCTGGATGAAAAGGCAGACCTGGGGTGCATCACGGAGACCTTGTTGAACGAAGCTGGAGGGGTTAATCTCACCCGGCTTTGCCCACCAGGTTACGCCGTGCAACACCAACCGAGATCCGGGGGGCGGGGAGGCAGAGTTGCAATAGTCTATAAAGATTCCATCTCCTTGGTCAGGGGCCCAGCCTTACAGTCGACCTTGTTTGAATGTGTCCACCTGAGGCTAGGAGACCGGAACAGAATAGGGCTGTTGTTGGTGTACCGACCACCCCGCTGCACCACGGCCGCCCTACCTGAGCTTGCAGAGTTGGTCTCGGGCCTGGCATTGGAGTCCTGGCGGCTTGTAGTGCTGGGGGACTTCAATGTCCATGCAGAGACCACTCTTTCAGGAGCGACTCAGGACTTCATGGCTGCCATGGCAACTATGGGGCTGTCCCAATTAATATCTGGCCCTACCCACTGTGCTGGACACACACTTGACTTGGTCTTCTGTCAGGGCTGGGAAGAAGGTGGCAGTGTGGAGGAGTTATCAATCTCCCCTTTGCCATGGACTGACCACCACCTGATCAAGTTTAGACTTGCTGCAACTTCTAACCTCCGCAGGGGTGGTGGACCCATTAAGATGGTCTGCCCCAGGAGGCTTATGGATCCAGAAAGACTCCTGATGGCTCTTGGGGATGTTTCCGCTGCCTTGGATGGTGATTTTGTCGATGCCCTGGTCGCTCACTGGAATAGGGAGTTGACTAGGGCAATAGACACGATTGCTCCGGAGCGCCCCCTCTTAAGTCGCCGAGCGAAACTGGCCGCTTGGTTCAACGAGGAGGTGGTGGAGCTAACTGAGCAAAATCAGAGATGTTGCAGAAGATCTTGAGGAAGTGATACATCTACGTTGGGGTTTAGGTTCCAAGGAGCTGAATCTACATAGTTGGACTATGAGTCAGAAGACCAAGGTTCAAGTCCTCTCTTGGGCATAGAAACCCACTTTGGGTACATCACACACTCTTAGCCTTGGAAAATCCCATGGTAGGCTCACCATAATTTGGAAACAACTTGAAGGCACACAACAATATCAAGGTCTCTACTAGGAATAAGCACCACACACTTTGAAAGATCGACGTGGACCAACTTTAGTCCGTTGTGATGGCTCAGAAGAAATTATGTAAGTCATGTAGGCTTCAACAGATCAGTCAAATGATGCTCTGAGCAGATAGGTCAATGTTCTGATGGTGTTGTTTCGGGAGGCAACTTGGAATGCAACTTTGAAGTACAGACAAAAATCCAGAACATTGTCCCTTGATCATGGAAGCCACCAACTCACACCGTCTTAAAGAAACAACAACATCTCAGCTGAACCATCCAGTTGCAAATGAGCTTGAAGGTTATAGCTGGAGAACATGCAGCATGCACATTGGTATTCCCGACACTTTGCGCCTCTTTCCTCCTGAAGCTTCCCTTTCGTACGATAAACGGGCCTTTATGTAGCTGATAAGAGTTGCATCGGATTCCTCTTTATGCAAACGGCATGTAGATGAGTAACAGCCAGGTACGGGTAATCAGACCTGAATAGATGGTGTCAATTAACATGAGCAAACAAAGGGAAAGACATCGCTTAGGAAGAGATGTCTAGTCCCTTTCTCTCTCCAGACCTGTGTCACACGTAGATGAACTCGAGAGGAACAAGAAGGTGTGCAAAGGAATACAAGTACAGAAATGTGGAATTTTCTGAGTGATTCGAAACAATATAGTTTCCTTACTTAGGTGATCCCTCGTTGTCCAAGTAGGATAATCCTACAGGTGAGTCCATGGGGTTCTCCAATGTAGTCAGACGCAGCCCTAGGTAATTTTCAACAGTAAGCAAACAGTATTTTAGCACACCCCCCCCCCCCCGTGGGAGTTCTGTGTGCCATATTTGGTTCAATTCCATCATTGGTGGAGTTCAGAATGCTCTTTGATTGTAGGTGAACTATACATCCCAGTATCTGCACTTGCCGCACTTGCTCCCTTGCCTGGCCCGCTTTGGGTCCGGAGGCGTGCCTGAAGACCCCGGCGTGTGCACCAAAAGTTACCTCTTCTCCTGACTTTCTCCTCAGCCATTGGGACCAAGAGAGAGAGAGAGAGAGAGAGAGAGAGACAGAGGTGGAGATGCGCACCTTTCCTGAAGGTAGGCACAAAAACAAAGGAAGGAGCGGAGGTGGGAGATACCTCCAGCCGGAGGAGCTCTCTCTCTCTCTCTCTCTCTCTCTCTTTTTCTCTTGGTCCCAATGGCTGAAGAGAAAGTCAGGAGAAGAGGCGACTTTTGGTACGCAGGATGGGGTCTTCAGACACGCCTCCGGACCCGAAGCGGGCCAGGCGCGGCGGCTCCGCCATTTGGCCCACCTGTGGATTGGGGAGAGGAGAGGAGGCGGGTGGAGCGCCGGAGGATCGGGAAAGGTAGCCGGTCATGGGGAAGGGATCGAACACGGAGAACGATTGAGCCCCGGCTCTGCTCGCGCACCCGGTGGCCGGGTGGAGCAGGAACGAGAGGGGCTAGGCGAGGCTCAAGGGCCCGGCCCCTTTGGGAAGAGGATCGCCCGGCAGCGAGGCAAGAAAGCCGAGGCTCCCCCCGGACTGCTAGGGCTGTTGTGAGCTGAGGGGGCGCTCCTCAAGTGGCGGCCGAGGGGCATTTACAGAGGCGCCTCTGCGCCCCTGGCAAAAATAGTGTTCTGCGACCACTTACTTCGCGTAATGGACGAGCCGCCCCTGAATGTAGTGTCCTGGAGGTGGGCCCATTGGTGACTGTGGAGCCCTATTCTTGACCTGCATCTTCTCCCGCATCGGTTTCCAGGTGTAAGGCGGTCCCGGTCGGGATTGGCTTGATGTGCCTTCCTCTTGGCATGTTTCTCTCTTTCGCCCTCCATTTGTGCCTCTTCAAATTCTGCAGCACTGCTGCTCACAGCTGACCTCCAGCTGCTCCGCTCACAGGCCAGGGCTTCCCAGTTCTCAGTGTCTATGCCAGAGATTTTAAGGTTGGTTTTGAGCCCATCTTTCAATCTCTTTTCCTGTCCACCAACCTTTCTTTGTCTGTTCTTTAGTTCAGAGTAGAGCAACTGCTTTGGGAGACGGTTGTCGGGCATCCGGACAACGTGGCCGGTCCAGCGGAGTTGATGGCGGAGGACATCGGTTCAATGCTAGTGGTCTTTGCTTCTTCCAGCATGCTGACATTTGTCTGCCTGTCTTCCCAAGAGATTTGCAGGATTTTTCAGAGGCCGCGCTGATGGAATTGTTCCAGGAATTGCATGTGATGTCTATAGACAGTCCACGTTTCGCAGGTGTATAGCAGGGTTGGGAGGACAATAGCTTTATAAACAAGCACCTTGGTCTCCCGACAGATGTCCCCATCCTTAAACATTCTCTGCTTCATTCGGAAGAATGCTGCACTCTAAGAACTCAGGCGGTGTTGTATTTCAGTGTCAATGCTGACGTCTGTAGACAGTCCACGTCTCGCAGGCATATAGAAAGGTTGGGAGGACAATAGCTTTAGAAACAAGCACCTTGGTTTCGCTATGAATGTTGCCGCCCTCAAACACTCTCTGCTTCATTCAAAAGAATGCTGCACTCTATGCTGTATTTCAGTGTCAATGTTGACGTCTGTAGACTGTCCATGTCTCACGAGCGTATAGCAGGGTTGGGAGGACAATAGCTTTATAAACAAGCACCTTGATCTCCCTACGGATGTCCTGGTCCTCAAACACTCTCAGCTTCATTCAGAAGAATGCTGCACTCCAGGAGCTCAGGCGGTGTTGTATTTCAGTGTCAATGTTGACGTCTGTAGACAGTCCATGTCTCACGAGCGTATAGCAGGGTTGGGAGGACAATAGCTTTATAAACAAGCACCTTGGTCTCGCTATGGATGTCCTGTTCCTCAAACACTCTCTGCTTCATTTGGAAAAACACTGCACTCGCAGAGCTCAGGCGGTGTTGTATTTCAGTGTCAATGTTGACGTCTGTAGACAGTCCATGTCTCACAAGCGTATAGCAGGGTTGGGAGGACAATAGCTTTATAAACAAGCCCCTTAGTCTCCTGACGGATGTCCTGGTCCTCAAACACTCTCTGCTTCATTCGGAAGAATGCTGCACTCCAGGAGCTCAGACGGTGTTGTATTTCAGTGTCAGTGTTGATATCTGTAGACAGTCCACATCTCGCAGGCATATAGAAGAGTTGGGAGGACAATAGCTTTATAAACAAGCACCTTGGTCTCGCTACGAATGTCCCGGTCCTCAAACACTCTCTGCTTCATTCAGAAAAATGCTGCACTCACAGAGCTCAGGCGATGTTGTATATAGTAGGATGTTGGCAGCACTCTTCAGTGCCTAGTTGAGCCCAAGTGGGTCTGCAAACCCTTCCCCTTCCCATCCTTCTATATTTCCATCATTTGCATACCTTCACCCCTAATTGCTTTCACCCATGAACTCTTACTTATAGATTACTAAATCCTTTAGAACTAATACGTACATTAACCCTTCCATCACCAAGCACCATCAACTGCAGAACATATGACACACTCACAGGAACACCTCAGCAAGCAAGAGTCCAAAAGAGGCAGGCAAAAACCTGGATCCTCAAGCCATGGCTGATACCAAATGAGAGACACATGCGCAATGGAGGACCTTCTTGCAGCAACACCAGAGGCACTCCAAGTGGCCAGATACTGGTCAAAGGGCATTTAATGGAATGCCAAATTTGCAAACTTTGTGTTTCTTGAATACATTACAGCTGTACCCTTGGTTCGCTCTTGATGCAATAAATAAAACCAACTTTTTGATTTTACGAAGTTGCATTACTCAAATTGCAGACAGACACCCTGGTCTTTAAATATACTCTGTATCTGCCCATGTTTCTCATCAGAAGCTGCAAAGTAATAGGCAATTACCGCTCTTAAATAGACAAGGCCTCAGTGAAGCGAATGCACCGCATCTTAAATTCCCCATAAATCCTCTAATAGCACTTCTATTAATACCCAATTTCTGGCGCCTTCCTAATTGCCATGTTCCTTATCAACAGGCAGCCTTCCCCTGACAAGCGAATATTCGCCCCTCGCGGACAGAGGGAAGGAAGGAAGAGAGGCGCTCAATAAGCAATCCAAGGGAAGCCTGGTCAAAACGGCATGGTCAAAACCATCCAGGGAGGCCGAATCTGCGCTCCTCCAAACCGCGGATACGGAAACCTCTCGGGCCCCCATATCCGCGAGATAGCGGATCGGCTCCATTTTGATGGCATATTTTTCCTGGCTCGCTGCGAGGAAATTTCTGGATTTCTCGCAGGCCTGGGCATAGTACTGAAATGGCTTTGGTCACCTTGGTGGATGACCTCCTCAGGGAACTGGACAGGGGGGTGTGACCCTGCTGGTTCTCTTGGATATTGGCTTTCGATATCATCAACCATGGTATCCTTCTGGGATAGCTTTCTGGAATGGATCTTGGGGGCACTGCCTTGAGGGTTGTACCCAGTCGGTGAAGCCGGGAGATTCCTGCTCAGACCCCTGGCCTTTGACCTGTGGGGTCCCGCAAGGCTCTATTTTATCTCCCATGCTTTTTAACATCTACATGGAACTGCTGGGTGAGGTCATCTGAAGTTTTGGAGTTCAATGCCATTTCTACGCAGATGACACACAACTTTACTACTCTTTTCCACCAAAATCCAAGAAAGCCCCCCAGATCCTTGACCAGTGCCTGACCACTGTGATGGACTGGATGAGGGCTAACAAGCTGAAGCTTAATCCTGACATGACAGAGGTCCTGTTAGTTCTCTTGGACATCTTAGCAGCTTCCATGTTTGGAGGTCCAACTTCCATGTTTGGAGGACCAGCTTCCATGTTTGGAGGACCACCTTCTATGTTTGGAAGTCCAACTTGCTTGTCTGGAGAACCAGCTTCCACGTTTGGAGGTTCAACTTCCATGTTTGGAGGTCCAACTTCCATGTTTGGAGGACCAGCTTCAATGTCTGGAGGCCCAACTTCCATGTCTGGAGGACCAGCTACCATGTTTGGAGGTCCAACTTCCATGTTTGGAGGTCCAACTTCCATGTCTGGAGGACCAGCTTCCATGTTTGGAGGTCCAACTTCCATGTTTGGACGACCAGCTTCCATGTTTGGAGGACCACCTTCTATGTTTGGAAGTCCAACTTGCTTGTCTGGAGAACCAGCTTCCACGTTTGGAGGTCCAACTTCCATGTTTGGAGGTCCAACTTCCATGTTTGGAGGACCAGCTTCCATGTTTGGAGGACCAGCTTCCATGTTTGGAGGACCAGCTTCAATGTCTGGAGGTCCAACTTCCATGTCTGGAGGACCAGCTTCCATGTTTGGAGGTCCAACTTTCATGTTTGGAGGTCCAACTTCTATGTCTGGAGGACCAGCTTCAATGTCTGGAGGTCCAACTTCCATGTCTGGAGGACCAGCTACCATGTTTGGAGGTCCAACTTCCATGTTTGGAGGTCCAACTCCCATGTCTGGAGGACCAGCTTCAATGTCTGGAGGTACAACTTCCATGTCTGGAGGACCAGCTTCCATGTTTGGAGGACCACCTTCTATGTTTGGAAGTCCAACTTGCTTGTCTGGAGAACCAGCTTCCACGTTTGGAGGTCCAACTTCCATATTTGGAGGTCCAACTTCCATGTTTGGAGGACCAGCTTCAATGTCTGGAGGTCCAACTTCCATGTCTGGAGGACCAGCTTCCATGTTTACAGGACCAGCTTCAATGTCTGGAGGTCCAACTTCCATGTTTGGAGGACCAGCTTCCATGTTTGGAGGACCACCTTCTATGTTTGGAGCACCATCATTTCTCATCAATTCCCTCGTCATTTCCCACATCAGGATCCTGAAACACAAACACAGGCTGTGTTTGTGTTTCCAACAGAGGCATCTTTACATTAGAGCTGGGTAACCACGGAAAAATTTGTTTCTAAACTCGATTCGTTTCCAGGGGATGCTAGCGTTTCCAAATTCTAAATACTTCGTTAATTTCGAATCGATTCGTTAATGGCGGGCGCAATTGCGCAATATGCTAAAAAAACCTTCCAAATGGGACAGGGGAAACTTCTGAAGCTTCCCTCTCCCTCTGTTGTTGACTGTTGGTGTGATAATTTATTTTTTATCACTGATAAAACAAACAACAACTATAAAACTTGCACCAGACATACGGAAATAATTACGAAACAATTACGAAAAAATTACGAAACAATTTTGAACCAATTATGTAACAATTACGAAACAATACGAAATAAATTGGAAAAATTGTTTCAATTTTTAATTACGCCTCACAGTAGTCCTGCATGGCTCAATATTGGATCGTAAGCTAATTTAAATACGAATTAATAACAAATTACGAAATTAACGAATGAAACCGCCCAAGCCTACTTAACAGTGGTCGATGGAGATAGGGCGGCACCATCGAAGGTGGGTAACGGAGGAGTCAGACCTTTTGGGGCGACCATGCCAGAGAATCTGTCTTTGCTGGGTTTACCTTCAGTCTGCTAGCACGTAGCCAGTTTGACAGAGCTTCCAGACATCGGGTGAAATTGTCTGGAATTGACGTTGCTCCAGGCTCCAGGCGCAGAAGGAGTTGGGTATCGTCCGCATATTGGTAGCAGTCCAGGCCGAAACTCTGAGTCAAACTAGCAGGGGGTCTAACGTAGATGTTGAAGAGAAGAGGAGAGAGAATTGCACCTTGGGGGACCCCACATTGGAGGGGGGATCCATCGGAGACTTGATCCATGTATTCCACGCGTTGACTCAGGTTCCGGAGAAATGAGTTGAACCAATTGAGGGCCCGACCACGAACTCCGGACATGGCAAGACGGTGAATCATTAGATCGTAGTTGACGGTGTCAAACGCTGCGGTAAGGTCGAGAAGTACCAGTAGCGCGGATCCACCGTTGTCAGACTGGCGACGGAGATCATCCATAATGGCAACCAAGACTGTCTCCGTCCCATGACCCAGGCGAAAACCTGACTGGGAAGGGTCCAGGCCAGCTGTGTCATCCAGGAATTGCTGCAATTGTCCCAGTACAGCCCGCTCTATCACCTTGCCTAAGAATGGCAGATTAGAAACAGGATTCCCTCGTCATTTCCCACATCAGGATCCTGAAACACAAACACAGGCATCTTTAGATAGTAGGCCTGGGTAACAACGGAAAAATTTGTTTCTAAAATCGATTTGTATTTGGGGGGTTTTTTTGTTTCGATATTTAAAATAATTACAAAATTTTCCCTTTAAAAAGTTCGATATTTACGAAATTTCGTAAATGTGAAAAAAATTACAAAACATTAACGAATCGATTTCCGAAACAATAACGAATCGATTCGTTAATGGCGGACGCGACCGCGAAATACGCTAAAAAACCTCCAAAAACTTCTGAAGCTTCCCTCTCCCTCTGTTGTTGACTGTTGGTGTGATATTATAAATTTTTTTTTCACTAATTAAACAAAAAACTTGCCCCAGACATGCGGAAATAATAACGAAACGACCTCAAACCAATAACGAAACGAATACATAACGAAATACGAAGCATTTCCGAAACGAATTGAAAAATTCGTTTCGTTTTTAAGTTGCTCCAGAATGGTTCGTTATCGCTTCGTTAACAAAAAAAATAACGAATTTTTAACAAATTACGAATTAACGAAACGAAACCGCCCAGCCCTACTATCTGGCTTTGGCTTCTCATTAAAATTCCCAGGTGTCCGATTGTTTTCCAAACCCAAATCTTGAGAGCTCACAGAAAGAGGGAGTGAACCATCATTGCTAGGCCCAGCAGGGATACTCTCATGAGAAACTGCCCTTTGCACTGAGGCCTCTCTGTCATTGTCTGTATGAAAATAATTGACCAAACCATCTCCACCTCAACACCATCACTTCTCATCAATTCCCTCGTCATTTCCCACATCAGGATCCTGAAACACAAACACAGGCTGTGTTTGTGTGTCCAACAGAGGCATCTTTACATAGCAAAACCCAATTACGTCTTGATCATAGCATATGGACTCTGGATAACTTTGTAAAAGCAGACTATGGCCGGATACTCTTAGGCTCGGCTTTATAGCATTCTTTAAATCTCAGCTGAGTAGTTACAGGTCCTTAACTCCAGTTATTGCCTTTATTTATTGGATTTATACCCAGCATTTATCCCAGGCTGGGACTCAAGGTGGCAATACTGAATGCCTCCATCAGTATATATTTATGTGCATGTGTGCCGCACAGGTATTATTTTATAAGAATACATGTTTACTGCTCACTCCCATATGTGTTCTGCACAAGAAAGCTGCAGGTACAGAGCAATATTCCCCCAACAAAGTTCCAAAGATGGCTGAAATTCACGCTTTGACCTTTTTTTTCCTGTCGAGGATGCAACTATTAACTTGCAAAGAGGCAGACGGAGAGGTGAGGCCGCCCCCGTTTTCCTCCCTGGATTCCTCCCGGTATTTGCCTTGATCCGAACCCACACACGGAGGCAAAGGCCTGGTTCACAGTGCCACTGACCCACCTTCCCCGAAGCATTTGCTGCACGAGCACAATGCAAAGGAGCAATTCTCTCCCCTGGATTTGCAAAGGAAATATTCTTATCCTCTTAGCTCCCCGACACTTCTCTCCTCGTTGAAACGGATCCCGGGTTTCCTTCGGAGAATACTGGCAATTAGTTTCCATAACAACACCTTTTCTTTCCCCCCGCCCTTCTCCTACTTGACAAAGTTGAAAACCGCCACGTTTTCAGTGTTGGCGCATAAGTGGAAGTCTGGCACACTTCTTTTTTTGCAAAAAATTCCTAAGAATGCCTTCCAAGAGACAGAAATTGTGGGCTGCATCCCCAAAGGAACTCATTATGCAATGAAGATCTAGATGGTGTGAAAGAAGGAAGGCTATCCAAAGGAGGATGAGAGAAACACATGGCTGTGCCGCCAAAACCTGGTGCAAAATGGTAGCGGCACTGGGCAGAATGCAGTGGTGATGTCATCATTGTGCGCCTGGACCCTTGGAAAATCTGAAAGTAAAAATCCCCGCTTTGGGGAATTGACAAATCAGGGAAGAGGAGGCGGGACGATCAGAGACAATGGAGGATGAAAGGATTATGACATTCCTGAAACCTATGTGTCCCTGCGTCTGGAAGGTCAGCCAGCTGGGGGATTGGCTTATTGTCTTGATAATGAGAAACTAGAATCTCCTCCCAAGGTCCAGGGCCCCTTGGCCAGGCTTTCCCCCAAAGTCCCATGGGGGATCCGCATCAAGTCCCCGGGTCCGGAGCTTCGCAGAGGCGAGGGGCAGCGAGGCTCAATGGAGCGGCAACAATGGAACCTCCTCACTACCTCTGAGGATGCTTGCCATAGATGCAGGCGAAACGTCAGGAGAAATGCCTCTAGAACATGGCCCTATAGCCCAAAAAAACCTACAAGAACCTAGTGATTCCAGCCATGAAAGCCTTCGACAATACATTGAACAATGGAACCGGCACATTTGACAATCAGCTGTTTCTAATAAAATATATTCTTAAAACTTGAGAGGTTATTTCCTGAGCGTAGGGATCCATAAGGAGAAAAGCAAGATGGCAGATAGGGTTAGAATTTAGCACAGAAAAATAAGTCATTAAAATGGAGCCGATCCGCCATTTTTTGGATACGGAGATCTGAAAGGAGAGATTCCGTATCTGCGGTTTAAAGAGGCGCGGATCCGGCGTCCCCGGAACGCCAGGGAGGCATTCCGGGCAGGCTCGCAATCTCCCGTGGCCTGGAAAAGGTTGAATTCATGCATTTAGCTAGTTCAGGCAAGAAGTGACACAAAGTATCCAGCTAGAAAGATAAAAAGTTGCAATTTCAAGTACCTTTATTAGGGGAATGGTTACAAAGTTAGGGCTTGGGGGAAAGTGATAGAAAGGCATAGAGGCTGCGTGCAGTCCCTGTTTGAGCTGTCTGTTGGGGCACATTTCATCAGTTTGTCCCATTATGCAAAATTGTAGTGGCACTGGGCAGAATGCAGTGATGATGTCATCATTGTGCACCTGGTCCCTGGGAAAATCCGGAAGTGAAAATCCGCAAAGTAGGGACGATATATATGGTATGAAAGAAGGAAGGATATCCAAAGAGAAACACATGGCTGTGCCGCCAAAACCTGGTGCAAAATGGTAGCAGCACTGGGCAGAATGCAATGGTGATGTCATCATTGTGCGCCTGGTTTCTGGGAAAATCCGGAAGTGAAAATCCGCAAAGTAGGGACGATATATATGGTATGAAAGAAGGAAGGATATCCAAAGAGAAACACATGGCTGTGCCGCCAAAACCTGGTGCAAAATGGTAGCAGCACTGGGCAGAATGCAATGGTGATGTCATCATTATGCTCCTGGTTTCTGGGAAAATCCAGAAGTGAAAATCCGCAAAGTAGGGACGATATATATGGTATGAAAGAAGGAAGGATATCCAAAGAGAAACACATGGCTGTGCCGCCAAAACCTGGTGCAAAATGGTAGCAGCACTGGGCAGAATGCAATGGTGATGTCATCATTATGCTCCTGGTTTCTGGGAAAATCCAGAAGTGAAAATCCGCAAAGTAGAGACGATCTATATGGTATGAAAGAAGGAAGGATATCCAAAGAGAAACGCATGGCTATGCCGCCAAAACCTGGTGCAAAATGGTAGCAGCACTGGGCAGAATGCAATGGTGATGTCATCATTGTGCACCTGGTTCCTGGGAAAATCCGGAAGTGAAAATCTGGAAGTGAAAATCTGCAAAGTAGGGATGATCTATATGGTTTGAAAGAAGGAAGGATATCCAAAGAGAAACACATGGCTATGCCACCAAAACCTGGTGCAAAATGGTAGCAGCACTGGGCAGACTGCAGTGATGATGTCATCATTGTGCACCTGGTCCCTGGGAAAATCCGGAAGTGAAAATCCGGAAGTGAAAATCCGCAAAGTAGGGACAATATATATGGTATGAAAGAAGGAAGGATATCCAAAGAGAAACATATGGCTATGCCGCCAAAACCTGGTGCAAAATGGTAGCAGCACTGGGCAGAATGCAGTGATGATGTCATCATTGTGTGCCTGGCCCCTGGGAAAATCCAGAAGTGAAAATCCAGAGGTGAAAATCTGTAAAGTAGGGATGATCTATGTGGTATGAAAGAAGGAAGGATATCCAAAGCAGGGTGAGAAAGAAGGAAGGATATCCAAATAAGGAAGGATATCCAAAGAAGGAAGGATATCCAAAGTTATGCCGCCAAAACCTGGTCCAAAATGGTAGCGGCACTGGGCAGAATGCAGAGATGATGTCTTCATTGAGCGCCTGGTCCCTGGGACGTAAACAGATCATCGGACAGCAATCCGGTTATGTCCCCATGGACATCGGCACAAATGTATCTATATATTCACTATACTATACAGTGTTCCCTCACGTATCGTGGGGGTTATGTTTCAGGACCACCCGCGAAAACTGAAAATCCGCAAAGTAGGGATGATATATATATATTTAGGTGAGGGTTTCAGCCGTCTCGGGAAGTGAGTGGAGGTACTTCAAATCCCATCATCCATGGTCTGCCCTCCTCCAAACTGCAGTAGGATGTAGAGTGGGTCATGGGGGCTCTGTGTGTCAAGTTTGGTCTTTATTGGTCTTTGTTGGGGGCCACAATGGTCTTTCCAACCGAAGTATGACAAATCTCATCATCCATCGTCCATCCTGTCCCAAACCTCACCTTGATGTAAAGGGGGTCATGGGGGTTTTGTGTGCCAAATTTGGTCCAAGTCTGTCACCCGTGCTGGTCACAGTGGCCTGTGAAAGTGGGAGCCAATGAGAAAGCTGCCACATACACCTCCGCATACAAACATACAAACATTTATTTTTATTACCTATTTAGATATAGGTATAGGTATAGGTATTGATATAGATAGAGATAAAGATTGAGTCACTCCATTTTACAGGAGCTCTCCAAGGTGCTGAACCCATTCAGATCCTGAGCTTCAGGACCATGGAAAGCCACATACACCTCCGCATACAAACATTTATTTTATTATCTATATAGATATAGGTATAGATATAGATATTGCTATAGATATAGATATAGATGGAGTCACTCCATTTTACAGGAGCTCTCCAAGGTGCTGAAACCATTCGGAGCCTGGGCTTCAGGACCATGGAAAGCCACATACACCTCCGCATACAAACATACAAACATTTATTTTTATTATCTATATAGTATATAGATATAGGTATAGATA
The DNA here is from genome assembly GCF_037176765.1 of Anolis sagrei. NCBI lineage: Eukaryota > Metazoa > Chordata > Lepidosauria > Squamata > Anolidae > Anolis > Anolis sagrei. The sequence continues at coordinate 15,110,206 of NC_090033.1, forward strand.
TAGGTATTGCTATAGATATAGATATAGATGTAGTCACTCCATTTTACAGGAGCTCTCCAAGGTTGCTTAACCCATTCGGAGCCTGGGCTTCAGGACCATGGAAAGCCACATACAAGTCCCATCACCCAAAGTCCATCCTCCTTCAAACTGTAGCAGGATGTAGAGTGGGTCATGGGGGATCTGTGAGCTAAGTTTGGTCTTGATCAGTCATTGGATTAGGGTTGCAGTGGTTTCAGTAAGTGAGTGAAGGTACTGCAAGTCCCATCATCCATGATCCACCCTCCTCCAAACTGAAACAGGATGTAGATAGGGTCATGGGGGCTCTGTGTGTCAAGTTTGGTCTTGAACAGTCATTGGATGAGGGTCACAGTGATCTCAGAAAGTGAGTTTAGGTACTGCAAGTCCCATCATCCATAGTCTGTTATCCCCCAAACCTCACCAGAATGTTGAGTTGGCCAAGGGTGCTCCCTGTGCCAAGTTTGGTCTTTATTGGTATTTGGATAAGTGTCGTTGTGGTTTCAGGAAGTGAGTGAAGGTACTGGAAGTCCCATCATCCATCGTCCGTCCTCCCCAAACAGCATCGTGATGTAGAGTGGGTCATGGGGGCTCTGTGTGCCAAGTTTGGTCTTGATCGGACATTAGATGAGGGTTGCAGCCGTCTTGGGAAGGGAGTTGAGGTACTTGAAGTCCCATCATCCATGGTCTGTCCTCCTCGATAGTACGCCAGGTTGTAGAGTGGGTCATGGGGACTCTGTGTGCCAAGTTTGGTCTTGATCAGTCATTGGCAAATAGCACCACAGCGGCAGCCAATCAGAAAGCTGGCACATACTCCTCCGCTCACACCGCCACACTTTTGTCGGCTGCATACAAACTTTGACTTTTATTATATTATATAGATAGATATAGGTAGTAGGCTTGGACGATCAAGAAAAAAATGGTTCTAAACTTGTTTCGTTTCTAGGGTGTGCTAGCATTTCGAAATTCTTAGGACTTCTGAAACTTAAGATTTCCAAATTTTGAAATTTCCGAAATTTCGTAAATTACGAATCGATTCGTTAATGGCAGACGCGATTGCACAATATGCTAAAAAAACCTCCAAATGGGACAGGGGGAACTTCTGAAGCTTCCCTCTCCCTCTGTTGTTGACTGTTGGTGTGATAAAACAAACAACTATATTATATTATATTATATTATATTATATTATATTATATTATATTATATTATATTATATTATATTATATTATTATAATATTATTATATTATATTGTTGTATATTATATTATAATATTATTATATTATTGTATATTATATTATAATATTATATTATATTATTGTATATTATATTATTATAATATTATTATATTATATTATACAATTATAATATAATAATAATATAATATATAATATATATTATATTATTATAATATCATATTATATTATTGTATATTATATTATATTATATTATATTATTATAATATTATTATATTATATTATATATATAATATTATAATATATTATATTATATTATATTATAATATACAATTATAATATAATAATAATATAGTAATATAATATATAATATAATAATATAATATAATATATAATATATATTATATTATTATAATATTATTATATTATATATTATATTATAATTGTATATTATATTATATTATATTATATTATATTATATTTTATACTAGCTGTACCTGGCAACGCATTGCTGTGGCATAGAGGGAGGGTATGAAAAATAAGATATAGAAGATATTAGATAGATATAGAAGACATAAGATATAGATATAGATAGGTATAAGTATAGGTATAGATATAGGTATTGATATAGGTAAAGGTTAAGGTAGTCCCCTGACATTAAGTCCAGTCATGTCTGACTCTGGGGTGTGGTGCTCATCTCCATTTCTAAGCTGAAGAGCCAGCGTTGTCCGTAGACACCTCCAAGGTCATGTGGCCAGCATGACTGCATGGAGCGCCGTTATTGATATAGATATAGATATAGATGGAGTCAATCCATTTTACAGGAGCTCTCCAAGGTGCTGAACCCAGTCATATCCTGGGCTTCAGGACCATGGAAAGCGCTTTCGCCATTCTAAAGAAACAGAGCCACTCAAAACATAGCTGGGAAACGTAAATACAAGAGGAATATATTTCCACCCGTTCTTTCCTTTCCGCACCGCTAAGTCTAGCAATGTCTCAACAGCACGCTTTGCCTTTGATTTTATTTTTAAATCGAGTCCAAGGCTTCTCAAGAGACTGCGGCTGAAACCAGAGCTCTAAACGTTCCCCGCTCCGCACTTTAGGATAGAGAGATGTGGAATCCTTTCTCCCCCCCCCCTGTTTTTAAAAATCCCCCTCCCTATCTCCCGGACCCTCTCTTTGCAATTATATAATCTTGTTATGTTAACATGAAAATTAAACACAGGAGATGAATCAGCCAAATTGGATTCGCTTATAGAGATCGAAACCCCGGTGGGACCAGCGCAATAAGATGGGAGGGGGGGGAGTATCATCTTGAAAAGAGATATTAGACCCATGGCGGTGAAAGTGGTATCAAACTATATTAAGTCAGCAGTGTAGATGCACCTCGAGTGTAACAAAGTACTAGGGCTGGGTAACAACGGAAAAATTTGTTTCTAAACTCGTTTCGTTTTTAGGGGGTCCATTGCGTTTCGTTTTTTAAAAGAATTCCGAATTTTTCTTTTAAAAAATTTCGTTATTTACGAAATTTCGTAAATTTCGAATTGATTCGTTAATGGCGGACGCGATTGCGCAATATTTATTATTTATTTATTATTATTTATTACGGTTGCTTATACCCCGCCCTTCTCACCCGGGGGGACTCAGGGCGGCTTACACAAACAAGGCACAATTCGATGCCTGTATTACAAAAAACATAACATCAAAAACATAACATCAATAACAACAGTAATTATAACACTGATAACAATTAACGTAACAATCAATATTACCGGCAGGAATAGCCATAAACCCGTAAAAACGATTAAAACAATAAAAGCAATACAAACCTCATTGCTGGTCAGCGTTTAACCAACTCATAGTTAGGTTCTACTTTCCACACATTGTTGGTCCTATCATTCTGGTTCCATGTCTAATTGTCAGGGTGCCCAAAGGCCTGGTCCCAGAGCCACGTCTTTACCTTCCTCCTGAAGGCAAGGAGGGAAGTTGAAGCCCTGATTTCCCCCGGGAGTGAGTTCCACAGATGAGGGGCCACCACTGAGAAGGCCCTGCTCCTCGTCCCCACCAGCCTCACTTGTGATAGCGGTGGGGTCGATAGCAGGGCCTCCCCAGATGATCTCAGATTCCGAGATGGGACGTAGAGGGAGATACGTTCAGACAGATACGCTGGACCGGAACCGTAAAGGGTTTTGTAGGTCGAAACCAGCACCTTGAATTGTGCTCGGAACTGAATCGGCAGCCAGTGGAGCTGACACAGCAGGGGGGTGGCGTGCTCCCTGTATGTCGCTCCAGTAAGCAGTCTAGCTGCCGCTCGTTGGACCAGTTGGAGTTTCCGAACAGTCTTCAAGGGCAACCCCACGTAGAGTGCGTTGCAGTAGTCTATACGGGATGCTAAAAAAACCTCCAAATGGGACAGGGGGAACTTCTGAAGCTTCCCTCTCCCTCTGTTGTTGACTGTTGGTGTGATAATTTATTTTTTATCACTGATAAAACAAGCAACAACTATAAAACTTGCACCAGACATACGGAAATAATAACGAAACGATTTCGAAACGATTTCGAAACAATTACGAAACAATTACGAAATAAATTGAAAAATTCGTTTCGATTTTTAGTTGCTCCTGCATGGCTCAATATCGAATCGTAAGCTAATTTAAATACGAATCAAAAACGAATTACGAAATTAACGAACGAAACCGCCCAGTCCTACAACGTACTGAGAAAGACCAACCTTGATATATTTATTTTTATTTATTTATTTATTTATTTGATGCATTTATTAACCGCCATTCTCAGCCCTTTAGGGCGACTCATGGCGGTGTACACACATATAAAAGACAATTTACAAAGAGGCAATTACAACAACATATAAACTACATAACAATTACAAAACTACACTAAAAATCCTCTTCGTCTCATAGTGGAATCATAAACCAATCTCATATTCCTTGTTCCATTCCAATCATCTTTACCACATTGTTATAGCACTTAATTAAATGCCTTCTCGAACAGCCACGTCTTAAGGCTTTTTCGGAAGGACATGAGGGAGGGCGCCTGTCTGATGTCTGCAGGGAGAGTGTTCCACAGCCGGGGGGCCACCACCGAGAAGGCCCTCTCCCTCGTCCCCGCCAGATGTGCCTGTGAGGCAGGCGGGATCGAGAGAAGGGCCTCCCCAGACAATCTCAAGGTCCTCGTGGGCTCGTAGGCCAAGATGCGGTCCGAAAGGTATTTTGGGCCGGAACCGTTTAGGGCTTTGTAGGCCAAAACCAGCACCTTGAATTGGGTCCGGTAGCAAATCGGCAGCCAATGGAGCTGGGACAACAAGGGCATTGTATGCTCCCTGCCCCCCGCTCCAGTTAGTAACATGGCTGCCGCGCGCTGAACCAGCTGAAGCTTCCGGGCCGTCTTCAAGGGCAGCCCCACGTAGAGAGCGTTGCAGTAGTCAAGGCGGGATGTGACCAGAGCGTGTACCACCGTGGCCAAGTCAGACTTCCCGAGATACGGGCGCAGCTGGCGCACGAGCCTGAGCTGTGCAAATGCTCCCCTGGTCACCGCTGACACCTGGGGATCCAGGCTCAACGATGAGTCCAGGGTCACACCCAAGCTGCGAACCTGCGCCTTCAAGGGGATATACAATTCCTTTCTCTAATAACCCGGGCAGTACCGGGTCCCTGCCACAATTGATACAGTGAGAGAACTTGAGACTCCGTGGTCACTAGTTGGGCCCGTCCTTGACCGGTTCATCCCACTGGACGCAGAGACTGTTGATAGCTAGACCAACCACTTGCTCCCTCGATCCGTGTCCCTCTTGGTTGGTGAAATCCTGCTTGGAGGGATTACGTGACCCTCTGTTGAAGATCATAAACAGCTCCCTTGAGCAAGGAGTTTTTCCAGAGGGTTTGAAAGAGGCGGTGGTCTCTCTCTCCCTTGCTGAAGAAACCAGACTTAGATCCTTCGGTTCCCTCCAGTTACCGCCCAGTTTTGAATCTCTCGTTCCTGGGCAAAATGATGGAGAGGGCAGCAGCGGAGCAATTCCTAGATGACACAGCCGGACTAGATCCCTTCCAGTGGTCCTCCATTTTCCAAATTGTACCAGGATGTAGAGTGGGTCATGGGGGTACTGTTTCCCAATTTTTGTCTTTATCAGTAATTGGATGAGGGTCGCAGTGGTCTCAGGAAGTGAATGAAGGTCCCATAATCCATGGTCCATTATTACCCAAACCACATCAGGATGTAAAGTGGGTCATGAGGGGTCTGTGTGTCAAGTTTGGTCCTGTTCTGTGACATACATTTATTTATTTATTTATAATTCAAACTTCTATGCCGCCACTCCCCTGGGGCTCGGAGCGTCTTACAAGAACAGGCTAAAATCGAACACAATTTAAAAGCAATTTAAAACAATTTAAAAATGGCAATATCAAACATTAAAAGCCTGTCGAAACAGGTATGTCTTACATGCCCTGCGGAAAGCTGGTAAGTCCCGCAAGGCACAGACGTCAGGTGGCAGAGTATTCCAGAGTGATGGCGCCACTGCTGTGAAGGCTCTGCGTCTGGTTGCCGTTAGACGCAAGGTCTTGACACTGGGAATTTCCAATAGATCTTGGTCCTCAGAACGGAGGGATCGCTGGGGTTGGTAGGGGGTGAGGCGGTCCCTCAGGTACATCGGCCCCAGACCATGCAAGGCCTTCAAGGTGAGTACCATCCCTTTGAAAGTGATCCGGTGCTCAATTGGTAACCAATGCAGCTGCAGTAAGATTGGTGTTATGTGGCATCTCATCGGAATTCCCGCAAGAAGCCGAGCAGCTGCGTTTTGTACCAACTTGAGCTTCTGAATCACCGACAGAGGAAGGCCAATGTAGAGGGCATTACAGTAGTCCAGTCTTGAGATGACCGTGGCCTGGATCACCGTAGCCAGGTTGTCCCTGGACAGGGAGGGGGCCAGCCGTCTAGCCTGCCGCAGGTGAAAGAAAGAAGGCGGTTCTGCTCACGGCGGAGAGAGACCTGGGCCTCCATCCTCAGCAGAGGGTCCAAAAGGACTCCCAGACTCTTGACCAACGATGACGGGCGTAGCGCCTCGCCCTCCAGGGTAGGCAGCTGGATATCCCCACTGCCCGGTCGACCCAACCATAGGATCTCCGTCTTGCTGGATTCACCTCAAACTGCTGGCACGCAGCCATCCAGTAACAGCCTCTAGGCACTGATGGAAACAATCGGGTACAGAGTCCAGTCGGCCTTCCATCTTCAAATGCAAGATACTCCACTTTGGCAGAAAAAATGAAATGCAAAGATACAGAATGGGTGACGCCTGGCTCGAGAGCAGTACGTGTGAAAAAGATCTTGGAGTCCTCGTGGACAGGAAGTTAAACATGAGCCAACAATGTGATGTGGCGGCAAAAAAAGCCAATGGGATTTTGGCCTGCATCAAGAGGAGAATAGTGTCTAGATCTAAGGAAGTAATGCTACCCCTCTATTCCGCTTTGGTTAGACCACACCTGGAATATTGTGTCCAATTCTGGGCACCACAATTCAAGAGAGATATTGACAAGCTGGAATGTGTCCAGAGGAGGGCGACTAAAATGATCAAGGGTCTGGAGAACAAGCCCTATGAGGAGCGGCTTAGGGAACTGGGCATGTTTAGCCTGAAGAAGAGAAGGCTGAGAGGAGACATGATAGCCATGTATAAATATGTGAGAGGAAGCCACAGGGAAGAGGAGGGAGCAAGCTTGTTTTCTGCTGCCCTGGAGACTAGGACGCGGAACAATGGCTTCAAACTACAAGAGAGGATATTCCATCTGAACATTAGGAAGAACTTCCTGACTGTGAGAGCCGTTCAGCAGTGGAACTCTCTGCCCCGGAGTGTGGTGGAGGTTCCTTCTTTGGAAGCTTTTAAGCAGAGGCTGGATGTCCATCTGTCGGGGGTGATTTGAATGCAATATTCCTGCTTCTTGGCAGGGGGTTGGACTGGATGGCCCATGAGGTCTCTTCCAACTCTTTGATTCTATGATTCTATGATTCTATGATTCTATGATTCATCACCAGCTGAGTGTCATCGGCGTACTGGTAACACTCAAGCCCAAAACCTCGAACCAGCTGAGCAAGTGGTTGCATATAGATGTTAAACAAGAGAGGGGAGAGAATGGCCCCCCGAGGAACCCCACAAGAGAGAGAGAGGGGACCTCTCAGAGACCAGGCCTCCCCTTTCCACTCGCTGTCCACGGTTGTGAAGAAAGGAGGACAGCCAGTTGAACGCTCTCCCCCTGACTCCAACAGCAGCAAGGCGGTGGGTCAAAAGATGGTGGTCGACTGTGTCCAATGCTGCTGTGAGATCCAATAACACAAGCAGCGCTGACCCGCCCTGGTCAAGCTGGCATTGAAGGTGATCCGTGATGGAGACCAGCACAGTCTCTGTCCCATGCCCCGCACGGAAACCAGACTGGAAGGGATCTAGTCCGGCTGTGTCATCTAGGAATTGCTGCAACTGCTCCGCTGCTGCCCTCTCAATCACCTTGCCCAGGAACGAGAGATTCGAAACTGGGCGGTAACTAGCTTGGGGACCCAGCTGGGTTTAGTGGGTGTGGGGGAACTATAACTCCGATATGCAAGTCCCATTGTCCATGGTCCATCCTCCTCCAAACTGCACCAGGATCTAGGGTGGGTCATGGTGGCTCTGTGTGCCATGTTTGGTCTTGAGCAGAAAATTAGCATGGGTTGCAGTGGTCTCAGGAAGTGAGTGAAGGTACTGCAAGTCCCATCATCCATGGTCCATCATCCCACCAACCACACCAAAATGTAGAGTGGGTCACGGGTGCTTTGTATGCCACACATAACCCTCACTTCCTGAGACCATCCCAACCGAAACCAATGACTGATCAAGATTGAACTTGGCATACAGAGCCACCATGGCCCACTGCACATCCTGGTGTGGTTCATGGGATTACCACAGATGATGGGATTTGTAGTACTTTCAATTTTGATCAGTCATTGGTGTGGGTCGGGATGGTCTCAGGAAGTAAAGGTTATGAGTGTCAAGTTTGGTCCAGGTCCCAATGGTTTCATGAAGAGAGTGAAGGTACTACAAGTCCCATCATCCATGGCCTGTCATCCTCCAAACCACACCAGGATGTCAAGTGGGTCATGGGGGTTCTGTGTGCCAAGTTTGGCCTGGTTCCATCATCCACCATCACAGGGGTCTGTGGGAACTAAAGCGATTGAAAGTACTACAAATCCCATCATCTGTGGTAATCCCACAAACCACACCAGGATGTACAATGGGCCATGGCAGCTCTGTATGCCGTTCGATCTTGATCAGTCATTGGTGTAGGTCGGGATGGTCTCAGGAAGTGAGCGTTATGAGTGTCAAGTTTGATCCAGGTCCATCATTCATGCTGGTCCCAATGGTTTCACAAAGTGAGTGAAGGTACTGCAAGTCCTATAATCCATGGTCCATCATCCCACAAACCATAGCAGGATGTAGAGTGGGCCATGGCAGCTCTGTATGCCAAGTTCAATCTTGATCAATCATTGGTGTGGGCCAGGATGGTCTCAGGAAGTGAGGGATATGTGTGTCAGGTTTGGTCCAAGTCCCTCATTCATGCTGGTCCCAATGGTTTCACGAAGTGAGTGAAGGTACTGCAAGTCCCATCATCTGTCCTCCCCCAAACCACACCAGGATATCAAGTGGATAATGGGGGTTTTGTGAGCCAAGTTTGGTCAAGTTCCATCTTTGTTGAGCATTTCAGTGGTCTATGGGAACCGAAGCATTTGAAAGTACTGTAAATCCCATCATCCGTGGTCCATCCTTCCCCAAACCTCACCAGGATGTAAAGTGGGTCATGGGGGTTATGTGTGCCAACTTTGGTCCAGGTCCGTCACTCATGCTGGTCACAGTGGCCTGTGGAAGTGGGAGCCAATAAGAAAGCTGCCACATACATACATACACACATATTCACATACATACATGCATACACTGACTTTTATTATATAGATATGGATAAACATTATTATTTGGGGACATTTTACCCCCAAATCACATTGCTCTCGCCATCACATGTGAAACTGAATGGAAATCGTTGTATCAGAAGAATCTCAGAAACCAGATATTGCCATTTTCTGTACAGTCCTTCTCAAAATGGCGGCAGGCCATGATAGGACATCACTTCCTGTTGCCATTTTCGAAAGGAGTCCCAGAAGAAATCATAAAACATTACGAGAGGGGAGAGATCAATATGTGGAATAGGAGGAATGAGTGGATTCCCAGCAAGGCAGAGCGGCTGATACCATTTTGCAAAATCCAAGATGGCACCTCTGACCTGGATGTCTACAAGCCAACAGGATAAGTCACTCTGTTTGGCTCCAATGCTCCATTCTCACTGAGACCCACAAACCCTCTGGCGTCAGTACCTTTCAATCCAAATTAAGCTCATACTCAAACGACTTGTTTGCTCGTGTACTGACACCGAGGCCGGAGCTTTCTCTGAGAACGAGCCATTCTATCTCCCCCAACGTTTACCACCACGAATTAGACACTTCCTGCACAGAGCATCACATTTGAACCAATATATGAATCTAATTCATATTTAATTCCTCGGCACTTGAGAAAGGCAAGAGCCTTTTAGCTCCATATGGAGAAGGGAGACCTATTACACAATTCCTTGTGTAACTAAGGATAATGCTCTCTGAGGGAGCTTCTAATGAGAAGCTTGCATTAAAGAAAGAGTGCGTCTACACTGTAGATGTAATGCAATTGGACACCACTATGGCTCCATGCCATGGAATCATAGCAGTTGTGCAAGGCCTGGATCCTTCTCCTCCAAAAGTATTGGCACCACCCATGACTTCTTGGTTTGGATTGGTTCGTTCAGAAGAGCCTGAAAGTCGTAAAAAACTTCCGACTTTTGACTTTCGAAGCAGTTTTGAAAAATGCAGAAAAGAGGGGGGGGGGTTTTCCAAATTTTTCCCCCGGAAAGATTCCATAATGTTTGGATGTCTCCCAAGGTTATTTTAATTTTCAGAACCTGCCGTCCATTACAGAGACCTGGTTGGACGAGGCTGGGGGAGTTAATCTCCAAGCTTTGCCCGCCAGGCTACTCTGTGCAGCACCAGCCAAGATCTGGGGGTGTGGAGAGGCGGAGTTGCAATAGTCTATAAAGATTCCATCTCCTTGATCAGGTGCCCTACCCCACAGTTAGCCTTGTTTGAATGTGTCCACCTGAGACTAGGAGACCGGGACAGCATAGGGATGCTGCTGGTGTACCAACCACCCCGCTGCACCACAGCCACCCTACCTGAGCTAGTAGAGTTGGTCTCACGCCTGGCATTGGAGTCCCGGCGGCTTGTAGTGCTGGGGGACTTCAATGTCCACGTGGAGACCACCCTTTCAGGGGCGGCTCAGGACTTCATGACCACCATGGCAACTATGGGGCTGTCCCAATGAGTATCTGGTCCTACCCACTGTGCTGGACACACACTTGACTTGGCGGTGTGGAAAATGGTGGCGGTGTGGAGGAGCTGTCCATCACTCCATTGCCATGGACCGACCATCACCTGATCAGGTTTAGACTCTCTGCAGCTCTTAACCTTCGCAGGGGTGGTGGACCCATTAAGATGGTCTGCCCCACAAGACTTATGGATCCAGAGGGATTCCTGATGGATCTTGGGGAATTTCCCATCACCTCAGTAGGTGATTCTGTCGTTGCCCTGAAATAATGAGTTGACTAGGGCAATAGACACGATCGCTCCATAGCCGAGCTAAACCATCTCCTTGGTTCAACGAGGAGTTGGCAGCGATGAAGCAAACAAAGAAGTGGCTAGAGAGCGTGTGGCAGAAAAAGCCTAGCGAGTCAAACCGAACATGCTTATGCCTTTATTTAAGGGCGTATGGCGTGGCAAAAGAGGCAACTCAAAATTCCTTCTATTTGGTTAATATTGCGTCTGCAAGGAACCGTCCGGCGGAGTTGTTTCGAGTAGTCAGAGGGTTGTTGAAACCCACCTTTCAGGATGGGTCCCTTGACGACTCGGCAGCCTGCTGCGAAGCCCTTGCTCAGTACTTTGCGGACAAAGTTGCTTTGATCCGTTCAGGCTTTGACACCATATTAACAGCAGTCTCTGAGGATGTAACATGAGCACGTGCTTGTCCAGTTTTGATGGATTCGTTTCAATCTATTCAACTCAAGGATGTCAACAGGATTCTTGGGGAGGTGAGGCCCACCACATGCATCCTAGACCCCTGCCCATCCTGGCTGGTCAAGGAAGCCAGAGGGGGATTGGCAGAGCAGGTAAAGGTGGTGGTTAATGCCTCCCTTCGGGAAGGCATCATTCCAGCCAGCTTAAAACAAGCTGTTATAAAACCGCTGTTGAAAAAGCCATCACTGGACCCCACTCAATTCGTCAACTATTGGCCAGTTTCCAATCTTTCCTATTTGGTCAAAGTCCTGGAACGTGTGGTGGCCTCGCAACTCCAGGATTTCTTGGTAGACACGGATTATCTGGATCCGGCACAGTCTGGCTTTAGGCTGGGGCATGGTACTGAGACAGCCTTGGTCGCCTTAGTGGATGATCTTCGCCGGGAACTGGACAGGGGGAGTGTGTCCCTGTTGGTTCTGCTGGACCTCTCATCGGCCTTCGATACCGTCAATCATGGTATCCTTCTGGGACGCCTCGCGGGAATGGGCCTCGGGGGTACTGCTTTGCAGTGGCTCCAGTCCTTCCTCGAGGGTTGCTCCCAGAAGGTGTTTCTTTGTTTGCTGTGAGTTGCCTAAGAAGACACTAGACATCCCATATAGGGCTGGGTGGTTTTGTTTCGTTAATTCGTAATTCGTTAAAAATTCGTTATTTTTTTTGTTAACGAAGAGATAACAAACCATTCTGGAGCAACTTAAAAACAAAACGAATTTTTCAATTCGTTTCGTAAACGCTTCGTATTTTGTTATGTATTCGTTTCGTTATTGGTTTGAGGTCGTTTCGTTATTATTTCCGCATGTCTGGGGCAAGTTTTATAGTTGTTTTTTGTTTAATTAGTGAAAAAAAATATAATATCACACCAACAGTCAACAACAGAGGGAGAGGGAAGCTTCAGAAGTTCCCCCTGTCCCATTTGGAGGTTTTTTAGCGTATTGCGCGGTCGCGTCCGCCATTAACGAATCGATTCGTAATTGTTTCATTATTGTTTTGTAATTTTTTTACCATTTACGAAATTTCGTAAATATCGAACTTTTTTTAAAAAAAAATCGGAATTCTTTTAAATATCGAAACGCAAAAAACCCCAAAAAACGAATCGATTTTAGAAACAAATTTTTCCGTTGTTACCCAGGCCTAATCCCATACTTTCATGCCTATACTTCAGAGAGGATCTCCTGAAGTTTGTTCAGTATCATTTGCTGTTTTCTGCGTATTGCGCAATCGCGTCCGCCATTAACAAAGTGATTCAGAAATTTCGGAAAATTCCAAATTTTTTTCTGAAAAATTCTGAATTCAATTCCGAATCGAATCACCAGTGCCCCCTACATCTGAAACAAGTTTTGAACATTTTTTTAATCAACCAAGCCTAATATCTATGGAGGGCGACCATGTTTTCTGTGCACCAGGCTGAACATACCAAACTCCTCCAATGTGTCCTCCAATGTTTTGTTCTTCATTCCTCTCATCATCATCCTCATTGCCCTCCTCTGAACTTACTCCAACTTGCCCATATTCTTGTATAAAGGGAGTCAGGAGATTTCGAAAGAGGACAATCAAGATATCTTTTCGGATCCAGGTGAGATGACGGGGAAGGAGTGGGTTTGCGTGACTGGCAGGTCCACTAATCCCCAAGCACATTTCATCGGAAGCTTTGCAACCGAGGGAGGGATTGTGAATTCCATCAAACTTATGACTTCAGCTTCCTCTGCCTTTGTTGTTCAGAAAGAATAAGACAGGGTCCAGACAGAGACTGAAAAAAAAAAACGCTTTTGATTTTCGGATTTAGTCGGGTTAGGAGGTCACGTTCTGTTTTGGTGGCTTTCTTTAACAACTTTAATCTTCTTTAATCTTCCCCTTTCCTCCCTCGCGAGACGGCTATTCTTCTAATGCCACCACACTCCACTATCTTAAAAGTCTTAAGACTGGTTTTCAAGCATTATAGCTCCCTAACCTCTTGCTCTTATTCTTAAAGGGTTTTTTTTCTTTTTTTGGAAGTAGTTCTTCCTTTATCGTCTATGACTTTCCTTCCTATTTCTTCCTGCAAAACAAGCAGGCAAGGAAACAAGTATTTCTGATGTCTGTGTATGGTTTTGGAAATCTAGGCAAGTCAAGATTAGAAGAGAATACTGTAGTTTTCACCAAACTTCAAGAAAAAAAATATTCCATCACAATATTCGTCCTTAATTCTGGACACACCGCAGAGGCATAATGCTGCAATATTTTCTATGGATTTTTGCATAGAATTTATTTTTCTGCACAAAATGGAATTTTAAGCAGAAACATAAAACCTGTGCATTTTTCTATAGGATGGGGGGGGGGGAGCAATTGGGTAAATCCCTGAAGCTCTAGAATTCTTCCCGGTGGGATCACCTCCTTGTTGAAAACCATGTTAGTGATGAATAAGAATGAACACTCTTTCCATCTCATAGTAAGGGTTACTTAAAATGGTATACAGTGTTCCCTCACTTATCACGGGTGTTACTTTCCAGGACCACCCACAAAAAGTGAAAATCTGTGATATATCCAACTTCCACTTATGCGACACTCTGTATTAGCCGTCGCCACCTTTGCCACCCTCCCTGTCCTCCCTCACTCGATCCTTTGCCCTTTCCTCCATCGCTCGCTCAATCACCATTTCTAGTTGCAAAAATGGGAAGACTCAACTCAGTCCTGTTCAAGCAATCCCCCATCAAAAGTCAATCCAATTGGAAGCTCATTGTGAAGGTGGACTCTCCAAAAGTATAAATGCTATGTCTTTTCCAGCTGGGTTCTCACAAAACTCTAGAGCTGAAACCCGAAAGCCAGCTGCTCCAACCCCATCCTGCCATGCAGGAATGCACAATCCAAGCACACCTGAGAGGTGCCCATGCAACATCTGCTTAAGGGTTTCAAAGATGGAGACTCCGACACTTTCTAAAGAAATCATAGAGTTGGAAGGGACCACAGGGACCATCCAGTCCCAGCCCATTCTGCCTTACACTCCAAGCACTCCCAATAAAGTCGATGGGAACTTTAGTAGCGTCTTCCCCAGGAGGAGGGACCCTGAGACCCCATCAAAGAGGGATCACTACTTTGGCGAGATAGGAGAAGCCTGATTTCAGCAACTTTTATTTCTTCAAAAATTCCAAATAAATGTATTGTCGAAGGCTTTCATGGCTGGAATCACTAGGTTCTTGTGGGTTTTTTCGGGCTATAGAGCCATGTTCTAGAGGCATTTCTCCTGACGTTTCGCCTGCATCTATGGCAAGCATCCTCAGAGGTTGTGAGGTCTGTTGGAAGTAGGAAAAATGGGTTTATATATCTGTGGAATGGCTGGGGTGGGGCAAGGAGCTCTTCCCTGCTGCAGTTAGGTGTGAATGTTTAGCTGATCACCTTCATTAGCATTTGAAGGCCTGCCTGAGCCTGGGAAAATCTGTTGCTGGGAGGTGTTAATCTGTGCCTGGTTTCTTCCTCTCTGTTGTTTAGCTGTTATAATTTTAGAGTTTTTTAATACTGGTAGCCAGATTTTGTTCATTTTCATGGTCTCTTCCTTTCTGTTGAAATTGTCCACATGCTTGTGGATTTCAATGGCTTCTCTGTGTAGTCTGACATGGTGGTTGTTGGTGTGGTCCAGCATTTCTGTGTTCTCCAATAATCTGCTGTGTCCAGGCTGGTTCATCAGGTGCTCTGCTAGGGCTGACTTCTCTGGTTGAAGTAGTCTGCAGTGCCTTTCATGTTCCTTGATGCGTGTCTGGGCAATGCTGCGTTTGGTGGTCCCTATGTAGACTTGTCCACAGCTGCATGGTATATGGTAGACTCCTGCAGAGGTGAGAGGATGCCTCTTGTCCTTTGCTGAACGTAGCATTTGTTGGATTTTCTTGGTGGGTTTGTAGATTGTTTGTATGTTGTGTTTCCTCATCAGCTTCCCTATGCGGTCAGTGGTTCCCTTGATGTATGGCAGGAACACTTTTCCTCGGGGTGGATCTTCATCTTGACTCTCGTGGCTTGTTCTTGGTCTTGTAGCTCTTCTGATGTCTGAGGTGGAGTCTCCATTGGCCTGGAGAGCCCAGTTGAGGTGGTTCAGTTCATCTTGGAGGAGGTGGGCTTCGCAGATTCTTTTTGCACGGTCTGCCAAGGCTTTAATGGGGCTTCTTTGTTGACTTGGGTGATGGTTGGAGTTTTTATGTAGATATCTATCTGTGTGTGTGGGTTTTCTGTAGACGGTGTGACCCAATTGTTGATCTGGTTTGCGGATGACTAGGACATCTAGAAATAAATAAATAAATCTCACCAAAGTTGAAGAAGTGGCACTGAGGTGTTTTATTCGCGATTCAGCTGAAAAGGATGCAATGTAGCAATCATTCGCCTACAGAGCATGTGGTTACAGAAATCAGTGACATTTTTATAGGGATAACAGGCTTAGCAGTTTCAAAATTCCCGCCCTCCGCCCAGCTCGCAGGGGATTGGCTGATGCGATAACAGCTGTGAGGAGGCTCAGCCGCCCGCCCTGCATCAGAGCCAATCACAGAGCTCCTCCGCTGTGCAGGAACCAATAGGAGAGCTCCTACCACCTCAGCGCTCTGGCGAATCAGGAGAAGGAAGGCGGGACGAGGAAGAAACAATGGGTTCATGAATGGATTAATGGATTTCATGCCTTGGGGAATCCTGAGTCCAGTTTATTGTCCTGAGATGGGTGGGCGATAAATAATGATTACTTAATCCGGGTTTTCCTGTTGCCATCAGATAAGACACAATGAGAAAGGCTGGGGTGGGTGTTTGCCGTATAGAATCTGGAAAGTAAACAGTTTCAGAGGTGAAAAGCCCTTCTGAGGGTCTTTCCGCCCCCCAGGGTGATGTAATCAAAGGTGCCAAGTGAAACCCTTTCATTGAGTGGACCGACTCCGAGACTCAACTTAAGGTTTCCAATTCTATGTTTTCCATGCATGATAAGAGTTCTTTGTGACTGCTAATTGTCCTTTCCACACAGCTGGTGGCTTCTTGATTGATTTTCCCTGAAGGGAGGGGGAAAGGGGCAGTGGGCTTGGAGTCAGGGCACAAATGAGGAAAAGAATACATGGGGAAATACAGGAATCACAAGAAATTCATAGCAAGCACCCTCTCCCTCCCTCCACCCGCCAGAGAAAATGATTAAAATAATAATTTTAATAAAACATGGGTCCATGGTTCATACTGGGGAAGTTCATATGTGAAAATGAGTTCATTAGAGCCAAAAATGATATGTAGAAAGCCCATATAGAAGTATGTTCTTGAAAGGGAAACAAAAGGGTTCATGGGAATTGATTAAAAGCATGAAACTCATGAGGAAAGGTCCAAAAGATTTCACTGAGCCAGTCAAGGGAGTCCTGCAGCGTTGAGGTCGAGACTTGTGCTTGGCCCTTGGAAAACTGTAACTCTTTCCAAGGGCTGGAGCCCAGGGACCAATCTGCTCCCTGAAAGCCTCCTGGGGTCCTTGCTGTTGTTAGTGTCTTGGTAAATTGACCAAGACTTAACCCCTACTGTGCAGTCTGGTGCCCTCGACCTTTACAGAACTATAAGTTACTATCCCTTATGGGGGAGGGGGACATGCTCGGCTTCACCAAGAGATGCTCATCCAAAATCTACTTGAGGGCCTTCAAAGATGGAGACCTCCATCATAGTCCAAGTTCTGACATCTCTGACCATCAGGAAATCCTTCCTAAGGTTTAGATCACACCCTCTATCCAGCATGATCAAAGCGCACCACATTAGCTCCCGCACAAAGGCATTTAGATGTGAGCATTAGGTTTAAATCAAGACAAAGTTGCAAATAAACAAAAAAAAAGGAGGCAGAGTATAATTGAACTATAAAACACACTTAATAAGATGCAAACCCCTGCCTGTTTATGGAGCAAGTTGATTTGTAACTCCAACTTCCGTTTCAGGTTGATTCGCACCCTAATTGGATGCTATTATTGCTCTCTTGCAAATAATCTTGGGAGCCAGCGTCCATTCTGCGGAGAGCGGTTGGCGGACAGTTTAATTAAATTTTCATGTTTAATTTTCTCCCATCTCTTTGTGTCTCACGGAAGCAAAACAAAAAAATGACAGGAGAGTGTAATGGTACAGAGTCACGCAAGACCGTGGTAGACCTTCATCCCATACCTTGGTCTCAGTCCCAGGTGGAAATCTGTCCCAGAAATGATGCATAGTTTCTAGGGCTGTCCAAACACGGAAAAATTTGTTTCTAAACTCGATTCGTTTTTAGGGGTTTGCAGACGACACCAAAGTGGAAGGGATAGCCAATACTCCAGAGGACAGGAGCAGAATTCAAAATGATCTTGACAGATTAGAGAGATGGGCCAAAACTAACAAAATGAAGTTCAACAGTGACAAATGTAAGATACTCCACTTTGGCAGAAAAAATGAAATGCAAAGAGACAGAATGGGGGACAATGCCTGGCTCGAGAGCAGTACGTGTAAAAAAGATCTTGGAGTCCTCGTGGACAACAAGTTAAACATGAGCCAGGAATGTGATGTGGCGGCAAAAAAAGCCAATGGGATTTTGGCCTGCATCAAGAGGAGCCTAGTGTCTAGATCTAAGGAAGTAATGCTACCCCTCTATTCTGCTTTGGTTAGACCACACCTGGAATATTGTGTCCAATTCTGGGCACCACAATTCAAGAGAGATATTGACAAGCTGGAATGTGTCCAGAGGAGGGCGACTAAAATGATCAAGGGTCTAGAGAACAAGCCCTATGAGGAGCGGCTTAGGGAACTGGACATGTTTAGCCTGAAGAAGAGAAGGCTGAGAGGAGATATGATAGCCATGTATAAATATGTGAGAGGAAGCCACAGGGAGGAGGGAGCAAGCTTGTTTTCTGCTTCCTTGGAGACTAGGACGCGGAACAATGGCTTCAAACTACAAGAGAGGAGATTCCATCTGAACATTAGGAAGAACTTCCTGACTGTGAGAGCCGTTCAGCAGTGGAACTCTCTGCCTTCCCCGGAGGGAGTGTGGTGGAGGCTCCTTCATTGGAAGCTTTTAAACAGAGGCTGGATGGCCATCTGTCAGGGGTGATTTGAATGCAATATTCCTGCTTCTTGGCAGAATGGGGTTGGACTGGATGGCCCATGAGGTCTCTTCCAACTCTTTGATTCTATGATTCTACGATTAGGGGTTTTTTGCGTTTTGTTATTTAAAAGAATTCCGAAATTATCCTTAAAAAAAGTTCGATATTTACGAAATTTCGGAAATCATAAAACAATTATGAAACAATTACGAATCGATTACGAATCGATTCGTTAATGGCGGCCGCGATCGCGCAATACGCTAAAAAAACTTCAGAAGCTTCCCTCTCCCTCTGTTGTTGACTGTTGGTGTGATAATTATTATTTTTTTTCACTGAGAAAACAAACAGCAACCCTAAAACTTGCACCAGACATGCGGAAATAATAATGAAACATTTACAAATCAATAACGAATCAAAGATCGATGCTTTTGAGCTGTGGTGTTGGAGGAAAGTGCTGAGAGTGCCTTGGACTGCGAGAAGATCCAACCAGTCCATCCTCCAGGAAATAAAGCCCGACTGCTCACTGGAGGGAAGGAGACTAGAGACAAAGCTGAAGTACTTTGGCCACATCATGAGGAGACAGCAAAGCCTGGAGAAGACAATGATGCTGGGGAAAGTGGAAGGCAAAAGGAAGAGGGGCCGACCAAGGGCAAGATGGATGGACAGCATCCTTGAAGTGACTGGACTGACCTTGAAGGAGCTGGGGGTGGTGACGGCCGACAGGGAGCTCTGGCGTGGTCCATGAGGTCACGAAGAGTCGGAGACGACTGAACGAATGAACAACAACAATGAATCAATAACAAAACAATAACGAAACAATTACGAAACAATTACGAAATGAATTGGAAAAATTCGTTTCGTTTTTTAGTTGCTCCTGAATGGTTCTATATCGCTTCATTATCAAAAAAAATAACGAATTTTTAACGAATTACGAAATTACGAAATGAAACCGCCCAACCCTAATAGTTTCCAAACCGCAACCTCCCCGAACTGCTGCAAGCTGGAGAGCAAGTGTCCCAGAAGCAAGCAAAATACTAGGCCTGGGTAACAACGCAAAAATTTGTTTCTAAAATCGATTTGTATTTGGGGTTTTTTTTTGTTTCGATATTTAAAATAATTACAAAATTTTCCTTTAAAAAAGTTCGATATTTACGAAATTTCGTAAATGGTAAAAAAAATAACGAATCGATTTCCGAAACAATAACGAATCGATTCGTTAATGGCGGACGCGACCGCGAAATACGCTAAAAAACCTCCAAAAACTTCTGAAGCTTCCCTCTCCCTCTGTTGTTGACTGTTGGTGTGATATTATAATTTTTTTTCACTAATTAAACCATAAAACTGGCCCAGACATGCGGAAATAATAACGAAACGACCTCTGAACAATAACGAAACGAATACAATAACGAAATACGAAGCATTGACAAAAGGTGTTTAAAAATTCGTTTTTTTAAATGATTGCTCCAGAATGGTTCGTTATCGTTTTGTAATTGGAAAAATTAACGAATTATTAACGAATTACGAATTAACGAAACGAAACCGCCCAGGCCTACAAAATACAGCAGAGCCCTTTCTCGGCAAAAACAAGCTTCATCCCATCTATAAGCAAAGTCCAACCACCAGTATCAGACCTTATCAACACTGTGTTTAGTAAACTCATGGATTCTGGTTTTCGTCCTAATACATCCAGGGGTTTTAATCTTCATAGTTCAATATATACAAATGTATATGTAGATCCACTTTCCTTATACTTTCAATCAGTCACCAAATAGTCACAATCAACATAGGCAGATACTCAGACTGAGTCACAGAGGAGAGAGAAAGATGGAACCTTTCCTCCCCCTTTTATAGCCACCTGCTGATAGGTCATCAGTAGGCATGGGGTAGGTACAGTCATTATCTTCTTAAATCATTATTATTTCGGGATAAAAATAACTTTTGAACCAATTTTGAGCCATGCAGGAATAGTGGGAGGAGTAATTCCGAATTTAAACTACTTACTAGGCTTGGGTGGTTTCATTCGTTAATTTCGTAATTCGTTATTAATTCGTATCTAAATTAGCTTACGATCCAATATTGAGCCATGCAGGAATTGTGTGAGGAGTAATAAAGATTCGAAACATTTTTTTCAATTCATTTCGTAATTATTTCGTAATTATTTCGTAATTATTTCGTAATTATTTCGTAATTATTTCGTAATTATTTCGTAATTATTTCGTAATTATTTCGTAATTATTTCGTAATTATTTCGTAATTATTTCCGCATGTCTGGTGCAAGTTTTATAGTTGTTGTTTGTTTTATCACACCAACAGTCAACAACAGAGGGAGAGGGAAGCTTCAGAAGTTCCCCCTGTCCCATTTGGAGGTTTTTTTTTAGCATATTGCGCAATCGCGTCCGCCATTAACGAATCGATTCGTAATATTACGAAATTTCGTAAATTTCAAAATTTTTAAAAGGTAGATTTCGGAATTCTTTAAAAAAACAAAACGCGATGGTCCCCCTAAAAACGAAACGAGTTTAGAAACAATTTTTTCTGTTGTTACCCAAGCCTAATAATCACGTCATGCCATTCATTCTTCCCCTCCTTCTGGTTTTATTGTTCTCTGCAGAGAAAATCCGAAGTGTTTCCTTTCAAGAATCATTCTTCCACAGCACTTCAGGACATTTGGCTACCAACACAAAATTTTGTTTAAGAGCCACGCTGCTCTATTATTCCTGCTACCGGGGTTCCCCAGTTGTGAAGAAACCTGTTTTTGACCTGGGGATGAATAATGACAAATGGACATGATCTTCACTGCACGACAGCTCCAAGAAAAATGCAGGGAACAAAACCAACCTCTGTACATGGCATTCATCGCTTGCCAAGGCATTCGACACAGTGAATGAACCGCAGCGCTCTCTGGACCATCCTCCACAAAATCGGGTGCCCTAACAAATTTGTGAACATCCTGCGGCTCCTCCATGATGACATGATGGCAACAGTCTTGGACAGCAGTGGCTCCCAAAGTGACCCATTTAAAGTGGAATCGGGTATCAAACAGGGATGTGTTATTGCCCCAACTCTATTCTCCATCTTCATCGCTATGATTCTTCACCTTGTTGACGGGAGGCTTCCCACCGGAGTGGAAATAATCTATCGGACAGATGGCAAGCTATTCAACCTCAGCAGACTGAAAGCCAAAACCAAGGTTACAACAACAGCTGTTATAGAACTCCAGTATGCTGATGACAATGTCGTCTGTGCGCATTCAGAAGAAGATCTACAAGCCACTCTAAACACCTTCGCAGAAGCATATGAGAAGCTCGGCCTGTCACTGAACATTGAGAAAACCAAGGTGCTGTTCCAGCAGTCACCAGCCCATCCCTCTCCAATGCCAGTAATACAGCTTAATGGCGTAACATTAGAAAATGTGGACCATTTCCGCTCCCTTGGCAGCCACCTCTCCACCAAAGTCAACATCGACGCTGAAATACAACACCGCCTGAGCTCTGCAAGTGCAGCATTTTCCAGAATGAAGCAGAGAGTGTTTGAGGACCGGGACATCAGTAGGGAGACCAAGGTGCTTGTCTATAAAGCTATTGTCCTCCCAACCCTGCTCTATGCCTGTGAGACGTGGACTGTCTACAGACGTCACATGCAGCTCCTGGAACGTTTCCATCAGCGCTGCCTCCGGAAAATCCTGCAAATCTCCTGGGAAGACAAGCGGACAAACGTCAGTGTGCTGGAAGAAGCAAAGACCACCAGCATTGAAGCGATGGTCCTCCAACATCAACTCCGCTGGGCCGGCCACGTTGTCCGGATGCCTGACCACCGTCTCCCAAAGCAGTTGCTCTACTCCGAACTCAAGAACGGAAAACGGAACGTTGGTGGACAGGAAAAGAGATTTAAAGATGGGCTCAAAGCCAACCTTAAAATCTCTGGCATAGACACTGAGAACTGGGAAGCCCTGGCCCTTGAGCGCTCCAGCTGGAGGACAGCTGTGACCAGCAGTGCTGCAGAATTTGAGGAGGCACGAGTGGAGGGTGAAAGAGAGAAACGTGCCAGGAGGAAAGTGCATCAAGCCAACCCCGATCGGGACCGCCTTCCACCTGGAACCCAATGCCCTCACTGCGGAAGAAGATGCAGAGCAAGAATAGGGCTCCACAGCCACATACGGACCCACAAGGAAATCCATAATGGAAGACCATCTTACTCGTCCAACGAGGGATCGCCTAAGTAAGTAAGTAAGTAATGACAAATATTATCCCCATCCCTGGGACTGAGTTCTCTCTCCATCCATCTATCCTTCCATCGCATCCTCTATTTAATAAATAATCCATGGCTGATGAATGTGTCCCATATCCCTTTCACTTGCTTTGGCATGCTAATCCCACAGAGTTATACATTTGCTCAGAATCTGAGCTGGTTCCAAGCGGCTAAAAATAGACACCGGAAGAAGAGAAAAAACAAATAAGAGCAATATATCATTGAGATGATTCAGTTGTCACTTTTTGTGGCTTCCTCTGAATAGTTTTGGAGATAGAGTCTTGGAAGGAAAAAAAATGCTGCCCATTGCATTGTTCCTCACTTCATTCTTCAAGGTGGCTTCCTATCTTCTGCTTTTGGTCAGAAGTCATCTGAAATAATCAATTCCGGGCACCACAATTCAAGAAAGATCTGTGCCCAAAGAAGAGTGATCAAGATGATCAAAGGTCTGAAATCCATGAATTCCTCTGAGGAACAACCATGAGAAAGATATGTTTGGCTCAGAGAAGATGTTATGGTGGTCATCTTTGAGATATTATGATGATCATCTTTAACTATCTCAAGATGATCAAAGGTCTGGAATTCCTGTGAGGAACAACCATGAGAAAGACATGTTTGGCTTGGAGAAGATGTTAAGGTGATCCCCTTTGAGATGTTATGATGGTCATCTTTAACTATCTCAAGATGATCAAAGCTCTGAAAACCATTAATTCCTCTGAGGAACAGCCACGAGAATGACTTGTTTGGCTTGGAGAAGATGTCATGGTGGCCATCTTTGAGATGATATGATGGTCATCTTTAACTATCTCTAGATGATCAAAGGTCTGGAACCCATGAATTCCTGTGAGGAACAACCACGAGAAAGATATGTTTGGCTCGGAGATGATGTTATGGTGGTCATCTTTGAGATGTTATGATGATCATCTTTAACTATCTCAAGGTGATCAAAGCTCTGAAAACCATTAATTCCTCCAAGGAACCACCACGAGAAAGACATGTTTGGCTTGGAGAAGATGTCATGGTGGTCATCTTTGAGATTATATGATGGTCATCTTTAACTATCTCAAGATGATCAAAGGTCTGGAAACCATGAATTCCTGTGAGGAACAACCATGAGAAAGACAAGTTTGGCTTAGAAAAGATGCTATGGTGGTCATCTTTAACTATCTCAAGATGATCAAAGCTCTGAAAACCATGAATTCCTCTGAGGAACAACCACGAGAAAGACATGTTTGGGTTGGAGAAGATGTCATGGTGGTCATCTTTGAGATGATATGATGGTCATCTTTAACTATCTCAAGATGATCAAAGGTCTGAAAACCATGATTTTTTCTAAGGAACAACCATGAGAATGACATGTTTGGCTTAGAGAAGATGTTACGATGGTCATCCTTGAGATGTTATGATGGTCATCTTTAAGTATCTCAAGGAGCTTCATGCAGAAGATGGAGCAAGCTTGTTTTTGTTTTTGGTTTTTTTGCTGCTCCAGAGACAGAAACCAATAAGCTCAGAAGACAAAAGAGGTTCCACCTAAACATTAAGGACATCCTGATGGTAAGATATGTCCAATACTGAAATGAACTGCCTTGGGGGAGGAGTGGATTCACCATCTTTGGAAATGTTTTTAAAAAACTTGAATTGGCAACTTTCAATGGTGCTTTATTTGTATCTTCTTGAACTGAGTGTCCAACTCAGACAACCCCAAAGAGTGATGGACTCTCCATCTGTGAGGGTCCTCAAACAGACATCAGATGGCCATCACTCAGTAGTCTTTTACTTATGAATGCAATATTCCTGCTTCTTGGCAGAATGGGGTTGGACTGGATGGCCCATGAGGTCTCTTCCAACTCTTTCAGTCTATGATTCTATGATTCTACCACTATTCACTTTTCCACATAATCACCAGACAATTGGATACATTTCTGCCAATGATGAACAAGTTTTCTGAAGCCGTCATGGAAGAAGTCGACACTCTGTTTCCGCAACCAACATCTCGCAGTTCTCTCATCCTGGGTACTCATCGTGCACAGATCTTCCGATAGCCAAGCAAAGCAATGATGTGACCCACACGTTTTTGTGAAATGCCGATTATGCTTGAAATTTCTCTCTGAGTGGTACGACGATCGTCCTGAATCAATCTGCCAACCTTTTGCTTGTGAAACTTGGTGGTTGCTGTCACAGGACGTCCAACTCTTTGTCAGATGTTCCCACCTCAACATCTTTAGGTAGTTAAAGAGCACATCCTAAGGATTATTATTTCTGCATTTGATTTATTAAAATATTCCCATCCAAACCCAAGTAACAAAGGTGGAGGCATTAATTTTCATTCAACCCTCCCACTGTGTTATTTTTCTATGTTTGTATGTTATTGTTTTTATTGCTGCATTTTAATTTTAATTATTATTTGTTGTATGTTTATTTCATTTGTTTATTGTATTCATTGGGCTTGGCCTCGTGTTAGCTGCCCTCAGTCCCTGAAGGGAGATGGTGGCGGGGTAATCAGGGGCGGCTCCTCCATTACGCGAAGTAAGCGGTCGCAGAACACTTTTTTTGCCAGGGGTGCAGAGGCGCCTCTGTAAATGCCCCTCGACCGCCACTTGAGGAGTGCCCCCTCAGCTCACAACAGCCCTAGCAGTCCGGGGGGAGCCTCGGCTTTCTTGCCTCGCTGCCGGGCGATCCTCTTCCCAAAGGGGCCGGGCCCTTGAGCCTCGCCTAGCCCTTCTCGTTCCTGCTCCACCCAGCCACCGGGTGCGTGAGCAGAGCCGGCGCTCAATTGTTCTCTGCGTTCGATCCTTTCCCCATGACCCGATCCCCCGGCGCTCCACCCCGCCTCCTCTCCTCTCCCCAATCCGTGGGTGGGCCAAGGGGCGGAGCCGCCGCGCCTGGCCCACTTCGGGTCTGGAGGCGTGTCTGAAGACCCCAGCGTGCGCACCAAAAGTTGCCTCTTCTCCTGACTTTCTCTTCAACCATTGGGACCAAGAGAGAGAGAGAGAGAGAGCCCCTCCGGCTGGAGGTATCTCCCACCTCCGCTCCCTCCTTTGTTTTTGCGCCTACCTTCAGGAAAGGTGGGCACCTCCACCTCTCTCTCTCTCTCTCTCTCTCTCTCGGTCCCAATGGCTGAGGAGAAAGTCAGGAGAAGAGGTGACTTTTGGTGCACACGCCGGGGTCTTCAGGCACGCCTCCGGATCCAAAGTGAGCCAGGCAAGGGAGCAAGTGCGGCAAGTGTAGTTACTGGGATGTATAGTTCACCTACAATCAAAGAGCATTCTGAACTCCACCAATGATGGAATTGAACCAAATATGGCACACAGAACTCCCATGACAAACAGAAAATATATATCAATGATTGGTTGGTTGTGGCACACAGAACTCCCACGAGGAACAGAAAATATATATCAATGATTGGTTGGTTGTGGCACACAGAACTCCCACGACAAACAGAAAATATATATCAATGATTGGTTGGTTGTGGCACACAGAACTCCCACGAGGAACAGAAAATATATATCAATGATTGGTTGGTTGTGGCACACAGAACTCCCACGAGGAACAGAAAATATATATCAATGATTGGTTGGTTGTGGCACACAGAACTCCCACGAGGAACAGAAAATATATATCAATGATTGGTTGGTTGTGGCACACAGAACTCCCACGAGGAACAGAAAATATATATCAATGATTGGTTGGTTGTGGCACACAGAACTCCTACGAGGAACAGAAAATATATATCAGTGATTGGTTGGCGGGGGGGGGGGACCAAAATACTGTTTGCTTACCATTTAAAATTACCTAGGGCCACCTCTGGGGGTAATAATAATAATAATAATAAGTTGACCAGTTGACAGTTTTCTCCTTCTACCAGTTGCTGAAGAAAGTTTGTTTCCAGCAGTCCTTTGAAAACTCAAGGAAACCAGACCTTGCTAAATTATGCAGTACTGTCTGTCTGTGCTTTGTTTATTTGTGGGTTTAATAGCTCTCTCTGTTAATTTAATTTTATGGAGAGTTTGATATCGATTGGGACCCTGGGTTGGAGGTCCATCTCATAAGTGGACTTACGCATCAGAAGCAGGCATTTTCAAAACATCTGTATATACCATAGAGGCTTGCTGTTGTGTTATTCCTTAGCAGAACCATCCAGTGAGCATGCACAGCAATGCCCATAATGCACCAATGTACATCTCACACGCCTTGCACATTTACCTGTGCACCAGTAGGAAAATTAGGTACTACCTTAAAGTGTGGGGAGGCTAAATTAATTGATTTATGAGGCCATAAAGAAGACTCCAGCAAAGCATTCCAGCGGGGAAGCATGCGGGGAATGCGGAAGTGCTTCATCAGTGTTGCAGATGGACGAGGAAAGCGACAGCTCCCCTGGCGGCCAGAAAAAGGTTAAATAGCCTCTGTGTATCTCTGTATATGTTTGTATGTCAAAAATTGGCAATGAATGTTTGCCATATATGTGTACACTGTAATCCGCCTTGAGTTCCCTGTGGCGTGAGAAGGGCGGAATATAAAAGCTGTAAATCTATATATATAAATCTGTTAGGTTGGTTCAACGGGACAGCAAAACTCAAAATTCCCCCAACGAAACTTAACCAAAATTCCCATGCCCATAACACAACCCACAAGGTACAAACATATCTACTCAAAATGAAAAACAACACAACAACACACTCACAAAACGGCAAAACAACAAAACTAAAAAAACCCAACGAAACTTAACCAAAATTCCCATGCCCATAACACAACCCACAAGGTACAAACATATCTACTCAAAATGAAAAACAACGCAACAACACACTCACAAAACGGCAAAACAACAAAACTCAAAAAAAACCCAACAAAACCTAACCAAAATTCCCATGCCCATAACACAACCCACAAGGTACAAACATAGAGAAAGAGGGAAGGTTGGCCACAGCAACACGTGGCGGGTAAAGGTTGTTATTTCTATGATTATGATGATGCTATTATTCCTATGAGACCCTTTTAGGGGGAATGGGAGAGGTGTCAGGTCCCAGAGGCAATGCATTGCATTATTGTTATTGTTATGATGGTGGTGAAATAAAAGGAAATAAAAAGCGAAAGAAGGAAGCAAACAGGGAGGGAAGAAAGGCGAAGGAAGAAAGGGGGAGGGAATGAGGGAAAGAGAGAAGGATGAAACCAAGAAGTGAAAGAAGGAAAGAAAGAAAGAGGTAGAGAAGGAAGAAAGGAGAGAAAGGGGGAGGAAAAGGGGGAAGGAATAGGTAGGGACCTCTCTTTCATAATAGTCCAGATATCTACCTCAACTTTGATAAGTTTTACTATAGGCCACAGCAACGCGTGGCAGGGCACAGCTAGTTCTATATAGTAGGCCTGGGTAACAACGCAAAAATTTGTTTCTAAAATCGATTTGTATTTGGGGTTTTTTTTTGTTTCGATATTTAAAATAATTACAAAATTTTCCCTTAAAAAAGTTCGGTATTTATGAAATTTCATTAATATTTACAAAACATTTTGTAAAGATGGCGCCCTTTTTTTCCAATATTTTTTCAATATTTTTTTAATTTAATTATTAATTTAGTAGAATAGGGAGGAGAAATTATTATTAAGGAGGGAAGGCAGGCACTCACTCACTCTGGCGGGCCCTCAAGCGCTGCCGCCGAGTCGGGCCCGGCTCCTCCGAAGCTAAGGTTTCAGTGCGGAATTGGGAGAAGGGGCTCCCCAAAGGCCATCTAGTCCAGCCCCCTCCTAAGGTTTGAATGCGGAATTGGAGGAAGGGGCTCCCCAAAGGCCATCTAGTCCAGCCCCCTCCTAAGGTTTCAATGCAGAATTGGGAGAAGGGGCTCCCCAAAGGCCATCTAGTCCAGCCCTCTGCTAAGGTTTGAATGCGGAATTGGAGGAAGGGGCTCCCCAAAGGCCATCTAGTCCAGCCCCCTCCTAAGGTTTCAATGCAGAATTGGGAGAAGGGGCTCCCCAAAGGCCATCTAGCCCAGCCCTCTGCTAAGGAATTGGGAAAACGAAGCACAGCCCTCCGCTAAGGAATTGGGAGAACGAAGCACAGCCCTCCGCTAAGGAATTGGGAGAACGAAGCACACCCACCGCAAAGGAATTGGGAGAATGAAGCACAGCCCTCCGCTAAGGAATTGGGAGAACGAAGCACACCCACCGCAAAGGTGAGGAAGGAGGGACGGGCCGCCTTCCCGCTGAGGGTCGCTCGCCCTCTCGCTCGCTTGCTCAGCCGGCGCCTTCCCTGCCCTCTCCTCCTCCTCCTCTTTCAGGCTCTGACTGGCTAAGAGAGGAGAGAGAGGAGAGCTCCCAGCAAGCATCTAGCCATTTACGTATTTCTGAAATGGATGGAAATACAAAAATTTTTGGCGCATGCCGTTTCGATATTTAAAAACACTTCCGGGTTTAAAAATAAGTTTTGTAATCGTTTCGTAATTGCTAAAATTAACGAATATTTAACGAATTACAAAATTAACGAACGAAACCGCCCAGGCCTACTATATAGTACTATTCCCCAAATATCAGGAGTGTTACATACTTAGTGTTATTGTTTAGATGGGGGACTTCCTTTGCCCAAAGTTTCCCCAAAAGTTTGCCGCCCTCGCCAAGTGCAGCTGTGGGGAAACCCTTTCGGGGTCAGCAGCTGGAACATCTGCCCGCCGTGCGCTCCGGCACGCGTGTGTGCGTTTCCGACAGCGTCTCCCTGATTCCATGTTTAAGTGTCTCTCTCACAAGTTTTCGGAATGCTATAGTTAATTTAGGGCAATAACATTTAAATTATGAATCATCTGCCATAACTATAAATTATACATTTGGCAAATGAATATTCAAGCCCGCCATTCAAAGCGGCAGCTGCGCTCGGAGAGGGCTTCCAAGCAAAGAGCGCTCCGATGCGTGAGTTTGGGTTTCTAATTTCAGTGGGAGGCACATGAGGAAGGGAGGGTCTCCTCCTCCGTTTCAGGGGCTGGAACTATGAATCCCAAGACCTTGAAGGTCCGGTTGAATGGAGCTGGGGGGGGGGGCAGTCGTTTCCTCATTGGAAGCTCCACTACTGTTCACATTTGGACATATTGCGTATCCTTGTAGAGTTTGGTCCAGATCCCTCATTTTTTGAATCCACAGTGATCTCTGGATGTAGGTGAACTACAACTCCAAAACCAAAGGACACTGCCCACCAAACCCTTCCAGTGTTTTCTGCTGGTCATGGAAGTTCTGTGTGCCACGTTTGGTTCAATTCCATCCTTGGTGGAGTTCAGACTGCTCTTTGATTGTAGGTGAACTATAAATCCCAGCAAACACAACTCCCAGATATCAAGGTCTATTTCCCTCAAACTCTTTCAGTGTTGACATTCAGGCATATTGAGTATTTGTGCCAAGTTTGGTCCAGATCCATCATTGTTTGAGTCCAAAGTGCTCTCTGGATGTAGGTGAACTACAACTCCCAAACTCAAGGTCAATACCCACCAAACCCTTCTAGTATTTTCTAGTGGTCATGGGAGTTCTGTGTGCCACGTTTGGTTCAATTCCATCATTGGTGGAGTTCAAAATGCTCTTTGATTGTAGGTGAACTATAAATCCCAGCAACTACAACTCCCAAATGTCAAGGTCTATTTCCCCCAAACTCCATCTGTGTTCATATTTGGGCATATGAAATATTCGTGCCAAGTTTGTTCCAGATCCATCATTGTTTGAGTCCATCGTAGTCTCTGTATGTAGGTGAACTACAACTACCAAACTAAAGGTCAATGCTCACCAAACCCTTCTAGTGTTTTCTGTTGGTCATAGGAGTCCTGTATGCCCCAGTTGGTTCAATTCATCATGCTATTTGATTGTAGGTGAACTATAAATCCCAGCAACTACAACTCCCTATCTATCTATCTATCTATCTATCTACTATCTATCTATCTACTATCTATCTATCTATCTATCTATCTATATCTATGGCTGGATGGCTCTTTGTCGGGAGGGCTTTGTTTATGTTTTCTTGCCCTGGTGAAGGGAGTTGGACTCGATGGTCTCCCCGCTTCTGGGGAGCCTATCAGGATGCTTTCCCCGCTTCTGGGGATCGACGAATCAGGGAAGAGAAGGCAGGACAATCAGGGACAATGGAGAGTAATGGGATTATGACATCTTGAAACCTATGTGTCCCTGCGTCAGGGGGGAATCGGCCAGCTGGGGCATTGAGTTATTGTCTTGTTGATGAAAGGGTTGATTGACTCAAGGAGAGTTTTCTTGTCCCTGATCTGATAAGAGAGGTTTAGAATTTAGTGCAGAAAAATAAGACATTAAAATGGAGCCGATCCGCCATTTTGTGATTTTTGCGGATATCGAGATCCGAAAGGAGAGACCCCGTATCCGCGGTTTCAAATAACGCAGATCCGGCATCCCCGGAATGCCTCCCTGGCATTCTGGGGACGCCGGATCTGCGTTATTTGAAACTGGGGATCGACGAATCAGGGAAGAGGAGGCAGGACGATCAGGGACAATGGAGAGTAATGGGATTATGACAGCTTGAAACCTATGTGTCCCTGCGTCCGGGGGGAATCGGCCAGCTGGGGCATTGAGTTATTGTCTTGTTGATGAAAGGGTTGATTGACTCAAGGAGAGTTTTCTTGTCCCTGATCTGATAAGAGAGGTTTAGAATTTAGTGCAGAAAAATAAGACATTAAAATGGAGCCAATCTGCCATTTTGTGATTTTTGCGGATATCGAGATCCGAAAGGAGAGACCCCGTATCCGCGGTTTCAAATAACGCAGATCCGGCGTCCCCGGAATGCCTCCCTGGCATTCTGGGGACTCCGGATCTGTGTTATTTGAAACTGGGGATCGACGAATCAGGGAAGAGGAGGCAGGACGATCAGGGACAATGGAGAGTAATGGGATTATGACATCTTGAAACCTATGTGTTCCTGTGTCAGGGGGGAATCAGCCAGCTAGGGCATTGAGTTATTGTCTTGTTGATGAAAGGGTTGATT
Organism: Anolis sagrei; assembly: GCF_037176765.1. Lineage (NCBI taxonomy): Eukaryota > Metazoa > Chordata > Lepidosauria > Squamata > Anolidae > Anolis > Anolis sagrei. The sequence goes on from NC_090033.1 coordinate 15,141,832, forward strand.
GACTCAAGGAGAGTTTTCCTGTCCCTGATCAGATAAGAATTTAGTGCAGAAAAATAAGACATTAAAATGGAGCCGATCCGCCATTTTGTGATTTTTGCGGATATCGAGATCCGAAAGGAGAGACCCCGTATCCGCGGTTTCAAATAACGCAGATCCGGCGTCCCCAGAATGCCAGGGAGGCATTCCGGGCAGGCTCGCGGTTCCCCGGAGCCTGGAAAAGGTTACTTTCATGCAATTTGATAGTTCAGGCAAGGAGAGACACAAAGTATCAAGCGAGAAAGTTAAAAAGTTGCAATCTCAAGAATCTTTATTAGAGGAATAGTTACAATGTTAGGGCTTGGGGGAAAGTGATAGAAAAGCATAGAGGCTGAGTGCAGTCCCTGTTTTGAGCTATCTGTTGGGGCTCATTTCATCAGTTTGTCCCAATTGTGGCTCCTAGGAACTGCGGAACTCTCGGCTACGTGTCAGACCAACTTGAAGGCGGGGGCCTCCGCTATCCTCGATGACAGAAGAAGAGCTGTATCTCCACCATTGCCCATGGAAGTCCATCAGTGGAGCTCCATGCTCCACCAGCCCTGAAGAACGTCTCAGGGGGCGACCATAAATACCCTTCCAAACAAAAGAGAACCGAGAGCGTTTTCTCCAAAGACATTATTGCAGATGTTCAATAATATTCTTCTACGCCCCGGACATTCTGTTCCTAGCATTATCCTCAAATCGTTCCCCGTTGGCTATCTGATGTGCTTTTCTCTCCCCCACACTGAAGGGATTTAGAGATTTCAGATGCAATTACTGGAGCTTCCCTCGGAGATAGAGCTAAAAGAGGAGGAGGAGGAGGAGGCTTTGTTATCATGCCCTGTTTGCAGCTATCATGATCCATCTAGCAAAGGAGGAGGGAGCTTGTCGCTTGGGCGCATGGGGCACATCGCTGGCGTTGGAGGGTCTTCCAAAATGCTTTGAGCCAAACTTTGCCAAATCCCAATTGGAAGTCAAAACAAGTCCTAAAAATGAATTGACTTCCTATGTCACAACTACCGTCCGGTCAGCCTCACGTCGATACCGGGCAAGATTCTGGAAAAGATTGTGAAGGAAGTGGTCTGCAAACACTTAGAAACAAATGAGGTCATTGCTAAGAGTCAACATGGATTGATCAAAAACAAGTCATGCCAGACTCATCTGATCTCTTTCTTCGATAGAGTTACAAGCTGGGTAGATGCGGGGAATGCCGTGGATGTGGCGTACCTGGATTTCATGAAGGCCTTCGACAAGGTCCCCCATAACCTTCTGGCAAGGAAACTAGTCCAATGTGGGCGAGGCAAAACTACGGTGAGGCGGATCTGGAATTGGTTAAATGGACGAACCCACAGGGTGATTCTCCCCAAGGCTTCCTCTTCATCCTGGAAAGAAGTGACGAGTGGAGTGCCACAGGGTTCCGTCCTGGGACCGGTCCTGCCCAGGATCTTCATTCATGACTTAGATGAAGGGTTAAGACACAAAAGAGACGTGCACAAGAAGTGGAAAAAGGGAGAAATCACCAAAGAAGAATTCAAACAAATAGCCACAAGCAGGGTTCTGTCCTGGGCCCGGTCCTGTTCAACATCTTTATTAATGACTTAGATGAAGGGCTAGAAGGCAGGATCATCAAGTTTGCAGACGATACCAAATTGGGAGGGATAGCCAATAGTCCAGAGGACAGGAGCAGAATTCAAAACGATCTTGACAGATTAGAGAGATGATTGGCCAAAACTAACAAAATGAAGTTCAACAGTGACAAATGCAAGATACTCCACTTTGGCAGGAAAAACAAAATGCAAAGATACAGAATGGGGGACAATGCCTGGCTCGAGAGCAGTACGTGTGAAAAAGATCTTGGAGTCCTCGTGGACAACAAGTTAAACATGAGCCAACAATGTGATGTGGCGGCAAAAAAAGCCAATGGGATTTTGGCCTGCATCAAGAGGAGCATAGTGTCTAGATCTAGGGAAGTCATGCTCCCCATGCTCTATTCCGCTTTGGTTAGACCACACCTGGAATATTGTGTCCAATTCTGGGCACCACAATTCAAGAGAGATATTGACAAGCTGGAATGTGTCCAGAGGAGGGCGGCTAAAATAATCAAGGGTCTGGAGAACAAGCCCTATGAGGAGTGGCTTAAGGAGCTGGGCATGTTTAGCCTGAAGAAGAGAAGGCTGAGAGGAGATATGATAACCATGTATAAATATGTGAGAGGAAGCCACAGGGAGGAGGAGGGAGCAAGCTTGTTCTCTGCTTCCCTGGAGACTAGGACACGAAACAATGGCTTCAAACTACAAGAAAAGAGATTCCATCTGAACGTAAGGAAGAACTTCCTGACTGTGAGAACCATTCAGCAGTGGAACTCTCTGCCCCGGAGTGTGGTGGAGGCTCCTTCTTTGGAAGCTTTTAAACAGAGGCTAGATGACCATCTGTCAGGGGTGATTTGAATGCAATATTCCTGCTTCTTGGCAGAATGGGGTTGGACTGGATGGCCCATGAGGTCTCTTCCAACTCTTTGATTCTTTGATTCTTTGGGGAATGCGGAAAGTACTCCATCAGTGTCACAGATGGACGGTGAAGTGACAGCTCCCCTGGTGGCCAGAAAATTGGAATGCTAGATAGCCTCTGACTGTCTGTCTATATGTGTTGTGTGTCTATTAGAGTTGGTTGATCCAAGTCGTAAGTTTCTTAACTTGTAATGAAATCGTAAATAAATTACCTTTTGAAGCGATATCGACGCGTTTTGGCAACCTGGAAGTGTTTTTGCCATATTGAAGCCGCGTCCGCCATCTTCCTTACAACTTCTGGCAGTGAATCGTAAATGCTGGGGGCGTGGCCTTCAGGAACAGCTCTACTTACCCACCCCCACCTACTTCCTCTTCGCATCGCCGGCTTTGCGAGGTGGGCAATTTCGGACATAATTTCAAAATTGAACCACCAGCGCCCCTGTGACGATGTGTAACTTTTATTCTTATGTTTATGTGATGTTTAGACCGTGGTTGATAAATGGTAAGTATGAAGGAATATATTTTGTTGGAGATGGTGTCTTGGCGTTAGCTGGGTTGCCATAGCAACAGGGGCGGAGCCAACTGCCTCTTCACGGGGCAGCTGTTTTTGAAAGTCAGTCAGTAAGCCGGTGAGCTACTGGGAAGACTGAGTCTCTGGGTGGAGATTCAGGGAATGTGTCTGTAGCCAGTGTGCTATAGGGAAGACTGAATCTCTGGGTGGAGATTCAGGGAATTAAATGGTGACCAAAGGGGTTACAGAAAAGGACCCGGTAGTGATAAAACTACAGGGGGTTATTGATTCTGAGTTAAGAATCAAGGTTTGGCTGGGAGCCAATTCTGTTAATAAGCCTTTTAGCTTATTTGTTTTATTAGGACAGTTGTCCAGAAGAGTTACATCTGCTTATAGAAACCTCTTGAAGTCTGTGCCTGAGATTACTCATGAAACCTTACTAATGTAACCAATCAAGATTTGTGCCTCTTGTGAAGAAACAGATAAACATGTTATACTCCTGTTAAAATAAACTTGTTACTGTTTTCCTCAAGCCTTGCCTGATACAGTTTCTCTCAAGGCAAACAGCCTACATGAGAAGTAAAGTCAAGCCAGGGACAGTAAACGCTACACTATCAAATTAAAAAAGCCTTTGTAATTTATAAAATAGCTCCTAAGCTGATATTGATCGTTGCCCAGCTTTCCTCACACATTAGGTGGCAGTAAGCTTTAACCACACTCCTTCACAAATATACAAAACGAGTTTAGAACCGAAGGCAGGAGATTTGGGGCCATGTAACCTACCGCTTCCCCGGGCTGAGCCTGGCCTTTCCCTGCTTTTGGGATGGGGCCTCGCCTCATCCCAAAGGCAGGAGAAGGCAGGAGAGGTGGCAGGCGATGCAGCTTTGGGGCCGCGTCGCCTGCCGCTTCTCCACACCCTGCGGGCTGGATATTAGGGCTGGGCAATTCGTTTCGTTAATTCGTTAATTCGTTAAAAATTCGTTATTTTTTTTAATTACGAAACGATTACAAAACTTTTTTTTTAACCCGGAAGTGTTTTTAAATATCGAAACGGCAGGCGCCAAAAATTTTTGTATTTCCGTCCATTTCGGAAATACGTAAGATGGCCGCCTGCCGATGCCGCCGGCTGAGCAAGCGAGCGAGAGGGCGAGCGAGAGGGGCGAGCGAGCGGCGACGGTGAGAGCCATTCAGCCGTGAAACTCTCTGCCCCAGAGGGAGTGCGGTGGAGACTCTTTGAAACAGAGGCTGGATGGCCATCTGTCAGGGAAGGGCTTTGGGAGTTTTAGTTATGGGGATTTATGGTTCACCTGCAATCAAAGAGCGTTCTGAACCCCACAAGCGGCGAGCGAGAGGGGCGGGCGAGCGGAGAGCGAGCGGCGAGCGAGAGGGCCCGCCAGAGTGAGTGCCTGCCTTCCCTCCTTAATAATAATTTAAATTTAATAATAATAATTTTAATTTCTCCTCCCTATTCTACTAAATTAATAATTAAATTTAAAAAATATTTTAAAAATATTGAAAAAAAAAAGGGCGCCATCTTTACAAAATGTTTTGTAAATATTTACGAAATTTCGTAAATACCGAACTTTTTTTTTGGAAAATTTTGTAATTATTTTAAATATCGAAACAAAAAAACCCCCCAATTACAAAACGATTTTAGAAACAAATTTTTGCGTTGTTACCCAGGCCTACTGGATATATGCCCTCAGGGGGCCGGGGCCGGCCCGCGGGCCGTAGTTTGAGTACCCATGCCCTAAAGAATCCTGTTCCTCCGTTGGGGATTTCCTCTTGGAGATCCCACCCAATCTGGGATAATTCTTGACACCTTTTTTTTCCCTCCTTCGCCATTGCATCCTATCAGTGATCACGGCATGAATGCAATAAGATTGCCTTGAAACACCCCATTAATGCCACGGCTGATGATAAGCGAGGAAAGCAATCTAAATGAATAAGTAAACCTTTCCCCCGAGGAGTTCTGGAAAAAAGATATCTATGGAGAGGAGTGCCTCTTGTTGCGTAAAGTCGAGCGGGTTTGATCGAAGGACCGAATCACCACCACAAACATTTCCTCCGTCCTTCCCTCTAATGCGAATCCACTTATCACTTGCTACATTGAGTATTCATAGCAAGGAAACATTTTAATGGAACCGGAGCAGGGGAAGGAGGGGGAAAAATAGTCTTCCACGGGATCGTCTCCTTGACGAACATGCCGAAAATTAAAAAATAATTGAACCAGATCCAATGCCTCCATTTATTTCCCGGTGAGTGGCAAGGGAGCGGCAGAGCTCTAATGCTCGGCTTTTGTCGCCTTGTCACTTTGATAAATTCTTTAGTAACTTCTGACTTTAATGCAAAGCAAGGCTTGCGCTCGCTCGGCGTTCCCTGTCACTTAAATGCCAGGCGAAACAATGGTGCCGGTTGGAAATCGGAAGGCCTCGTTTCCCAGGGAGGGAAAGACGGACGGATTTCTGCTCATCAGCAATTTTAGCCTGTTGGGCGTAAAAGCAAATTGTGACTTCTCTCAGGTGTTTCTGGACGGCCGGACGTTGGGAACTGTGGGACTCCAACCGGACAGCAAGACTCCTAAGAGTTGTCTAAATGGGATGTCTCAAAAGGCAGTGGACTCTATACGCTTGTGAAACGTGGACTGTCTACAGACATCAACACTGACACTGAAATACAACTCCACCTGAGTTCTGCGAGTGCAGCATTTTTGCGAATGAAGCAGAGAGTGTTTGAGGACCGGGACCTCCATAGGGAGACCAAGGTGCTTGTTTATATTTTCCTCCCAACCCTGCTATACTCCTGCAAAACTTGGACTGTCTATAGCCATCAACATTGACACTGAAATACAACAGCACCTGAGTTCTGCGAGTGCAGCATTTTTCTGAATGAAGCCGAGAGTGTTTGAGGATCGGGATCTCCGAAGGGAGACCAAGGTGCTTGTTCATAAAGCTATTGTCCTCCCAACCCTGCTATACACCTGCAAGACATGGACTGTGTACAGATGTCAACATCGACACCCAAATACAACACCACCTGAGTTCTGTGAGCGCAGCATTTTTCCGAATGAAGCCGAGAGTGTTTGAGGACTGGGACCTCCGTAGGGAGACCAAGGTGTTTGTTTATAGAGCTATTGTCCTTCCAACCCTGCTATACGCCTGTGAAACGTGGACTGTCTATAGCCATCAACATTGACACTGAAATACAACAGCGCCTGAGTTCTGCGAGAGCAGCATTTTTCCAAATGAAGCAGAGTTTGAGGATCAGGACCTTCACAGGGAGACCAAGGTGCTTGTTTATAGAGCTATTGTCCTCCCAACCCTGCTATACGCTAGCGAAACGTGGACTGTCTACAGACATCAACACTGACACTGAAATACAACTCCGCCTGAGTTCTGCGAGTGCAGCATTTTTCCAAATGAAGCAGATAGTGTTTGAGGACCGGGACCTCCGTAGGGAGACCAAGGTGTTTGTTTATAAAGCTATTGTCCTCCCAACCCTGTTATGCGCCTGCAAAACGTGGACTGTCTATAGCCGTCAACATTGACACTGAAATACAACAGCGCCTGAGTTCTGCGAGTGCAGCATTTTTCCGAATGAAGCAGAGAGTGTTTGAGGACCGGGACCTCCGTAGGGAGACCAAGGTTTGTAAAGCTATTGTCCTCCCAACTCTGCTATATGCCTGCAAAACGTGGACTGTCTATAGCCGTCAACATTGACACTGAAATACAACAGCACCTGATTTCTGCGAGTGCAACATTTTTACAAATGAAGCAGAGAGTGTTTGAGGACCGGGACCTCCGTAGGGAGACCAAGGTGTTTGTTTATAAAGCTATTGTCCTCCCAACCCTGTTATGCGCCTGCGAAACGTGGACTGTCTATAGCCGTCAACATTGACACTGAAATACAACAGCGCCTGATTTCTGCGAGTGCAGCATTTTTCCAAATGAAGCAGAGAGTGTTTGAGGACCGGGATCTCCATCGGGAGACCAAGGTGCTTGTTCATAAAGCTATTGTCCTCCCAACCCTGCTATACGCCTGCGAAACGTGGACTGTCTATAGCCGTCAACATTGACACTGACATACAACAGCGCCTGATTTCTGCGAGTGCAACATTTTTACAAATGAAGAAGAGAGTGTTTGAGGACCGGGACCTCCATAGGGAGACCAAGGTGCTTGTTTATATTGTCCTCCCAACCCTGCTATACGCCTGCAAAACGTGGACTGTCTATAGCCATCAACATTGACACTGAAATACAACACCGCCTGAGTTCTGCGAGTGCAACATTTTTACAAATGAAGCAGATAGTGTTTGAGGACCGGGACCTCCGTAGGGAGACCAAGGTGTTTGTTTATAAAGCTATTGTCCTCCCAACCCTGTTATGCGCCTGCAAAACGTGGACTGTCTATAGCCGTCAACATTGACACTGAAATACAACAGCGCCTGAGTTCTGCGAGTGCAGCATTTTTCCGAATGAAGCAGAGAGTGTTTGAGGACCGGGACCTCCGTAGGGAGACCAAGGTTTGTAAAGCTATATGCCTGCAAAACGTGGACTGTCTATAGCCGTCAACATTGACACTGAAATACAACCTCACCTGATTTCTGCGAGTGCAACATTTTTACAAATGAAGCAGAGAGTGTTTGAGGACCGGGACCTCCGTAGGGAGACCAAGGTGTTTGTTTATAAAGCTATTGTCCTCCCAACCCTGTTATGCGCCTGCGAAACGTGGACTGTCTATAGCCGTCAACATTGACACTGAAATACAACAGCGCCTGATTTCTGCGAGTGCAGCATTTTTACAAATGAAGCAGAGAGTGTTTGAGGACCGGGATCTCCATCGGGAGACCAAGGTGCTTGTTCATAAAGCTATTGTCCTCCCAACCCTGCTATACGCCTGCGAAACGTGGACTGTCTATAGCCGTCAACATTGACACTGACATACAACAGCGCCTGATTTCTGCGAGTGCAACATTTTTACAAATGAAGAAGAGAGTGTTTGAGGACCGGGACCTCCATAGGGAGACCAAGGTGCTTGTTTATATTGTCCTCCCAACCCTGCTATACGCCTGCAAAACGTGGACTGTCTATAGCCATCAACATTGACACTGAAATACAACACCGTCTGAGTTCTGCGAGTGCAGCATTTTTCTGAATGAAGCAGAGAGTGTTTGAGGATCGGGATCTCCGAAGGGAGACCAAGGTGCTTGTTTATAAAGCTATTGTCCTCCCAACGCTGCTATACACCTGCGAGACATGGACTGTGTGCAGATGTCAACATCGACACCGAAATACAACTCCGCCTGAGTTCTGCGAGTGCAGCATTTTTCTGAATGAAGCAGAGAGTGTTTGAGGACTGGGACCTTCATAAGGATACCAAGGTGTTTGTTTATAAAGCTATTGTCCTCCCAACCCTGCTATACGCCTGCGAAATGTGGACTGTCTATAGCCGTCAACATCGACACCGAAATACAATACCTGAGTTCTGGGAGTGCAGCATTTTTCCAAATGAAGCAGAGAGTGTTTGAAACCGGGGACCTCCGTAGGGAGACCAAGGTGCTTGTTTATATTGTCCTTCCAAACCTGCTATACTCCTGCAAAACATGGACTGTCTATAGCCATCAACATTGACACTGAAATACAACAGCACCTGAGTTCTGCGAGTGCAGCATTTTTCCAAATGAAGCAGAATTTGAGGACCGGGACCTCCGTAGGGAGATCAAGGTGCTTGTTTATAAAGCTATTGTCCTCCCAATCCTGCTATACGCCCGCAAAACGTGGACTGTCTACAGACATCAACATTGACACCAAAATAAAACACCGCCTGAGTTCTCTGAGTGCAGCATTTTTCCGAATAAAGCAGAGAGTGTTTGAGGACAGGGACCTCCATAGGGAGACCAAGGTGCTTGTTTATATTTTCCTCCCAACCCTGCTATACTCTTGCAAAACGTGGACTGTCTATAGCCATCAACATTGACACTGAAATACAACACCACCTGAGTTCTGCGAGTGCAGCAGTTTTCCAAATGAAGCAGAGAGTATTTGAGGACCGGGACCTCCGTAGAGAGACCAAGGTGCTTGTTTATAGAGCTATTGTCCTCCCAACCCTGCTATACGCCAGCGAAACGTGGACTGTCTACAGACATCAACATTGACACTGAAATGCAACACTGCCTGAGTTCTGCAAGTGCAGCATTTTTCCAAATGAAGCAGAGAGTGTTTGAGGATCGGGAACTCCGAAGGGAGACTAAAGTGCTTGTTTATAAAGCTATTGTCCTCCCAACCCTGCTATATGCTCGCAAAACGTGGACTGTCTACAGACGTCAATATCAACACCAAAATAAAACACCGCCTGAGTTCTCTGAGTGCAGCATTTTTTCCGAATGAAGCAGAGAGTGTTTGAGGACCGGGACCTCCGTAGAGAGACCAAGGTGCTTGTTTATAAAGCTATTGTCCTCCCAACCCTGCTATACACCTGCGAAATGTGGACTGTCTACAGACGTCACATGCAACTCCTGGAACAACACCATCAGCGCTGCCTCTGGAAAATCCTGCAAATCTCTTCGGAAGATAAGTGGACAAATGTCAGCATGGTGGAAGAAGCAAATGAAGCACAGAGTGTTTGAGGACCGGGACCTCTGTAGAGAGACCAAGGTGCTTGTTTATAGAGCTATTGTCCTTCCAACCCTGCTATACGCCTGCGAAACGTGGACTGTCTACAGACATCAACACTGACACTGAAATACAACTCCGCCTGAGTTCTGCGAGTGCAGCATTTTTCTGAATGAAGCAGGGAGTGTTTGGGGACCGGGATCTCCATCGGGAGACCAAGGTGCTTGTTCATAAAGCTATTGTCCTCCCAACCCTTCTATACGCCTGCGAAACGTGGACTGTCTATAGCCGTCAACATTGACACTGAAATACAACAGCACCTGAGTTCTGCAAGTGCAGCATTTTTCCAAATGAAGCAGAGAGTGTTTGAGGACCGGGACCTCCGTAGGGATACCAAGGTGTTTGTTTATAAAGCTATTGTCCTCCCAACCCTTCTATACGCCCGCAAAACGTGGACTGTCTACAGACGTCAACATCGACACCAAAATACAACACCGCCTGAGTTCTGTGAGTGCAGCATTTTTCCGAATGAAGCCGAGAGTGTTTGAGGACTGGGACCTCCGTAAGGATACCAAGGTGCTTGTTTATAAAGCTACTAGCTGTGCCCTGCTACGCGTTGCTGTGGCCTATAGTAAAACTTATCAAAGTTGAGGTAGATATCTGGAGTATTATGAAAGAGAGGTACCTACCTATTCCTTCCCCCTTTTCCTCCCCCTTTCTCTCCTTTCTTCCTTCTCTACCTCTTTCTTTCTTTCACTACTTGGTTTCATCCTTCTCTCTTTCCTTCATTCCCTCCCCCTTTCTTCCTTTGGCAATCTTCCCTCTTTCTCTCCTTCTTTCCCTCCTTCCTTCCTTCCTTCCCTCCCATCTTTCCTTCTCCTCTTCTTTCTCTATCTCTTTCCTTCCTTCCCCCTTTTTCTTTCTTTTCTGCTGTCTCTCTTTTCTTTCCTTCCATCTTTCCTTTTCTTTCCTTTTCTTTTTCCTTCTTTCTCTAACTTTCCTTCCTTCCCCCTTTTTCTTTACCTCCCTTTCTCTTTCTTCCTTCTTTCCTTCCTTCCTGTCTTTCCTAGATTTTGACAGGGCGGGAAGGGGCGGGGTGGGGTTTGGAGGTGGCATGAAGTAAAAGGAGGTAAGATTGGGGTGGGGGAGTGATGGAGCGTGGGGTTGTGTGTGTGTGTGCAGCGGCGGGGGGAGTGATGGAGCGTCGGGTTGCGTGTGTGTGTGTGCGGCGGCGGGGGGAGTGATGGAGCGTGGGGTTGCGTGTGTGTGCGGCGGCGGGGGGAGTGGGGTTGCGTGTGTGCGTGCGGCATCGGGGGAAGTGATGGAGTGTGGGGTTGCGTGTGTGTGTGCGGCGGCGGGGGGAGTGATGGAGTGTGGGGTTGTGTGTGTATGTGCGGCAGGGGTGTGCGGGAAGCGGCGCGGCGGGGCTTGGAGTGGGCATGGTTTCCGCAGAGGGAACGTTGGCCGGAAGGGCATGTGCGCGCGCCAGGGAACTTGCGGCTGGGCGCCAATGCGCATGCTCAGTTGTTTTGCCGTTTTGTGAGTGTGTTGTTGTGTTGTTTTTCATTTTGAGTAGATACGTTTGTACCTTGTGGGTTGTGTTATGGACATGGGAATTTTGGTTAAGTTTCGTTGGGGTTTTTTTGAGTTTTGTTTTTTTGCCGTTTTGTGAGTGTGTTGTTGTGTTGTTTTTCATTTTGAGTAGATATGTTTGTACCTTGTGGGTTGTGTTATGGGCATGGGAATTTTGGTTAAGTTTCGTTGGGGGTTTTTTGAGTTTTGTTTCCTCGTTGGATACCCCTAACAAATTTATATATATAGATTGTCCTCCCAACCCTGCTATACGCCTGCAAAACGTGGACTGTCTATAGCCGTCAAAATTGACACTGAAATACAACAGCGCCTGAGTTCTGCGAGTGCAGCATTTTTCTGAATGAAGCAGAGAGTGTTTGAGGACTGGGACCTCCGTAGAGAGACCAAGGTGCTTGTTTATAGAGCTATTGTCCTTCCAACCCTGCTATACGCCTGCGAAACGTGGACTGTCTATAGCCGTCAACATTGACACTGAAATACAACACCGCCTGAGTTCTGCGAGTGCAGAATTTTTCCAAATGAAGCAGAGAGTGTTTGAGGACCGGGACCTCCATAAGGATACCAAGATGTTTGTTTATAAAGCTATTGTCCTCCCAACCTGGCTATACGCCCGCAAAACGTGGATTGTCTATAGCCGTCAACATTGACACTGAAATACAACAGCGCCTGAGTTCTGCGAGTGCAGCATTTTTCTGAATGAAGCAGAGAGTGTTTGAGGACTGGGACCTCCGTAGAGACACCAAGGTGCTTGTTTATAGAGCTATTGTCCTTCCAACCCTGCTATACGCCTGCGAAACGTGGACTGTCTATAGCCGTCAACATTGACACTGAAATACAACACCGCCTGAGTTCTGCGAGTGCAGAATTTTTCCAAATGAAGCAGAGAGTGTTTGAGGACCGGGACCTCCATAAGGATACCAAGATGTTTGTTTATAAAGCTATTGTCCTCCCAACCTGGCTATACGCCCGCAAAACGTGGACTGTCTACAGACGTCAACATCGACACCAAAATAAAACACTGCCTGAGTTCTCTGAGTGCAGCATTTTTCCGAATGAAGCAGAGAGTGTTTGAGGATCAGGATCTCTGAAGGGAGACCAAGGTGCTTGTTTATAAATATATTGTCCTCCCAACCCTGCTATACGCCTGCGAAACGTGGGCTGTCTATAGCCGTCAACATTGACACTGAAATACAACAGCGCCTGAGTTCTGCGAGTGCAGCATTTTTCCGAATGAAGCCGAGAGTGTTTGAGGATCGGGACCTCCATAAGGATACCAAGGTGTGTGTTTATAAAGCTATTGTCCTCCCAACCCTGCTATACGCCTGCGAAACGTGGACTGTCTACAGACATCAGCATTGACATCAAAATACAACACCGCCTGAGTTCTGTGAGTGCAGCATTTTTCCGAATGAAGCAGAGAGTGTTTGAGGACTGGGACCTCCGTAGAGAGACCAAGGTGCTTGTTTATAGAGCTATTGTCCTTCCAACCCTGCTATACGCCAGCAAAACGTGGACTGTCTATAGCCGTCAACACTGACACTGAAATACAACAGCGCCTGAGTTCTGCGAGTGCAGCATTTTTCCAAATGAAGCAGAGAGTATTTGAGGACTGGGACCTCCGTAGGGAGACCAAGGTGTTTGTTTATAAAGCTATTGTCCTCCCAACCCTGCTATACGCCTGCGAAACGTGGACTGTCTATAGCCGTCAACATTGACACTGAAATACAACACCGCCTGAATTCTGTGAGTGCAGCATTTTTCCGAATGAAGCCGAGAGTGTTTGAAGACCAGGACCTCCGTAGGGATACCAAGGTGCTTGTCTATAAAGCTATTGTCCTCCCAACCCTGCTATACGCCTGAGAAACATGGACTGTCTACAGACGTCACATGCAACTCCTGGAACAACACCATCAGCGCTGCCTCTGGAAAATCCTGCAAATCTCTTGGGAAGACAAGCGGATGAATGTCAGAATGGTGGAAGAAGCAAATACCTCCAGCATTGAAGCGATGGTCCTCCGCCATCAACTCCGCTGGACCGGCCACGTTGTCCGGATGCCTGACCACCGTCTCCCAAAGCAGTTGCTCTACTCCGAATTCAAAAACGGAAAAACGGGATGTTGGAGGACAGGAAAAGAGATTGAAAGATGGGCTTAAAGCTAAGCTTAAAAACTGTGGCATAGACACCAAGAAAGACTGGGAAGCCTGGCCCTAAAGCGCTCTAAATGGAGGTCAGCTGTGACTAGCAGTGCTGTGAAATTTGAAGAGGCATGAATGGAGGGTGAAAGAGAGAAACGTGCCAAGAGGAAGAAGGCACATCAAGCCAACCCTGAGTAGAATTACCGTATGTCTGGAAACCATTGTCCTCACTGCGGGAGATGCAGATCAAGAATAGGGCTCCACAGCCACCTACGGACCCACCGCCAGGACATCACACTTGGAGGACCATCATCCCCGAGCTACGAGGGATCAGCAAAGTAAGTAAGTAAGGTGAGGGCTGATGGACTCAATAGTCCCAACAGCAGGGGAGGCTCAACCATTACGCAAAGTAAGCATTTGCGGTATAGTTGATTTTGATGAGCCGGAGATGTCTCTGCCTTGGTCCTTTCACTATTGGCTGCAACTTCCCGGCGGATGTGTAATTTCTCCAGTGGTGTAGAGGCTGGATGGCCATCTGTGAGGGTGATTTGAATGCAATATTCCTGATTCTTGGCGGAATGGGGTTGGACTGGATGGCCCATGAGGTCTCTTCCAACTCTTTGATTCTATGATTCTATGATTCTAAGGCCTTCCCGGCCACTGCCGACACCTGTGCATCAAGTGTCAGTGCTGAGTCCAGGAGGACCCCCAAACTGCAGACCTGTGATTTCATGGGGAGTGCAACCCCATCCAGCACAGGTTGCCACCCAATACCCCGATCAGCCGAGCAACTTACCTGGAGGACCTCTGTCTTGTCAGGATTGATCCTCAGCTTGTTCTTCCTTATCCAGGTCACCACAGCAGCCAGGCACTAGTCCAGTATCCTCGGGGCTTCCTTGGAATCTGGTGGAAAAGAGTAGTGGAGTTGGGTGTCTGCATAGAGGTGGCACCGTACTCCAAAACTCCAGATGACCTCTCCCAGAGGTTTCATGGGGGACAGAATAGAACCTTGCGGGACACCACAGGTCAAAGGCCAAGGGTCCGAACAGGTGTCTCCCAGCTTTACCATCTGGGATCGACCCTCCAAGAAGGACTGGAACCATGACAAAGCCGTGCTTCCAAGGCCCATCCCGGAGAGTTGTCCCAGAAGGATACCATGATCATTGGTATCGAAAGCCGCTGAGATGTCCAAGAGAACCAACAGCGTCACACTCCCCCTGTCCAGCTCTCTGAGGAGGTCATCCACCAAGGCGACCAAAGCCATCTCGGTGCCGTGGCCAGGTCTGAAGCCAGACTGTGACTGATCCAGATAGTTGATGTCATCCAGGCAGGGGCGGCTCGTCCATTACGCGAAGTAAGCGGTCGCAGAACACTTTTTTTTTGCTAGGGGCGCAGAGGCGCCTCTGTAAATGCCCCTCGACCGCCACTTGAGGAGCGCCCCCTCAGCTCACAACAGCCCTAGCAGTCTGGGGGGAGCCTCAGCTTTCTTGCCTCACTGCCGGGCGATCCTCTTCCCAAAGGGCCGGGCCCTTGAGCCTCACCTCGCCCCTCTCGTTCCTGCTCCACCCGGCCACCGGATGCGTGAGCAGAGCCGGCGCTCAATCGTTCTCTGCATTCGATCCCTTCCCCATGACCGGCTCCCTTTCCCGATCGCCAGCGCTCCACCCGCCTCCTCTCCTCTCCCCAATCTGCGGGTGGGCCAAGGGGCAGAGCCGCCGCGCCTGGCCGCTTCAGGTCCGAAGGTGTGTCTGAAGACCCCAGCGTGTGCACCAAAAGTTGCCTCTTTTCCTGACTTTCTCTTCAGCCATTGGGACCAAGAGAGAGAGAGAGAGAGAGAGCCCCTCCGGCTGGAGGTATCTCCCACCTCCGCTCCCTCCTTTGTTTTTGTGCCTACCTTCAGGAAAGGTGGGCATCTCCACCTCTCTCTCTCTCTCTCTCTCTCTCTCTCTCTCTCTTGGTCCCAATGGCTGAGGAGAAAGTCAGGAGAAGAGGTGACTTTTGGTGCACACGCCGGGATCATCAGGCACGCCTCCGGACCCAAAGCGGGCCAGGCAAGGGAGCAAGTGCGGCAAGTGCAGATACTGGGATGTATAGTTCACCTACAATCAAAGAGCATTCTGAACTCCACAAATGATGGAATTGAACCAAATATGGCACACAGAACTCCCACAACAAACGGAAAATATATATCAATGATTGGTTGGTTGTGGCACACAGAACTCCTATGACAAACAGAAAATATATATCAATGATTGGTTGGTTGTGGCACACAGAACTCCCACGACAAACAGAAAATATATATCAATGATTGGTTGGTTGTGGCACACAGAACTCCCACGACAAACAGAAAATATATATCAATGATTGGTTGGTGGGGGGGCACCAAAATACTGTTTGCTTACCGCTGAAAATTACCTAGGGCCGCCTCTGCATCCAGGAAGCCCTGGAGCTGAGAGGCGACCACCCGCTCCAACACCTTGCCCAGAAAAGGGAGGTTGGAGATTGGTCTATAATTGTTCAAGACCGTGGAATCAAGGGAGGTCTTTTTCAGGAGTGGTCTGACCACAGCCTATTTTAGTCCAGATGGAAAAATCCCTTGCTCCAGATCTTGTTTCTCCCTTTCCTCACCTCAGAGGGAAATCTCCAAGTGTTGGATTGAGACAGAAATATGTTATAACCAGCTCCATACAAAAGAAGCAAAAACTCAAATGAGAAATTGTTCTTTTCGCCGTCGGAAGCCGAACAGCAGCGCTTCCTCCCTTTTCAATCAAACGTTCCCTTCGTATCAGTTCCAAGCAACCTCTCGCCTCTTTCATCTAAGTGATGTTTCTCCCAGGGAGTGGAAAATTACGGAAAAATTATAAGTCGGGAACAAACACAATTCTTAAATCCAACCTTTATGGGCATTTAGCACTGCATCAAATGGGATTGTATTGCCTGTGCAAATCCTTCATCCGTCGCTCCACGCGTGGATTCCCAACACCCTTCAGAGAGAAAAGGATGGAATAGCAAAGATTGGGAGTGTTGTTCGATTGTTGGACTATCATTCGTGGAGGCCAGGGTTCAAATGGAGTGGATGAGGGATTGGAGGACATCCAACCCCAAATTGGGAAACAAGTCGTCCAGGAATACCTGGCCGCTCTAAATAAGTTCAAGTCCCCTTTCAGGGCCAGATCAACTACACCCCAGAGTATTGAAGGAACTAGCGGAAGTCATTTCGGAACCATTGGCGAGTCCCATCATCTATGGTCCATCCTCCTCCAAACTGCATCAGGATGGAGAGTAGGTCATGGGGGCTCTGTGTGCCAAGTTTGGTCTTGCTCAGTCATTGGATGAGGGTTGCAGTGGTCTCGTGAAGTGAGTGGATGTAAGGCAAGTACCATCATCCATGGCCCACCCTCCTCCAAACAGCAGTAGGATGTAGAGTGGGTCATGGCAACCATCTTTGAGAGTTCTTGGAGAACGGGAGAAGTTCCAGCAGATTGGAGGAGGGCCAATGTGGTCCCAATCTTCAAGAAGGGAAAAAAGGATGACCCAAACAATGACCAATGTCCGGTCAGCCTCACGTCGATACCGGGCAAGATTCTGGAAAAGATTGTGAAGGAAGTGGTCTGCAAACACTTAGAAACCAATGCGGTCATCGCTAAGAGTCAACATGGATTTATCAAAAACAAGTCATGCCAGACTAATCTGATCTCTTTTTTTGATAGAGTTACAAGCTGGGTAGATGCGGGGAATGCCGTGGATGTAGCGTGTCTGGATTTCAGGAAGGCCTTCTTTGACAAGGTCCCCCATGACCTTCTGGCAAGGAAACTAGTTTAATGTGGGTGAGGCAAAACTACGGTGAGGTGGATCTGTAATTGGTTAAGTGGACGAACCCAGAGGGTGCTCACTAATGCTTCCTCTTCATCTTGGAAAGAAGTGGCGAGTGGAGTGCCACAAGCAGGGTTCCGTCCTGGGCCCGGTCCTGTTCAACATCTTTATTAATGACTTAGATGAAGGGTTAGAAGGCATGATCATCAAGTTTGCAGACGACACCAAATTGGGAGGGATGGCCAATACTCCAGAGGACAGGAGCAGAATTCAAAACAATCTTGACAGATTAGAGAGATGATGGGCCAAAACTAACAAAATGAAGTTCAGCAGTGACAAATGCAAGAGACTCCACTTTGGCAGGAAAAACGAAATGCAAAGATACAGAATGGGGGATGACGCCTGGCTCGAGAGCAGTACGTGTGAAAAAGATCTTGGAGTCCTCGTGGACAACAAGTTAAACATGAGCCAGGAATGTGATGTGGCGGCAAAAAAAGCCAATGGGATTTTGGCCTGCATCAAGAGGAGCATAGTGTCCAGATCTAGGGAAGTCATGCTCCCCATGCTCTACTCCGCTTTGGTTAGACCACACCTGGAATATTGTGTCCAGTTCTGGGCACCACAATTCAAGAGAGATATTGACAAGCTGGAATGTGTCCAGAGGAGGGCGACTAAAATGATCCAGGGTCTGGAGAACAAGCCCTATGAAGAGCGGCTTAAGGAGCTGGGCATGTTTAGCCTGAAGAAGAGAAGGCTGAGAGGAGATATGATAGCCATGTATAAATATGTGAGAGGAAGCCACAGGGAGGAGGGAGCAAGCTTGTTTTCTGCTTCCCTGGAGACTAGGACGCAATGGAACAATGGCTTCAAACTACAAGAGAGGAGATTCCATCTGAACATGAGGAAGAACTTCCTGACTGTGAGAGCCGTTCAGCAGTGGAACTCTCTGCCCCGGAGTATGGTGGAGGCTCCTTCCTTGGAAGCTTTGAAGCAGAGGCTGGATGGCCATCTGTCAGGGGTGATTTGAATGCAATATTCCTGCTTCTTGGCAGAATGGGGTTGGACTGGATGGCCCATGAGGTCTCTTCCAACTCTTTGATTCTATGATTCTATGATTCTATGATTCTAAATCCTCCCTTTGCCATAGAAAGCTTTGGTTGGCCATTTCCATCAATAAAAAGGATGTGTGTATGTGTGTATCTATATATATAAAATCCACAAGGGCGTCATTAGGGACCGCAATATGCGAAAACCCCCGGACAAAAAATCACCAAACTTGGCGTACGCATACCTCAAACCACAAGGTATGCAGAACACTCATCACAACTCAAAAAAACATAACAACAAACTCACAATTACACAACCAAACGGAGAATGCGCAGAAGAGTCCCGGCGAGAGTCGCCCGGCGTGCGCACATGGCCGCACCACGCCCCCTTCGTGCAAGCCACGCCTCCTCCCAGGACACCCCTGCACACCGGCGTCTGGCTCCAGGGAAGGAAGGACGCCGCCATCGGGGATGATGAGGAACGGGAAGGAGGGAAGGAAGCGGGTGAGGGAAGGAAGGACAGAAATGAGGGGAAGGGGTGTAAATAGGAAGGAAGGAAGGAAGGAAGGAAGGAAGGAAGGAAGGAAAGAAGAAAACAAAGAAGAAAAGTGGGAAGGGGAAGGGAAGGTGTAGGAAGGAAGGAAGGAAGGAAGGAAGGAAGGAAGGAAGGAAGGAAGGATGGAAGGAAGGAAGGAAGGAAGGCAGGTATATCAGAGAAGAAAGGTAGGAAATAAACAAAAGGAGGGAAGGGGAAGGGAAGGTGTGTGAAAAAGGGAAGGAAGGAGAAGTTGGGAAAGTATATGAGGGAAGAAAGGGAGGAAAGAAAGAAGAAAGAGAGAGTAGGAGCATGGGAAAGAAGGGAGGAAGGAAGGAAGGAAGAAGAAAGGAGCGGAAGGGAAGGTGTAGCAACGAAGGAAAGGATGGAAGAAAAGGCAAAGGAGGAAAGAAAGCAAATGAAGAAGAGAAAAGGAGGGAAGGAAAGAAAGAAAGAAAAAGAAGTATGGAACTACAGAGCGAAGGAAGGAAGGAAAGAGAAAGAGAGGGAAGAAAGGAGACAAAGAGGAAGGAAAGGAAAAAGGGAGGAGGAAGGAAAGAGGTACAGAAGGAAGGAGGAGAGAAGGAAAAAAAGGGAAGGGAGGAGAAGTTGGGAAAGTATTTGAGGGAAGGAAGGTAGGAAAGAAAGAAGAAAGAGAGAGTAGGAGCATGGGAAAGAAGGGAGGAAGGAAGGAAGGAAGGAGCGGAAGGGAAGCTGTAGGAACGAAGGAAAGGAAGGAAGAAAGGTCAGAAGAAAAGGCAAGGGAGGAAAGAAAGCAAATGAAGAAGAGAAAGGGAGGGAAGGAAAGAAAGAAAGAAAGAAAAGGAAGTATGGAACTACAGAGCGAAGGAAGGAAGGAAAGAGAAAGAGAGGGAAGAAAGGAGACAAAGAGGAAGGAAAAGAAAAAGGGAGGAGGAAGGAAAGAGGTACAGAAGGAAAGAAAAAAGGGAAGGGAGGAAAGACGCAGCAAAGGAAAAAGAGAAAGAAGGAGAGAAAGACGCAGGGAAGGAAAGAAATAAGGAGAAGGAAGGATGAAAGCAAACAGCTAAGGAAGGAAGTAAACAGGTAGAGAAGGAAGAAAGGAAAGAAGAAAACGGAATGAAGGAACGAGTGAAAGAAGCAGAGAAGGAGGGAGAGAAGGCTGGCCACAGCAACGTGTGGCGGGTAAAGCTAGTCTATATATACAAAAATGCTCTGTGCGTCATGCGTACCTTAAAAACAAAAGAACCAATGAACGAAATCACACCAAATTTGGCAACAAAACGTCTCACAACACAAGGAGTGACCATCACTCAAAAGTTTATGATTTTCTCATTTGGGAGTTGTAGTTGCTGGGATTTATAGTTCACCTACAATCTAAGAGCATTCTGAACTCCATCAACGATGGAATTGAACCAAACTTGCCACATAGAACTCCCATGGCCAACAGAAAATGCTGGAAGGGTTTGGTGGGCATTGACCTTGAGTTTGGGAGCTATAGTTCACCTACATCCAGAGAGCACTGTGGACTCAAACAATGATGAATCTGGACCAAACTTGGCACAAGCACTCAATACGCCCAAATATGAACACAGGTGGAGTTTGGGGAAAATAGACCTTGACATTTGGGAGTTGTAGTTGCTGGGATTTATAGTTCACCTACAATCAAAGAGCATTCTGAACCCCACCAATTTCCAGCCATGAAAGCCTTCGACAATACAACTCCCAGGATTCATTCGCAGGAAACCATGGCAGTTAAAGTGGTGTCAAACTGCATTAATTCTACAGGACAGACGCACCCAAGGATTGGAAATCAATCTTCAAGGAAACTACTCCATCACAACAATCCTTCCAGACTTCTGAGGAATCCCAAGTTCCACCGAAAATCATTTGAAATCCATAATAAAGTAGAACTGGCATTCGGTTTTGTTCCGCAAAGTTGATGGTTTGGGTCCACTTCCTTCATTTGGTATAAATTACTCCAAGTTGCGCCTCTCAATCTCTCTCTCATATTTTTGCCCAAAAAAATCCTCTTTTCCACATGAACAATAATGTTGAACTGAATGTCAGTCATCAAGAAGGAATAATTGGATTGCGGAAAGTGTTCTATTGTGAATTAAAGTTGACGGATGGAGGGAAAATGTCAGTATTATTAAGCGGGGGGCCTGTCGCCTCGATAATTTTCACGTCTCGGAGAAATGGATTGCCAAAGAGCACTCCGAGGCATCCATTCGAAGTGATGGAGCCCTTTTAATCAAAGGCAGGTTTCGCTTTCATCTCATTGTTTTTACGCCGTTTATCTCCTCGGAGGAGGAACGGCGCCATGTTAAGAGACTTGAGTTATTGGAAAAGCTGACAAGAGCAATTTCGCTGGAAAAATACAGATTTTTTCCAATTTAAGGGCAGAAATTAAATCAGATTCTATGATGAATCTATCATTTCTTAGATAGAAATGGCAAAGTATTTCTAATAATAGAATAAATAAAGGAACATGTGGTATATTTTTATTTATTTATTTATTTATTTGACTTGTATACCGCCACTCCCAATTTGTGCTTTAGCCTTGCGGACCTTTTCCCTACAGGTGTTGGCTATTTGTTTGAATTCTTCTTTGGTGATTTCTCCCATTTCCCACTTCTTGTGCCCGTCTCTTTTGTGTCTTAGCACAGTTATAAGTTCTTTGGACATCCATTCTGGCTTCTTTCATAGAATCAAAGAGTTGGAAGAGACCTCATTGGCCATCCAGTCCAACCACGTGCCAAGAAGCAGGAATATTACATTCAAATCACCCCTGACAGATGGCCATCCAGCCTCTGTTTAAAAGCTTCCAAAGAAGGAGCCTCCACCACACTCTGGGGCGGAGAGTTCCACTGCTGAACGGCTCTCACAGTCAGGAAGTTCTTCCTCGTGTTCAGTTGGAATCTCCTCTCTTGTAGTTTGAAGCCATTGTTCCATTGCGTCCTAGTCTCCAAGGAAGCAGAAAACAAGCTTGCTCCCTCCTCCCTGTGGCTTCCTCTTACATATTTATTAGGCTTGGGCGGTTTCGTTCGTTAATTTCGTAATTCGTTATTAATTCGTATTTAAATTAGCTTACGATCCAATATTGAGCAATGCAGGAATTGTGAGGAGTAATAAAGATTTGAAACATTTTTTTTCAATTTATTTCGTAATTATTTCGTAATTATTTCAAAAAAAATCGTAATTATTTCGTAATTATTTTCGCATGTCTGGTGCAAGTTTTATAGTTGTTGTTTGTTTTATCACACCAACAGTCAACAACAGAGGGAGAGGGAAGCTTCAGAAGTTCCTCCTGTCCCATTTGGAGGTTTTTTTAGCATATTGAGCAATCTCGTCCGCCATTAACGAATCGATTCATAATTTTACCAAATTTCGTAAATTCCGAAAAATTTTAAAGGAAAATTTCGGAATTATTAAAAAAAACGAAACGCAAGGGCCCCCTAAAAACAAAACGAGTTTAGAAACAAATTTTTCCATGGTTACCCAAGCCTAATGTTTATACATGGCTATCATATCTCCACTCAGCCTTCTTTTCTTCAGGCTGGACATGCCCAGCTCCTTAAGCCACTCCTCATAGGGCTTGTTCCCCAGACCCTTAATCATTTTAGTCACCCTCCTCTGGACACATTCCAGCTTGTCAATATCTCTCTTGAATTGTGGTGCCCAGAATTGGACTTTCTTTTTGTGAGAAGGCAAAGAAGGCATTAAGTAGTTCTGCCTTTTCCCTATCCCCTGTCAGCATTGCCCCATCTTCTCCTCGAAGAGGCCCTATCACCTCCTTGTTTTTCCTTTTTCTACTGACATAAGAATAGAAGCCCTTTTTATTGTTTTTAATGTCCCTGGCAAGCCTGAGCTCATTTTGTGCTTTAGCCTTGCGGACCTTTTTCCTACAGGCGTTGGCTATTTGTTTGAATTCTTCTTTGGTGATTTCTCCATTTTTCCACTTCTTGTGCATGTCTCTTTTGTGTCTTAGCACAGTTAGAAGTTCTTTGGACATCCATTCTGGCATCTTTGCACTTGTCCTATTTTTTTTCTTTGTTGGCATGGTTTGCAATTGCGCCTTGAATATTTCACTCTTGAGAAATTCCCATCCATCCGTAACTCCCTTGTCTTTTAGTATCTGTGTCCATGGAATGCTGTTCAGTGTTTCCTTCATTTTTTGGAAATCAGCTCTCCTAAAGTCCAAAATGCGGGTTTGACTTGTCTTAGTTTCGACCTTCCTTTGTACCTCAAATTGCAGGAGCACATGGTCGCTTGCCCCTAAGGATCCTACCACTTCATCCGGATCGATCAGGTCCTACGCATTTGTTAGGACGAGATCAAGAGTAGTCAATCCCCTTGTTGCCTCTTCTACCGTCTGGACCATGAAATTGTTTGCAAGGCAAGCAAGTAATTTGTTGGACCTTGTACTCTTGGCCGAGTGTGTTTTTTACAGCAAATATCTCCAGTGGTGTAGGGCGCAGACACCCCGTGATAATGCGGCATGTCTCATTAAGAGCCACATCCACTGTTTTAGTGTGGTGAGATGTGTTCCACACTGGGCATGCATACTCGGCAGCAAGGGCAGATGTCTTCACTGTGTCTGGTTGTGATCCCCAGGTTGTGCCAGTCAGCTTTCGTATGATATTGTTTCTAGCACCCACTTTTTGCTTGATGTTCGGGCAGTGCTTCTTGTAGGTCAGAGCACGGTCCAGAGTGACTCCCAGGTATTTGGGTGCGTTGTAATGCTCCAGTGGGATTCCTTCCCAGGTAATAATCCTCAGAGTTCGGGATGCTTGTCTGTTCTTAAGGTGAAAGGCACATGTCTGTGTTTTAGATGGGTTAGGGATCAGCTGGTTTTCCCTGTAATAGGCAGTAAGAGCACGTAGAGCTTCGGAGAGCTTCTGTTCAACCATCTCAAAGCTCCGTGCTTGAGCAGTAATGGCACGATCATCAGCATAGATGTAACTCTCTGTCCCTTCTGGCAGTGGCTGGTCATTTGTGTAGATGTTGAACATGGATGGAGCGAGCACGAATCGATTCGTTAATGGCGGACGCAATTGCGCAATATGCTAAAAAAACCTCCAAATGGGACAGGGGGAACTTCTGGAGCTCCCCTCTCCCTCTGTTGTTGACTGTTGGTGTGATCAAACAAACAACAACTATAAAACTTGCACCAGACATGCGAAAATAATTACGAAAAAATTACGAAACAATTACGAAACAATTACGAAACAATTATGAAACAATTACGAAACAATTGACAAAATTGTTTCGAATCTATTTAACTCCTCACACTATTCCACCTCAGACATCAGAAGAGCTGCAAGACCAAGAACAAGCCACGAGAGTAAAGATGAAGATCCACCCAGAGGAAAAGTGTTCCTGCCAGACATCAAGGGAACCACTGACCGCAGAGGGAAGCTGATGAGGAAACACAACATACAAACAATCTACAAACCCACCAAGAAAATCCAACAAATGCTCCGTTCAGCAAAGGACAAGAGGGATCTTCTCACTTCTGCAGAAGTCTACCGTATTCCATGCAGCTGTGGACAAGTCTACATAGGGACCACCAAACGCAGCATTGCCCAGACACGCATCAAGGAACATGAAAGGCACTGCAGACTACTTCAACCAGAGAAGTCAGCCATAGCAGAGCACCTGAGGAACCAACCTGGACACAGCATATTATTTGAGAACGCAGAAATGCTGGACCACACCAACAACCACCATGTCAGACTACACAGAGAAGCCATTGAAATCCACAAGAAGCATGTGGACAATTCAACAGAAAGGAAGAAACCATGAAAATGAACAAAATCTGGCTACCAGTATTAAAAAACTCTAAAATTGCAACAGCAAAACAACAGAGAGGAAACAACCAGGCACAGATTAACACCTCCCAGCAAGAGATTTTCCCAAGCTCAGCCAGGCCTTCAAATGCTAATGAAGGTGGTCAGTTGAAACATTCACACCTAGCTCCGGCAGAGAAGAGCTCCTTGTCCCACCCCAGCCATTCCACAGATATATAAACCCATTGTCCTAATTCCAACAGACCTCACTACTAGGCCTGGGTAACAACGCAAAAATTTGTTTCTAAAATCGATTTGTATTTGGGGGTTTTTTTTGTTTCGATATTTAAAATAATTACAAAATTTTCCTTTTCAAAAGTTCGATATTTACGAAATTTCGTAAATGGTAAAAATTTAACGAATCGATTTCCGAAACAATAACGAATCGATTCGTTAATGGCGGACGCGACTGCGAAATACGCTAAAAAACCTCCAAAAACTTCTGAAGCTTCCCTCTCCCTCTGTTGTTGACTGTTGGTGTGATATTATAATTTTTTTTCACTAATTAAACCATAAAACTGGCCCAGACATGCGGAAATAATAACGAAACGACCTCAAAACAATAACGAAACGAATACAATAACGAAATACGAAGCATTTACAAAACGTGTTTAAAAATTCGTTTTTTTTAATGATTGCTCCAGAATGGTTCGTTATCGTTTTGTAATTGAAAAAATTTACGAATTATTAACGAATTACGAATTAACGAAACGAAACCGCCCAGGCCTACTCACTACCTCTGAGGATGCTTGCCATAGATGCAGGCGAAACGTCAGGAGAGAATGCCTCTAGAACATGGCTCTATAGCCCAAAAAACCCCACAAGAACCTAGTGATTCCAGCCATGAAAGCTTTCGACAATACATTATTCCAAAATGGCTCAATATCGGATCGTAAGCTAATTTAAATACGAATTAATAACGAATTACGAAACTAACGAACGAAACCGCCCAGCTCTAATTGCCATATTGCATTGAATTCATGTCCTAGAGTTATGGATCCGTAATTGCTCCATATTCGGAAATGCGACCTATTTCTGAGGTAGCATTCCTATGCTAAGGTCACCATGGAATGACTCAAACCCGCATGGAAACCGATTACCTTTCAGCCGGAGTCCATCTTTGGTTCTGGTGACCGTGAAGGGACTCCGTTTTAATTTGATCTTTTTAAAAAGTGCAGTTGGAAGTTCATCTGAATCGGAAGCATACATCATTCAGCCCGGAAGGACAGCTCCCTTATCATTGCCAAACGGCCAAGGATGTTCTCTGATTTATTCCCATCTTATTACCTCCTCTCTCCATCGCAGCCCAATAGTGTCACTGAAGTTTGAAATTGCCTATTCGAAAATATATGAATGTGGCCACCTTCGTAATGCTCGCCCCGGAATGCAAGGCGGGCGTGATGGATCAAAGAGACGTTTTTGCCATCCAGTGTTAAACATGACCCAGAGGAGACTCAGAGAAGAGAGATGGAGTCCTGCAAAATTCCAAACAGCTCCAGAATCCACAACTGTCCACCAGGTTGAGGAGATATAATACAGGTTGTTCAATATAATCAAACTTGGTTTCACAGTGTTATAAATAATGGTATATAATATGACCTTCAGGCTATGTGGAGAAGGTGTCTATAGAACATAAATGGGGTTTGTGTCTAGTCTTGGGCCCCATCTCAAGAGATCCTGTCTGGCCTTGGGTCCCACCTCCAAGAGATCCTGTCTGGCCTTGTATCCCATCACCAAGAGATTGTACATGGATCTGGGTCCCATCTCCAAGAGATACTCTTTGGACATGTGTTTGGACTCAAGTCCCATCTCCAAGAGATCCTGTCTGGCCTTGGGTGCCATCTCCAAGAGATTGTACATGGATCTGGGACCCATCTCCAAGAGATTCTCTTTGGACTTGTGTTTGGACTCAAGTCTCATCTGCTAGAGATCCTGTCTGGCCTTGGGTCCCATCTCCAAGAGATTTTACATGGATCTGGGTCCCATCTCCAAGAGATACTATTTGGACATGTGTCTGGACTCAAGTCTCATCTGCGAGAGATACTGTCTGGCCTTGGGTCCCATCACCAAGAGATTGTACATGGATCTGGGTCCCATCTCCAAGAGATACTCTTTGGACATGTGTTTGGACTCAAGTCCCATCTCCAAGAAAACCTGTCTGGCCTTGAGTCCTATCTCCAAGAGATTGTACATGGATCTGGGTCCCATCTCCAAGAGATTCTCTTTGGACTTGTGTTTGGACTCGTCTCATCTGCGAGAGATCCTGTCTGGCCTTGGACCCCATCTCCAAGAGATCCTGTCTGGCCTTGGGTCCCATCTCCAAGAGATTGTACATGGATCTCTTTGGACTTGTGTTTGGGATCTGGGTCCCATCTCCAAGAGATACTCTTTGGACTTGTGTTTGGACTCAAGTCCCATCTCCTGTCTGGCCTTGAGTCCCATCTCCAAGAGATTGTACATGGATCTGGGTCCCATCTCCAAGAGATACTCTTTGGACTTGTGTTTAGACTCAAGCCCCATCTGTGAGAGATCCTGTCTGGCCTTGGGTCCCATCTCCAAGAGATTGTACATGGATCTGGGTCCCATCTCCAAGAGATTCTCGTTGGACTTGTGTTTGGACTCAAGTCCCATCTGTGAGAGATCCTGTCTGGCCTTGGGCCCCATCTCCAAGAGATCCTGTCTGGCCTTGGGTCCCATCACCAAGAGATTGTACATGGATCTGGGTCCCATCTCCAAGAGATTCTCTTTGGACTTGTGTTTGGACTCAAGTCTCATCTGCGAGAGATCCTGTCTGGCCTTGGGTCCCATCTCCAAGAGATTGTACATGGATCTGGGTCCCAGGAGATTGTACATGGATCTGGGTCCCATCTCCAAGAGATACTCTTTGGACTTGGTTTGGACTCAAGTCCCATCTCCAAGAGATCCTGTCTGGCCTTGGACCCCATCTCCAAGAGATCCTGTCTGGCCTTGGGTCCCATCTCCAAGAGATTGTACATGGATCTCTTTGGACTTGTGTTTGGGATCTGGGTCCCATCTCCAAGAGATACTCTTTGGACTTGTGTTTAGACTCAAGTCCCATCTGTGAGAGATCCTGTCTGGCCTTGGGTCCCGTCTCCAAGAGATTGTACATGGATCTGGGTCCCATCTCCAAGAGATACTCTTTGGACTTGTGTTTGGACTCAAGTGCCATCTGTGAGAGATCCTGTCTGGCCATGGACCCCATCTCCAAGAGATCCTGTCTGGCCTTGGGTCCCACCTCCAAGAGATCCTGTCTGGCCTTGTATCCCATCTCCAAGAGATTGTACATGGATCTGGGTTCCATCTCCAAGAGATTCTCGTTGGACTTGTGTTTAGACTCAAGTCCCATCTGTGAGAGATCCTGTCTGGCCTTGGGTCCCGTCTCCAAGAGATTGTACATGGATCTGGGTCCCATCTCCAAGAGATACTCTTTGGACTTGTGTTTGGACTCAAGTGCCATCTGTGAGAGATCCTGTCTGGCCATGGACCCCATCTCCAAGAGATCCTGTCTGGCCTTGGACCCCATCTCCAAGAGATCCTGTCTGACCTTGTGTCCCATCACCAAGAGATTGTACATGGATCTGGGTCCCATCTCCAAGAGATACTCTTTGGACTTGTGTTTGGACTCAAGTCCCATCTCCAAGAGATCCTGTCTGGCCTTGGGTCCCATCTCCAAGAGATTCTCTTTGGACTTGTGTTTGGACTCAAGTCCCATCTCCAAGAGATCCTGTCTGGCCTTGGGTCCCATCTCCAAGAGATTGTACATGGATCTGGGTCCCATCTCCAAGAGATTCTCTTATGACTTGTGTTTGGACTCAAGTCCCATCTCCAAGAGATCCTGTCTGGCCTTGGGCCCCATCTCCAAGAGATTGTACATGGATCTGGGTCCCATCTCCAAGAGATTCTCTTTGGACTTGTGTTTGGACTCAAGTCCCATCTGTGAGAGATCCTGTCTAGTCTTGGACCCCATCTCCAAGGGATCCTGTCTGGCCCTGGGTCCCATCTCCAAGAGAGTGTACATGGATCTGGGTCTCATCTCCAAGAGATTCTCGTTGGACTTGTGTTTAGACTCAAGTCCCATCTGTGAGAGATCCTGTCTGGCCTTGGGTCCCATCTCCAAGAGATTGTACATGGATCTGGGTCCCATCTCCAAGAGATACTCTTTGGACTTGTGTTTGGACTCAAGTCCCATCTCCAAGAGATTGTACATGGATCTGGGTCCCATCTCCAAGAGATTCTCTTTGGACTTGTGTTTGGACTCAAGTCTCATCTGTGAGAGATCCTGTCTGGCCTTGGGTCCCATCTCCAAGAGATTGTACATGGATCTGGGTCCTATCTCCAAGAGATTCTCTTTGGACTTGTGTTTGGACTCAAGTGTCATCTGCGAGAGATCCTGTCTGGCCTTGTGTCCTATCTCCAAGAGATTGTACATGGATCTGGGTCCCATCTCCAAGAGATACTCTTTGGACTTGTGTTTGGACTCAAGTCTCATCTGCGAGAGATCCTGTCTGGCCTTGTGTCCTATCTCCAAGAGATTGTACATGGATCTGGGTCCCATCTCCAAGAGATTCTCTTTGGACTTGTGTTTGGACTCAAGTCCCATCTCCAAGAGATCCTGTCTGGCCTTGGGTCCCATCTCCAAGAGATTGTACATGGATCTGGGTCCCATCTCCAAGAGATTCTCTTATGACTTGTGTTTGGACTCAAGTCCCATCTCCAAGAGATCCTGTCTGGCCTTGGGTCCCATCTCCAAGAGATTGTACATGGATCTGGGTCCCATCTCCAAGAGATTCTCGTTGGACTTGTGTTTGGACTCAAGTCCCATCTGTGAGAGATCCTGTCTGGTCTTGGACCCTATCTCCAAGAGATCCTGTCTGGCCTTGTGTCCCATCTCCAAGAGATCGTACATGGATCTGGGTCCCATCTCCAAGAGATTCTCGTTGGACTTGTGTTTGGACTCAAGTCCCATCTGTGAGAGATCTTGTCTGGCCTTGGGTCCCATCACCAAGAGATTGTACATGGATTTGGGTCCCATCTCCAAGAGATTCTCTTTGGACTTGTGTTTATTTATTATTTATTTATTTATTTACTTTGCTTCTATACCTGTCTGGCCTTGGGCCCCGTCTCCAAGAGATTGTACATGGATCTGGGTCCCAGGAGATTGTACATGGATCTGGGTCCCATCTCCAAGAGATTCTCTTTGGACTTGTGTTTGGACTCAAGTTTCATCTGCGAGAGATCCTGCCTGGCCTTGGGTCCCATCTCCAAGAGATTGTACATGGATCTGGGTCCCATCTCCAAGAGATACTCTTTGGACTTGTGTTTGGACTCAAGTCCCATCTCCAAGAGATCCTGTCTGGCCTTGGACCCCATCTCCAAGAGATCCTGTCTGGCCTTGGGTCCCACCTCCAAGAGATCCTGTCTGGCCTTGTGTCCCATGTCCAAGAGATTGTACATGGATCTGGGTCCCTTCTCCAAGAGATTCTCTTTGGACTTGTGTTTGGACTCAAGTCCCATCTCCAAGAGATCCTGTCTGGCCTTGGGTCCCATCTCCAAGAGATTGTACATGGATCTGGGTCCCATCTCCAAGAGATTCTCTTTGGACTTGTGTTTGGACTCAAGTCTCATCTCCAAGAGATCCTGTCTGGCCTTGTGTCCCATCTCCAAGAGATCCTACATGGATCTGGGTCCCATCTCCAAGAGATACTCTTTGGACTTGTGTTTGGACTCAAGTTCCATCTCCTGTCTGGCCTTGGGTCCCATCTCCAAGAGATTGTACATGGATCTGGGTCCCATCTCCAATTTCGAAACAATTTTGAACCAATTACGAAACAATTACGAAACAATACGAAATAAATTGGAAAAATTGTTTCGATTTTTAATTACTCCTCACAGTAGTCCTGCGTGACTCAATACTGGATCGTAAGCTAATTTAAATACGAATTAATAACGAATTACGAAATTAACGAATGAAACCGCCCAAGCCTATTAAATAGAGCTCGAGTTTTAAGGAACATAAAGAAAGCCAGTGTTGCTTTAGTCAAAATATAATTCAGCCAAGAGTGTGTAAAGCAAGTAACATGTTTGTGAATGTGAAACATTGAAAGTCTATTCAGAAAAGTAAACCAAGTAAATGATACTGACTGTAAGCCTCAAGAGTGCAACAAAACAGAAATGCAACCACAAGTGTTGGAGCCAGAAGTTATAAATAAACTGTGTTACTACGTTATACACAAGAGTGTCTCATTGCCTGTGATATAAAGTACAAAGGTTTAACAGCACACAGAAAGTCCCAGTCAATATAAAAGAAGAAACTGAATCAGTATAAGGCAGTAAAAAGGTTTTTTTAAAAAAATAAGGAAATGGTCTCCCTCCCTCGCCACAGATCACCTATAACCTTGGGTTTCATCTCCAATAAATCCTGCTTGGACTTGAATCTCATCTCCAAGATATCTCATTCTGCATTCCAAAATCCAAACTATGGAACACTAGGTCGAGCAAGGCTTCTCACCCTGGTCAGTTTGCCAGCAGACCTTGCAAAATCGAAATCCCCGCCCCACCTCTTTGGGTTTATGTCTCCCCGTGACATTCTCGGCGTTTTCTCCTGCAAATGAGATGTTCCAGCCTGGCGCGCTTCTTCTGTAATTGACAAATAAATGACACGAGCAGAACAAATGGGCCTCGATGTGTGCGTTCCGATGCTTGACACCATATCAGGTAACAAACGCAATGGGTTTTCCATGGCACATAAAATCTCCGATGGCAAAAAATGTCACATGGCACACCGTCCTTTCCTTGATGGCTTTTCATGTGCCGCTGACTGGAAGACATTGTCCCAAAGGAGGTTTTCCAAGGGCGAGAGGTCTCCGAAAAGAGACAAAACAGGCTCTTTGTGCCAGAGCGTGGGAATAACAAATTACACGTAACTAACATGTAATTCATTCCCTTTTCTAGTAGAAAAGGCAAAACAGATGTCGTTTGCAACTGTGTGCGCCCAACTAAACACGTCACTGAGGACACTGTTTCGACAAAACAGAACGTATTTCCAATTTCAAGAGTTTCGACTGCACATAAATGGGGCCTTTTGGGAAACCAGTGGGAAGCGCTCCACGCGCCTCCCTCCTCCCGCATTCCCCTTGCCCTTTCGAGCCGCGCTTCCCTCTCGCCCCGTTCCCCCATTTGCTTGCATCAATATATGCACACCGGCCTACGTTTAAGTGGTTTATCCCATCGATCCACCCCGCGACTCTTCCAGGGGGTCTAAGTAAATAAGAAATTGGAGACATTTGCAAGACTACAAATAACCTCAGGTTGGAAAATCAACGTTTTCCTTCCCCAAAAGAGATGTATGTGACCTGTTTTTCAACAAAAATCATTTTGTGGGGCTGGAGGAACCGAATTCTATTATGACCCTGAATACAGTTTCTACTCCTATTACCAACCTGAGTACTATTAATACTCCTAGTACTACCCTCTGTACTATTAATACTTATATTACTACTCTAGTACTATTCCTATTCCTATAGTTCTTACTACAATCCCTATTTCTACTCCTATTACAATGTTGATGTGTTGTAATTATTCCGTAACCTACCATGAGCCATGAGGAGAGGCGGGTAAGAATTACTATTATTATTATTATTATTATTATTATTATTATTATTATTAGCTGTACCCACCACACGTTGCTGTGGCTAACCTTCCCTCCCTCTTTCTCTCCCTCTTTCTTTCTCTCCTTCCTTCCCTCCCTCCCTCTTTCCTTCCTTCCCTTTTATTCTTTCCTTCTCTCATTCCTTCCTCCCTTCTCACCTTCCTTCCTTTTCCTCCTCCCCTTCCTCCCCTTCCTTCCTTCCTTCCTTCCTTCCCTCCCTTCTTCCTTCCTTCCTTCCTTCCTTCCTTTCTTCCTTCCTCCTTTCCTTCTTTCCTTCTTTCCTGCTCTACCCCTTTCCCTCCTTTCTTTCTTCTTTCTCTTTCTCTTTCCTTCCTTGCTTCCTTCCTTCTCTTCCTCTTTCCTTCCTTCATTCTCTACCTCTTTCCTTCCTTCTTTACCTCCTTCCTTCCTTCTCTACCTCTTTCCTTCCTTCCTTCTTTCCCTCCTTTCTTATTTCCTTATCTTCATCTTTCCTTCCTTCCTTCCCTCCCTCCTTCCCTACCTCCTTCCCTCCTTCCCTCCTTCCTTCCTTCCTTCCTTCCTCAGGGGCGGCTCACCCATTACGCAAAGTAAGCATTTGCAGTAGAGTTGATTTTGCCCAGGGGCGCTCTTGAGGTGCTCTTGGGGGAAAATAGACCTTGACATATGCGAGTTGTAGTTACTGGGATGTATAGTTCACCTATAATCAAAGAGCATTCTGAACTCCGCCAATGATGGAATTGAACCAAATATGGCACACAGAACTTCCATGATGAACAGAAAATATATATCAATGATTGGTTGGTTGTGGCACACAGAACTCCCATGACGAACAGAAAATATATATCAATGATTGGTTGGTTGTGGCACACCGAACTCCCACGACGAACAGAAAATATATATCAATGATTGGTTGGTTGTGGCACACAGAACTCCCACGACAAACAGAAAATATATATCAATGATTGGTTGGTTGTGGCACACAGAACTCCCACGATGAACAGAAATATATATCAATGATTGGTTGGTTGTGGCACACCGAACTCCCACGACGAACAGAAAATATATATCAATGATTGGTTGGTTGTGGCACACAGAACTCCCACGACAAACAGAAAATATATATCAATGATTGGTTGGTTGTGGCACACAGAACTCCCACGATGAACAGAAAATATATATCAATGATTGGTGAGGGGGGGGGGCACCAAAATACTGTTTGGTTACCGTTGAAAATTACCTAGGGCCGCCTCTGGTCCTACTGCGCCCAGCCTGTCAACATTTCCTCCTCCACCTCAACTCGCAGAGTTCTTCCACCGCGTTGGGCAACCTGCCGATGCTTTCACACCACCATCGCACCCGGTGGTTGGAAAACAGCCTCCTCCGTTGGTTCTGCCCAAGCAGGTGTGAGCCCCGGAGCCAGCCTGCCTTTTACACAGGTCAGGGCGTACGGCGAGGCCACCGTAATTGGCACCAACTGTACGCTTCCCAGCAGCTGGTCCAAGCCCGGCCCGGTGGCACAACATTGCGATAGATGCATTTAGACTTGTGAAAGGTAGTGAGAAAGAGGAAGGGAGGGCTGGGAGAGAAGAAGAGGGGAAGCTCTCCCTCCTTCCCTCTCGCCATCCAGTCGGATTAATTCAAAGCACACTGGCTATGACCCACGGCTTGAGGCCGTACAGCTTCCGCCTCAATATGTGGAGTTGCGCACTGCCCTTGTTTTGAAGCACAACCTGGACCATGATACCAAGTGGGAAACTAGATTTGTCAACAACTGCATGTGTGGATTCCATGCACATCCATGAGCAATGGTGACGTCGAGCATGCTCCCCCCCCCAACAAGGGATGGTGACTTATAGTTCTGCAAAGGACAACAGTACCAGACTGCACAATAGGGGTTAAGTCTTGGTCAATTTGCCAAGGCCTTAACAACAATGAGGACCCCATGAAACTCTGGGAATAGCTAGACCTTGGGGTCTCTGCCTCTCTCGGGAGCTGTAGTGATGTGGCGGCAAAAAAAGCCAATGGGATTTTGGCCTGCATCAAGAGGAGCATAGTGTCTAGATCTAGGGAAGTCATGCTCCCCATGCTCTATTCCGCTTTGGTTAGACCACTTTACCTGGAATATTGTGTCCAGTTCTGGGTACCACAATTCAAGAGAGATATTGACAAGCTGGAATGTGTCCAGAGGAGAGCGACTAAAATGATCAAGGGTCTGGAGAACAAGCCCTATGAGGAGCGGCTTAAGGAGCTGGGCATGTTTAGCCTGAAGAAGAGAAGGCTGAGAGGAGATATGAGAGCCATGTATAAATATGTGAGAGGAAGCCACAGGGAGGAGGGAGCAAGCTTGGAACAATGGCTTCAAACTACAAGAGAGGAGATTCCATCTGAACATGAGGAAGAACTTCCTGACTGTGAGTGCTGTTCAGCAGTGGAACTCTCTGCCCCGGAGTGTGGTGGAGGCTCCTTCTTTGGAAGCTTTTAAACAGAGGCTGGATGGCCATCTGTCAGGGGTGATTTGAATGCAATATTCCTTCTTCTTGGCAGGGGGTTGGACTGGATGGCCCATGAGGTCTCTTCCAACTCTTTGATTCTAAGATTCTAGGAGACCCTGTGGACCCACCAAAGAGGGTGAGCCAAGAGAAGCCTGATTTTTAAACAATATTTATTTCCCTAATTTCCCAGAAAAAGTCTCACCAAGGTTGAAGAAGCGCCACCGAGATGTTTATTGAGCAATTCAGCTGAATAGGATGCAGAGCCGCAATCATTCACCATCAAAGCACGTGGTTACAGAAATAAACGCCATTTATATAGAAATACAGAGTTGTGTGGTTGAAATCTCCCGCCCCCGCCCCCCTGCCGGTCTTCGTTGTGATTGGCCGGTGCGTTAACAGCTGGGGAGGAGGCTCGTCCACCTCCCGGCACCTGGGCCAATCACCGAGCAACTGTGGAGCGCCCGAGCCAATAGGAAGGTTCCCACCGCCTCGGCGCTTCAGTGAATCAGGAGGGAGGGAGGCGGGATGAAGGAAAAACAATGGATACTTGAATGGATTATGAGATAAGGAAATGCCAACAGCTTAATGAGTCCCAGGAAGGGTCTTCTAATGAAGCAGTTCTATTGATTCATGAATGGTGTTTATTAAATACAAACAGGAAAATCCGGACTTTCTGTGGAAGCAAAGCAGAAGGACAAAAGGAGCGATACTGGTTGAAGTTTCTGATGAGTGATTGAATGGGGCAACAAAATGGAGAGGAGGATGCTTTTCGAAGGCGCCCCTCATCTCCAATTAGAAAAATAATCAAAGTCTGCCAAGGGATGACCTCCCTGCTGGGCGAAACTCTGTATTTCAGGCTGCATAGGTCAACAACATGTGGTCCACTTGTGACACTGATGGAGTACTTCCTCATTCTTTTGCACACTGCTGGAGAGTTTTATGGTGTCGTAAATTAGTTAAATTAGCCTCCCCACATAAGCGGTACCTCAATTTCCTACTTGACAGATGCAACTGTAATTCAGGCTGCATAGGTCGACAGCAAGCTGGACTCATAATGGTCCACTTGTGACACCGATGGAGTACTTCCTCATTCTTTTGCACACTGCTGGAGAGTTTTATGGTGTCGTAAATTAGTTAAATTAGCTTCCCCACATAAGCGGTACCTCAATTTCCTACTTGACAGATGCAACTGTAATTCAGGCTGCATAGGTCGACAGCAAGCTGGACTATTAATGGTCAATTTGTGACACCGATCGAGTACTTCCTCATTCTTTTGCACACTGCTGGAGAGTTTTATGGTGTCGTAAATTAGTTAAATTAGTCTCCCTGCGTAAGTGGAACCTACATTTTCTACTTGACAGATGCAACTGTATTTCAGGCTGCATAGGTCAACAACAAGTGGTCCACTTGTGACACTGATGGAGTACTTCCTCATTCTTTTGCACACTGCTGGAGAGTTTTATGGTGTCGTAAATTAGTTAAATTAGTCTCCCTGCGTAAGCGGAAGCTGCATTTCCTACTTGACAGATGCAACTGTATTTCAGGCTGCATAGGTCAACAACAATGGTCCACTTGTGACACTGATGGAGTACTTCCTCATTCTTTTGCACACTGCTGGAGAGTTTTATGGTGTCGTAAATTAGTTAAATTAGCCTCCCCACAAATTAAGCGGTACCTCAATTTCCTACTTGACAGACGCAACTGTAATTCAGGCTGCATAGGTCGACAGCAAGCTGGACTATTAATAGTCCACTTGTGACACCGATGGAGTACTTCCTCATTCTTTTGCACACTGCTGGAGAGAGAACACTGTACACTTCTCACTCTCTGATATTTCCAGAGTAGATTATGCACAATGAAAGATTGCATTGGCCTTTTCTCTGCTGCATCACGCTGTTGACCCAACTTGGAGCCTACACAGTCTCCTAGGTGCTGCGCTCAAGTGAAGTGTCACATCTCCTATGTATTTCTCCAGAGAAGATTATGCACAAAGAAAGATGTGGGAGGGATGGAGTTGAGAGCCTCTCCACAAATGAAACCGATCCCAATTGCCAGAATGCGGAACTCCGCTGGGGTTCGGCAGCTGGCCTTCCCACACGCTTCATTTGCCAGAAAATACATAAAAAAACCAAACCCCAAAGCTGATGTTCTTGGAAGAGTAGGAGAGAGCGCCTCCCGCGTTGCTTTTGTGTTTGCTGTACCTGGAGATCCGCGTGAGAACATGATTACTATAGAAACCACCATCCATCCCGCCTGGGAATGGTTCAATTGTTCGAACCAGGTGGGCGTCGGCACTATTCTTATCTCCGCAGGTGAGGAGGGGAGAGGCTGCCGACACGTTTCCCCTTCCCGGCTCACCTTGAAAGGAACTTCATTTATAGAACACAATCAGGGAAGGCAACTCGAGAGGAATCAGAACCGGGTGGGATTATCGTCGCCTCCAGATCGGGGAGGAAGATGGGGTTGCCATGGAACCGTCTCTGGATGTGGCAAGTTTGGGTGGGAAGGAATGCGTCTCCAAAGGAAACCTCGGGAGGAAGATGCCAGACAGGGAGATGGGCTTGAGAGTCGCGGGCGAAACAGCATCCTGTGGGTTGCGTTTGGTGCTTAAGAAGCCCAGGGTGGCCCTCTGCAGTGGGGATCTGTCTCTGTTTGGAAGGGACAATCCTCGGGAATCATAGAATCCAAGGCATGAATATAAAAGCATAGTATCCAATAGGCTTGGGCGGTTTCGTTCGTTAATTTCGTAATTCGATATTAATTCGTATTTAAATTAGCTTACGATCCAATATTGAGCCATGCAGGAATAGTGTGAGGAGTGATTAAGATTCGAAACAATTTTTTAAATTTATTTCATAATTATTTCGTAATTAATTCGTAATTATTTCATAATTATTTTCACATGTCTGGTGCAAGTTTTATAGTTGTTGTTTGTTTTATCACACCAACAGTCAACAACAGAGGGAGAGGGAAGCTTCAGAAGTTCCTCCTGTCCCATTTGGAGGGTTTTTTTAGCGTATTGCACAATTGCGTCCGCCTTTAACAAATAGATTCGTAATTTTACGAAATTTCGTAAATTTTGAATTTTTTTAAAGGAAAAATTCAGAATTATTAAAAAAAACGAAACGCAAGGGGCCCCTAAAAAC
This sequence comes from Anolis sagrei, assembly GCF_037176765.1. Classification (NCBI taxonomy): domain Eukaryota; kingdom Metazoa; phylum Chordata; class Lepidosauria; order Squamata; family Anolidae; genus Anolis; species Anolis sagrei. Next base: position 15,179,719 of record NC_090033.1, read on the forward strand.
AAAACGAGTTTAGAACCAAATTTTTCCGTGGTTACCCAAGCCTAGTATCCAAGAATTAAAACCATGAAACAAAGGCACTTAAACATGAATTTTCCAAGCAAAACTTCCATGAACAAGGATGAGATCTTGACTTGATTCCAAACGATGCTTCATCTGACTAACATATCCTGTACTTGGGACTCCTCATTAGCTATGTCTCTAGCACTTAGAAATTGGTTTTTCTTTAACTGAGAATGCCTTATCTTTTTCTCTTGGAGCCTGGCAGAACGCCGAAGCCACTGTTTGGCTCTCCTGTTTTGACTGATATCCCGCCTATCAAAGAGCTGAACAGTGGCTTCGGTGTTCTGCCAGGCTCCAAGAGAAAAAGATAAGGAATCATAGAATCAAAGAATCAAAGAGTTGGAAGAGACCTCATGGGCCATCCAGTCCAACCCCATTCTGCCAAGAAGCAGGAATATTGCATTCAAATCACCCCTGACAGATGGCCATCCAGCCTCTGCTTAAAAGCTTCCAAAGAAGGAGCCTCCACCACACTCCGGGGCAGAGAGTTCCACTGCTGAACGGCTCTCACAGTCAGGAAGTTCTTCCTAATGTTCAGATGGAATCTCCTCTCTTGTAGTTTGAAGCCATTGTTCCGCGTCCTAGTCTCCAAGGAAGCAAAAAACAAGCTTGCTCCCTCCTCCTCCCTGTGGCTTCCTCTCACATATTTATACACGGCTATCATATCTCCTCTCAGCCTTCTCTTCTTCAGGCTAAACATGCCCAGTTCCCTAAGCCGCTCCTCATAGGGCTTGTTCTCCAGACCCTTGATCATTTGAGTCGCCCTCCTCTGGACACATTCCAGCTTGTCAATATCTCTCTTGAATTGTGGTGCCCAGAATTGGACACAATATTCCAGATGTGGTCTAACCAAAGCGGAATAGAGCATGGGGAGCATGACTTCCCTGGATCTAGACACTATGCTCCTCTTGATGCAGGCCAAAATCCTATTGGCTTTTTTTGCCAACTCTACATCCTGGTGTGGTTTGGAAGAATTTGACAATGGATGATGGGACTTGCAGTCACTTCACTCACTTCCTGAGACCACTGAGACCCTCGCCAATGACTGATCAAGACCAAATATGGCACATAGAGTCCCCATAACCCACTCTACATCCTGGTGCACTTTCGAGGAGGACAAACCATGGATGATGGGACTTCAAGTATCTCCACTCCCTTCCCAAGACTGCTGCAACCCTCATCTAATGTCCGATCAAGACCAAATTTGGCACACAGAGCCCCCTTGACCCACTCTACATCCCGATGCTGTTTGGAGAAGGAGGGACGATGGATGATGGGACTTCCAGTGCGGTTCAGGGCAGGATGGCCCACTAAAGATGGGATTTGCAGTCCCTTCACCCGATTCACTTCCCACAGAACACTGTAGCCCCTACAAATCACAGACCAGGCCCAAACTTAGCACACAGAGTACTCATGGTCCACTCTACATCCTTATATAGTTCTAAGGGGGATGGACCATGGATGATGGGACTTGCAGTATCTTCACTCACTTACTGAAACCACTGACCCTCATCCAATGACCAATCAAGACCAAACGTGGCACACAGAGCCCCCATGACCCTATCTACATCCTGTTTCAGTTTTGAGGAGGGTGGATCATGGATGAAGGGACTTGCAGTACCTTCACTCACTTACTGAAAGCACTGCAACCCTCATCCAATGACTGATCAAGACCAAACTTGGCACACAGAGCCCCCATGACCCACTCTATATCCTGTTGCTGTTTGGAGGAGTGTGGACCATGGATGATGGGACTTGCAGTACCTTCACTCACTTACTGAAACCACTGCGACCCTCATCTAATGACCAATCAAGACCAAGCTTGGCACACTGAGCCTCCTTCACCCACCCTACATCTCGGTGCTGTTTGGAGGAGGGTGTATCATGGATGATGCGACTTGCCATACCTTCACTCACTTACTGAAACCACTGCCACCCTCATCCAATGACTGATAAAGACCAAACTTGGCACACAGAGCCCCCATGACCCACTCTATATCCTGCTGCTGTTTGGAGGAGGGTGGACCATGGATGATGGGACTTCAAGTACCTTCACTCACTTCCTGAAAGCAATGCAACCATCATCCAATGACCAATAAAGACCAAACTTGGCATACAGAACTGCCATTACCCACTTTCTCTAATAACCCAGGCAGCGCCGGGTCCCCACGCCAGTAGATATATAAAACTGTGGTTTGTAGGAATTGGTTTCCTTTTCCTCTCCCTCCTTCCCTTGGACTTTGCTGCCATAGAGACTGTGATGCAAAGCGCTCCTCACGCTGCTTGATGTATGGGTGACATTTCCTCGGTGAGAAATCGGCTTGGCTCAGAGACAGGAAGGGTTTGCAAAGGAAAAGGAAACACTCCCAAAGAGTGGACCAGGAGGAAACATAGAATGGCCCACGGAAACTCCATGACGAGTCACTCTCTCTCAGCCTCAGAAGAAAGCCACAGCAAGTTATGCCAATCACAGGGTCGTTTCAGGGTCGCCTTAAGTCAGCGAGGCCTCAAAAGCACACGACAACATCCTTAAGTTAAAGGGTGGGCGGATGGCAGCTGTCTTCCATCGGCGTTCCCAGAACAAATCTCATTATCCTTCACTGAAAGTAGAGCAGGAAGTCCTTTTGTGGTGCTGCTCTTTGCACTCACCTTTTGGCATCAACGCCTCACCTTGCGACGTTTGCAACTGGAGAAAGTGATGGAGTTATGATGGCCTTGGTCATGGAAGGAGGAAGAAAGAGTAAGGGAGGAAGAAGGGAAGAAGGCAATGAAGGTGTAGAAGGAAAGGAGGAAGGAAGCAAGGAAGCAAGGAAGCAAGGAAGCAAGGAAGCAAGGAAGGAGGGTGAGAAGGGCAGAGGAAGAGAGGAAAGATGGGGAGGAGGAAGGAAGAAAAGAGGAGGAAGAGCGGGCAGATATGGAGATGGAGAAGGACAAACAGAGGGAAAGGAAGTATGGATGTGGAGAAGGAAGGGGGGAACGATAGAGAAGGACAACAAAAAGGACAAACAGAGAAGGAAAGATGGGAGAAAAGGAAGGAAGGAAGGAAGGAAGGAAGGAAGGAAGGAAGGAAGGAAGGAAGGGCGGAAGGGCAGGCGGAGAGAGGAAAGATGGGGAGGAGGAAGGAAAAAGAGAGGAGGAAGGAAGGGCAGATATGGAGATGGAGAAAGACAAACAGAGGGGAAGGAAGTATGGATGTGTAGACAGAAGAGGGGAATGATAGAGAAGAACAAAAGAAGGACAAGCAGAGAAGGAAAGATGGGAGAAAAGGAAGGAAGGAAGGAAGGAAGGAAGGAAGGAAGGAAGGCGAGAAGGAAGGGCAGAGGGAGAGAGGAAAGATGGAGAGGAGGAGAAGGACAAACAGAGGGAAAGGAAGTATGGATGAGGAGAAGGAAGGGTGGAATGATAAAGAAGAACAACAGAAGATGGACAAAGAGGAGGACAGATAAGAGAAAAGGAAGGAAGGAAGCACGGGCAGAGGGAGAGAGGAAAGATGGGGAGGAGGAAGGAAAAAGAGAAGAGGAAGGGTGGGCAATTGGAGAGAAGTAGAAGGACAAACAGAGGGGAAGGAAGTATGGATGTGGAGAAGGAAAAGGGGAATGATACAGAAGAACAAAAGAAGGACAAGCAGAGAAGGAAAGATGGGAGAAAAGGGAGGAAGGGAGGAAGGAAGGCAGGCAGGCGAGAAGGAAGGGCAGAGGGAGAGAGGAAAGATGGAGAGGAGGAGAAGGACAAACAGAGGGAAAGGAAGTATGGACTTCTTTAGGTTCTTCTTTTAGTCCTTCTCCAGGTTCTTCTTTTGGTTCTTCCTCTGGTACTTCTTTTGGTTCTTGTTTTAGTCCTTCTCCAGGTTCTTCTTTTGGTTCTTCCTCTGGTACTTCTTTTGGTTCTTCTTTTAGTCCTTCTCCTGGTTCTTCTTTTGGTTCTTCCTCTGGTACTTCTTTTGGTTCTTCTTTTAGTCCTTCTCCTGGTTCTTCTTTTAGTACTTCTGATGGTTCCTCTTTTGGTTCTTTCTCTGATTCTTCTTTTGGTTCTTTATCTTCTTCTTTTGGTTTTTCTTTTGATTCTTCCTCTGGTACTCCTTTTGGTTTTTCTTTGAGTTCTTCTCCTAGTTCTTCTTTTGGTCCTTCTTTTGATCCTTTCACTCATTCTTCTTTTGGTTCTTCAGATGTTACATCTTCTCCTTCTCTCTTCCTCTTCTTCTCCTTTCTCGTTTTTCTTCTTTACAAAATATATGTGCTTTTGTTACTCCCCATGACTTTCTGGCAAGGAAACTAGTCCAATGTGGGCGAGGCAAAACTATGGTGAGGTGGATCTGTAATTGGTTAAGCAGACGAACCCAGAGGGTGCTCACTAATGCTTCCTCTTCATCCTGGAAAGAAGTGACGAGTGGAGTGCCGCAGGGTTCCATCCTGGGCCCGGTCCTGTTCAACATCTTTATTAATGACTTAGATGAAGGGTTAGAAGGCAGGATTATCAAGTTTGCAGACGACACCAAATTGGGAGGGATAGCCAATAGTCCAGAGGACAGGAGCAGGATTCAAAATGATATTCACAGATTAGAGAGATGAATGGCCAAAACTAACAAAATGAAGTTCAACAGGGACAAATGCAAGATACTCCACTTTGGCAGGAAAAACGAAATGCAAAGATCCAGAATGGGGGACAATGCCTGGCTCGAGAGCAGTACGAGTGAAAAAGATCTTGGAGTCCTTGTGGACAACAAGTTAAACATGAGCCAGGAATGTGATGTGGCGGCAAAAAAAGCCAATGGGATTTTGGCCTGCATCAATAGGAGCCTAGTGTCTAGATCTAGGGAAGTCATGCTGCCCATGCTCTATTCCGCCTTGGTTAGACCACACCTGGAATATTGTGTCCAATTCTGGGCACCACAATTCAAGAGAGATATTGACAAGCTGGAATGTGTCCAGAGGAGGGCGACTGAAATGATAAAAGGTCTGGAGAACAAGCCCTATGAGGAGCGGCTTAAGGAGCTAGGCATGTTTAGCCTGAAGAAGAGAAGGCTGAGAGGAGATATGATAGCCATGTATAAATATGTGAGAGGAAGCCACAGGGAGGAGGGAGCAAGCTTGTTTTCTGCTTCCTTGGAGACTAGGACGTGGAGCAATGGCTTCAAACTACAAGAGAGGAGATTCCACCTGAACACGATGAAGAACTTCCTGACTGTGAGAGCCGTTCAGCAGTGGAACTCTCTGCCCCGGAGTGTGGTGGAGCTTTGGAAGCTTTGAAACAGAGGCTGGATGGCCATCTGTCAGGGCTGATTTGAATGCAATATTCCTGCTTCTTGGCAGAATGGGGTTGGACTGGATGGCCCAGGAGGTCTCTTCCAACTCTTTGATTCTAGGATTCTATGAGGAGGAAGGGGAAGAGGAGGTGGTGGTTGTTTTGCTTCTCAAAGGGTTAGCAGAAGGGAGGCTGGATGGCTATCTGTCAGGGGTGATTTGAATGCAATATTCCTGCTTCTTGGCAGAATGGGGTTGGACTGGATGGCCCATGAGGTCTCTTCCAACTCTTTGATTCTATGATTCTATAAGACAAAGCGGAAAGTTGTGTATGCAGAAAAACCCACCATATTTTTGCCCCACGGGAACCATCCGAAATGAGGAAGAGCTACAAGGGGCTTCCCATGTGTTGGAACACCCATTTCCTCCTTGTTGAGGATACGAAAATGCATGTTTTTCACATCTTCCCTAGCTGCTGATCCTCCGTGGATTTGTCCCGTCTCCTTTGAAAGCCATCCCGGTGGGCGGCTGTCTCTCCGTCTTGCACTAGAAAATCCCACCGTTTTGCCGCGCGTATTGGGAAAGCACATTCTCCCCACTGAGAATCAAGGCTGAAACCCTTTGCATGTCTGACGATGGCTCCATAGGACTCTCCTTTCCATCTGCGCCCGTCAGGAGCAGTCACAACGTTGTCATTCTCCCCTGGTGAATTTTTTTTATCGTTTCGGGGGAAAAAAAGGAAAAGCTTATTAGCTACAAAGGGAGGCAGGCTAATAAAAGGTGCCAGTTGCCATGGCAATTATCTCTTAATCTCCAAGGACCTGAGATCACACACAGAATCGGCTGAAACAGAAGAGTCCTAAATGTAGAATCGTAGAATTCTACATCCGTTAAGCCACGGATACGGAAACCCAAATGGGACTCGGTATCCGTGGTTCAAAGAATCGTAGTTCTTTGCCCTCTGGGACGCTACTGAAGCTTCCCAGCCGAGCAGGCGAGGCTTCATTGTTCGGAAGAGAGAAATTTCATAGGTTTGAGTCAGAGAAAGACGCAATGTTTCATGCAGAGTAGGCCTGGGTAACAACGCAAAAATTTGTTTCTAAAATCGTTTTGTAATTGGGGTGTTTTTTTGTTTCGATATTTAAAATAATTACAAAACTTTCCAAAAAAAAAGTTCGGTATTTACGAAATTTCGTAAATATTTACAAAACATTTTGTAAAGATGGCGCCCTTTTTTTTTCAATATTTTTTCAATATTTTTTAAATTTAATTATTAATTTAGTAGAATAGGGAGGAGAAATTATTATTGAGGGAAGGCAGGCACTCACTCTGGCGGGCCCTCTCGCTCACCGCTCGCTCGCCCTCTCGCCCTCTCGCTAGGATGGGTTCCTTCCAGGAGGGGCTCTTTTTCCCAGGCTGCCAAACTACAACTCCCAGGATGCTACAGCATTGAGCCAATGAAAGAAAGAGAAGGAGACCTCCCTCTCGCCCTCTCGCTCGCCCTCTCGCTCGCCCTCTCGCTCGTCGCTTGCCCTCGCCCTCTCGCTTGCCGCTCGCCCTCGCCCTCTCGCTCGCCGCTCGCCCTCTCACTCGCCCTCTCGCTCGCCGCTCGCCATCTCACTCGCCCTCTCGCTCGCCGCTCGCCCTCTCACTCACCCTCTCGCTCGCCGCTTGCCCTCTCACTCGCCCTCTCACTTGCTCAGCCGGCGCCGAGAGAGGAGAGCTCCCAGCAAGCCAGGCGGCCATCTTACGTATTTCCGAATTGGACGGAAATACAAAATTTTTTGGCGCCTGCCGTTTCGATATTTAAAAACACTTCCAGGTTTAAAAATAAGTTTTGTAATCGTTTCGTAATTCAAAAATTAACGAATTTTTTAACGAATTACGAATTAACGAAACGAATTGACCAGCCCTAATGCAGAGAGCTGAAAGTCAAGAAAGGGATATATTTTATTAGGAGCTTTTGTTACAAAGTGGCCAGAGGAGACTGAAAGGGAGGAAATGAGAGACTTCTGTTGGAGCTACAGCTGGTGCAAATGCCTCAGTTGAAATTCAGATCAATTCCATGCGGTGGTGAAATCCAGGATTTGTGGAACTCCCTGCTGCAACTGGTCAAGAAGCGGAAAAGAGGGCTCTGCATTCTTTCTTTTTATCCAACAAAATTCATCCAGGTCAAGACTCCAGAAGCAAGGTTGCACCAGGACTCACTGAAGAGATTGGTTAAGCAGCGGATACGGAAACCCAGATGGGACTCGGTATCCGTGGTTCAAAGAATCGTAGTTCTTTGCCCTCTGGGACGCTGCTGAAGCTTCCCAGCCGAGCAGGCGAGGCTTCATTGTTCGGAAGAGAGAAATTTCATAGGTTTGAGTCTGAGAAAGACGCAATGTTTCATGCAGAGAGCTGAAAGTCAGGAAAGGGATATATTTTATTAGGAGCTTTTGTTACAAAGTGGCCAGAGGAGACTGAAAGGGAGGAAATGAGAGACTTCTGGTGGAGCTGCAGCTGGTGCAAATGCCTCAGTTGAAATTCATTCCATGCGGTGGTGAAATCCAGGATTTGTGGAACTCCCTGCTGCAACTGGTCAAGAAGCGGAAAAGAGGGCTCTGCATTCTCTCTTTTTGTCCAACAAAATACATCCAGATCAAGACTCTAGAAGCAAGGTTGCACCAGGACTCACCGAAGAGATTGGTTAAGCCGCGGATACGGAAACCCAGATGGGACTCGGTATCCGTGGTTCAAAGAATCGTAGTTCTTTGCCCTCCGGGACGCTGCTGAAGCTTCCCAGCCGAGCCAGCGAGTCTTCATTGTTCGGAAGAGAGAAATTTATAATCATAGAATCAAAGAGTTGGAAGAGACCTCCTGGGCCATCCAGTCCAACCCCATTCTGCCAAGAAGCAGGAATATTGCATTCAAATCACCCCTGACAGATGGCCATCCAGCCTCTGCTTAAAAGCTTCCAAGGAAGGAGCCTCCACCACACTCCAGGGCAGAGAGTTCCACTGCTGAACGGCTCTCACAGTCAGGAAGTTCTTCCTCGTGTTCAGATGGAATCTCCTCTCTTGTAGTTTGAAGCCATTGTTCCATTGCGTCCTAGTCTCCAAGGAAGCAGAAAACAAGCTTTCTCCCTCCTCCCTGTGGCTTCCTCTCACATATTTATACATGGCTATCATATCTCCTCTCAGCCTTCTCTTCTTCAGGCTAAACATGCCCAGCTTCTTAAGCCGCTCCTGAATTCTTCTTTGGTGATTTCTCCCTTTTTCCACTTCTTGTGCACGCCCAGCTCTTTCAGCCACTCCTCATAGGGCTTGTTCTCCAGACCCTTGATCATTTTAGTCGCCCTCCTCTGGACACATTCCAGCTTGTCAATGTGTCTCTTGAATTGTGGTGCCCAGAATTGGACGCAATATTCCAGATGTGGTCTAACCAAAGCAGAATAGAGGGGTAGCATGACTTCCCTAGATCTAGACACTATGCTCCTATTGATGCAGGCCAAAATCCCATTGGCTTTTTTTGCCGCCACATCGCATTGTTGGCTCATGTTTAACTTGTTGTCCACGAGGACTCCGAGATCTTTTTCACACGTACATGTAGCACTCCTTTCCCCTCCCGCAGCTGATCTCTGGGTTTCTGAGCTCTTTTGAATGTCATACATTTGGGATGGGAGGAAGCGAAAGAGGATCCGTGAAGCTGGACATGTTTGTGAGAGCCACAGAGTCAGGAGAAGGGGGTTGGCATGAAGGAAAGGGGTTTAATGTTGTAGGCATGGTATAACAATGCAGCCGTGTAGTAGAGAAGAGTTTAAATTTATATACGCGGAAATTATTTAGGTTTGGGTAACCACGGAAAAATTTGGTTCTAAACTCGTTTTGTTTTTAGGGGGCCCTTGCATTTCGTTTTTTTTTAATAATTCCGAAATTTTCCTTTTAAAAATTTCGAAATATACGAAATTTCGTAAAATTACGAATCGATTCGTTAATGGCGGACGAGATTCCGCAATATGCTAAAAAAAACCTCCAAATGGGTCAGGGGGAACTTCTGAAGCTTCCCTCTCCCTCTGTTGTTGACTGTTGGTGTGATAAAACAAACAACTATATTATATTATATTATATTATTATATATTATATTATATTATTATAATATTATTATATTATATATTATTATATTATATTATTATAATATTATTATATCATATTATTGTATATTATATTATATATATTATATTATTATATTATTATATTATATTATTGTATATTATATTATAATAATATATTGTATTATATATGATATATTATTATATCATATTACGAAAATAATTACGAAATAATTACGAAAATTGGAAAAATTGTTTCGATTCTTAATTACTCCTCACACTATTCCTGCATGGCTCAATAATCGATCGTAAGCTAATTTAAATACGAATTAATAACGAATTACAAAATTAACGAACGAAACCACCCAAGCCTACTAACCATGCCTAGTCTTTAGCACTGAACATTGGACTTGATGGTCCGTGACGCCCTTCTACCTCTGATTCTGCCAACAAAATGGAAAGAACTTGAGACTCAAATGTAAGAACAAGAGAACCTGATGCATTTGTTCCAGAAAGTAGGTCTTTACGTGGCCTACACTGAGTTACTTCCGACTCACTTCCTGAGTTGGAAGAAAAATGGCGAGAGAAGCTTCGGTAGGGTAAAGGGACTTCCGGTTTTCTTAAAAACTTCGTAATCGCTTCAAAAAGGTCATTTTTCCGACTTTATTCCGAATTATGAAGATTCTGATGGTATCTATTAGGCTTGGGTAACCACGGAAAAATTTGGTTCTAAACTCGTTTTGTTTTTAGGGGTCCATCGCGTTTCGTTTTTTTAAATAATTCCGAAATTTTCCTTTTAAAAATTTCGAAATATACGAAATTTCGTAAAATTACGAATTGATTCGTTAATGGCAGACGCAATTGCGCAATATGCTAAAAAGACCTCCAAATGGGACAGGGGGAACTTCTGAAGCTTCCCTCTCCCTCTGTTGTTGACTGTTGGTGTGATAAAACAAAGAACAACTATAAAACTTGCACCAGACATGCGAAAATAATTACGAAATAATTACTAAATAATTACGAAATAATTACAAAATAATTACGAAATAATTACGAAATAATTACGAAATAATTATGAAATAATTACGAAATAATTACGAAATAAATTGAAAAAATTGTTTCGAATCACACTATTCCTGCATGGCTCAATATTGGATCGTAAGCTAATTTAAATACGAATTAATAACGAATTACGAAATTAACGAATGAAACCGCCCAAGCCTAGTATGTATCCATGCCTACTTTTTAGCACTGAACATTGGACTTGATGGTCCGTGACACCCTTCTATCTCTGATTCTGCCAACAAAATGAGAAGAACTTGAGACTCAAATGTAAGAACAAGAGAACCTGATGCATTTCTTCCAGAAAGTTGGTCTTTACGTGGCCTACACAGAGTCACTTCCGACTCACTTCCTGAGTCGGAAGAAAAATGGCGAGAGAAGCTTCGGAAGGGTAAAGGGACTTCCGGTTTTCTTAAAAACTTTGAAATTGCATCAAAAAGGTCCTTTTTCCAACTTTATTCCAAATTACGAAGATTCTAACAGTACATAACCATGCCTACTCTTTAGCACTGAACATTGGACTTGATGGTCCGTGACACCCTTCCAACTCTGATTCTGCCAACAAAATGGAAAGAACTTGAGACTCAAATGTAAGAACAAGGGAACCTGATGCATTTGTTCTGGAAAGTAGGTCTTTACGTGGCCTACACTGAGTCACTTCCGACTCACTTCCTGGGTCAGAAGAAAAATGGCAAGAGAAGCTTCGGAAGGGCAAAGGGACTTCCGGCTTTCTTAAAAACTTCGTAATCGCTTCCAAAAGGTAATTTTTCTGACTTTATTCCAAATTAACCTAACCATTAGGCTTGGGTAACAACGGAACAATTTGTTTCTAAACTCGTTTTGTTTTTAGGGGTCCATCGCGTTTCGTTTTTTTTAATAATTCCGAAATTTTCCTTTAAAAAATTTCGAAATTTACGAAATTTCATAAAATTACGAATCGATTCGTTAATGGCGATTGCGCAATATGCTAAAAAAACCTCCAAATGGGACAGGGGGAACTTCTGAAGCTTCCCTCTCCCTCTGTTGTTGACTGTTGGTGTGATAAAACACACAACAACTATAAAACTTGCACCAGACATGCGAAAATAATTACGAAATAATTACGAAATAATTACGAAGTAATTACGAAATAATTACGAAATAATTACGAAATAATTATGAAATAATTACGAAATAATTACGAAATAATTACGAAATAAATTGAAAAAATTGTTTCGAATCTAATTTACTCCTCACACTATTCCTGCATGGCTCAATATTGGATCGTAAGCTAATTTAAATACGAATTAATAACAAATTACGAAATTAACGAACGAAACCGCCCAAGCCTACTAACCATGCGTACTCTTTAGCACTGAACATTGGACTTGATGGTCCGTGACACCCTTCCAATTCTGATTCTGCCAACAAAATGGAAAGAACTTGAGACTCAAATGTAAGAACAAGAGAACCTGATGCATTCGTTCCGGAAAGTAGGTCTTGACGTGGCCGGGAGAGACAGCTGTTCTGTATGCATCCCTCGCATCTCTGTTTTGTCACAAGGCCATAATAACTACTCTTTCGTTCACTTCCTGGCCCTGTGTTTTCTCTGTCGAGCCCCATCTCAATCATCTCACCCCAGCCACCAGTGGAAGTGCCTTTGTGTTCGACATTTGCCATTGACATCTCCGAGTTTATTTCTGGTCGGCGCTGGTAAATGAGGGCCTGCTGATGACAGTGTTTAGAGGAAATTGGAGCCATTTTCATTGCCTGTTTTCACAAAGAAAAACAGCTTCCCAAGCACTGCCTGACCTTAAGAGAACATGCAAAGGCGGTGATGGAGCACACGAGTACAAGTCCAGCTAAACGAGGAAGCAGAGCTTATGTGACTGTAGTGTCCCATTGGTATCACATTAAAGTCATAACCATCAAGGCCATCATATTTCCAATTTTTGTTTAGAGATGTGGAAGCTAGGCAGTGAAGAAAGTTGTCAGGAGGGGGGATTGATTTTTCGGAATGTGATGCCGCAAGATAGCTGCACGGATACCACGAGTAGATGTAGCCTGAACTCTCGCTTGAAGCTGTCATATTTGAAACATATCACGAAATGATGTGACTCACTGGAAAAGATGACAATGATTGGTGAAGTGCCTTGATCCCCATTTTGGAAGAAAGTAGGACATAAATTCAAGAAGTAACAAAAAATAACTAGAAGGTTGCAGGAAAGGAGGGAGACCATACTAACGGTAGATAGATACTAGGCCTGGGCGGTTTCGTTCGTTAATTTTGTAATTCGTTAAATATTCGTTAATTTTAGCAATTACAAAACGATTACAAAACTTATTTTTAAACCCGGAAGTGTTTTTAAATATCGAAACGGCAGGCGCCAAAAATTTTTGTATTTCCGTCCATTTCGGAAATACGTAAGATGGCCGCCTGGCGATGCTTTCTGGGAGCTCTCCTCTCTCGGCGCCGGCTGAGCAAGCGAGCGAGAGGGCGGGCGAGAGGGGCGAGCGGCGAGCGAGAGGGGCGAGCGGCGAGCGAGAGGGGCGAGCGGCGAGCGAGAGGGGCGAGCGGCGAGCGAGAGGGGCGAGCGGCGAGCGAGAGGGGCGAGCGGCGAGCGAGAGGGGCGAGCGGCGAGCGAGAGGGCGAGCGAGAGGGGCGAGCGGTGAGCGAGAGGGGCGAGCGGCGAGCGAGAGGGGCGAGCGGCGAGCGAGGGAGCGAGCAGCGAGCGAGAGGGGCGAGCGGCGAGCGAGAGGGGTGAGCGGCGAGCGAGGGGGCGAGCGGCGAGCGAGCGGCGAGCGAGAGGGCCCGCCAGAGTGAGTGCCTGCCTTCCCTCCTTAATAATAATTTTAATTTCTCCTCCCTATTCTACTAAATTAATAATTAAATTAAAAATATTTTAAAAATATTGAAAAAAAAGGGCCCCATCTTTACAAAATGTTTTGTAAATATTAACGAAATTTCGTAAATACCGAACTTTTTTAAGGGAGAATTTTGTAATTATTTTAAATATCAAAACAAAAAAAAACCCCAATTACAAATCGATTTTAGAAACAAATTTTTGCGTTGTTACCCAGGCCTAATAGATACAACCAAAGAATCCACAACTTTTACTTTGCAAAACTTGAGTAGGACAGTTAGTAATTGGAGCTCTTGGAAGAAGCCTTACTTTACTTAGGCGATCCCTCATAGCTCGAGGATGATGGTCTTCCACATGTAGTGGCTTGGTAGTGGGTCCATAGGTGGCCGTGGAGCCCTATTCTTGATCTGCATCTTCTCACCCAGTGTGTTGGGGTTCGGCCTGTGTGTAAACCTGAACCTGATTCTCTGATTATATTTCCTGATGCCAATGTATATGTCAATGTGAATTCTGAGGCCAATTTAGAGTAGTAGGCCTGGGTAACAACGGAAAAATTTGTTTCTAATATCGTTTCGTTTTTAGGGTGCCTCAGCATTTTGTATTTAAAAATATATCCGAAATTTTCCATTAAAAAAAGTTTGGTATTTACGAAATTTCGTTAATATTTACAAAACGTTTTGTAAAGATGGCGCCCGCGGTTGCGCATGCGCAAAGCATCAACGATTTTTTTCAATATTTTTTCAATATTTTTTTAATTTAATTATTAATTACCAAGAATACCTGGAGTTGTGAGGCCAGCACACGTTCCAAGACTTTGCCCAAGAAGGGGAGATTGGAAACTGGCCGATAGTTGTCGAATTTAGTGGGGTCCAGTGATGGTTTCTTCAACAGCGGTTTTATTATAGCTTGTTTTAAGCTCGCTGGAATCTTGCCTTCCCGAAGGGAAGCATTAACCACCACCTTAACCCACTCAGCCAATCCTCCTCTGGCCTCCTTTAGAAGCCAGGATGGGCAGGGGTCCAGGATCCATGTGGTTGGCCTCATTCCTCCAAGTATCTTGTCCACATCCTCGGGTTTCACCAATTGAAATGAATCCATCAAAACTGGACAAGCAGGTGCTCGTGTTACATCCTCAGAGACTGCCATTAACATGGTATCCAGACCAGAATGGATCAAAGCGACTTTGTCTGCAAAGAACTGAGCAAAAGCTTCACAGCGAGAAGTCGAATCGTCAAGGTTCCCACCTTGAGTGGTGGGATTTAAAAGGCCTCTGACAATTCGGAACAGCTCAGCCGGACGGTTCTTTGCAGACGCAATAGTGGCTGCAAAGAAGGCCTTCTTTGCGGCTTTTATTGCCGCGGCATATGCCCTTAAAAAGGACACAAACCGTGTTCGATTTGGCTCACTCGGATCCGAACGCCACACACTCTCTAGTTCCCTCTTCCTTCGCTTCATCGCTGCCAACTCCTCGGTGAACCAGGGAGCTGGTTTAGCTCGGCTACTTGAGAGGGGACGTTCCGGAGTGATCGTGTCAATTGCCCTAGTCATCTTCCCATTCCAGAGAGTGACCAGGGCCTCGACAGGATCACCTACCGAGGCGGCGGGAAACTCCCCAAGAGCCATCAGGAATCCATCCGGATCCATAAGCCTCCTGGGGCAGACCAACTTAATGGGTCCTCCACCTCTGCAGAGGTTAGGGGGCGCAGTGAGCCTAAATCTGACCAGGAAGTGGTCGGTCCATGGCAACGGAGAGATGGTCAGCTCCTCGACCCCACCACTTTCCTCCCATCCCTGGCAGAAAACCAAGTCCAATGTATGTCCTGCACTATGAGTGGGGCCAGATACTTGCTGGGACAGCCCCATGGTTGCCATGGCAGACATGAAGTCCTGAGCTGCTCCTGAAAGGGCCGCCTCGGCATGGACATTGAAGTCCCCCAGCACAAGGAGCCGCTGGGATTCCAATGCCAGGCTTGAGACCACCCCCGCTAGCTCAGGTAAGGAGACTGTAGTGCAGCGAGGTGGGCGGTACACTAACAGAATCCCTATTCTGTCCCGGTCACCCAACCTCAAGTGGACACATTCAAAATTTGTTGACTGCGGGATGGGATAGTTCTTCTTCTGAATGAGCACAGATTACATTGTCATCTGCGTATTGGAGTTCTATAACAGATTAAAGCAGTTTCCAAGCTGAACCTGAGCCGAGAGAATGATGCGGCAGCTCAAAAAGCCAATATGATTCTAAGTTGCATCAACAGGAGTATAGACTGAGTGGAGTCCTAGTCCCACTCTGTTCCGCTTGGGTTGGATCTCATCCAGAATAATATTGTCTTCTGTTTCTGCGCAAAGCAATTCAAGAATTTGTTTGGCAGGGAGTCCTTTCTAGGAACAATAGAAAAGCAGATCCTTCCCTTGGCAATGGAGTAAACAAAAGAAAAGGTGAGAGGGAATCGTTGTGAGAAATATGGGAGAGGCTGACATATCCAAACTCCTTTCCTTTGTGGGTCCCCCTCCCCCCATTTCGACCAAGGTAAGCTCATATTTTTCTTGATCAATTTCCAGCCGAGCGAGCCGGAGGATGGGAAAATATACAGTTGAAATAAAAGAGAAGGGGAAGAAAAAAAAAATCTGATTTGGCTTTGCCAGCCAAGCGCTGATTTATCGGAGGCTGAAACCTGCCTTGAAATCACAGCAGTGACACCGAGGGAGGAAAAAAAGGACAGGAACTGAGCAAAGAAGAGAAAGAAATGGGGGAGGAGAAGGCAAAGAGTTCTCTCCCTTTTTTCCTTCCTTCTTTTTCGTAGTTCCTTCCTTCTCTCCATCCCCTCCTCCCCTTCCACCTTCCTCTTCCTCCCTCCCTTGTTTCTCTCTTTCCCTTGTCCTTCCCTCTCTCTTTCTCCTTCCATCCTTCCACCCTTTTGTCTTTCCTTCCTTCCCTCTTTCCTCCTTCCATCCCTCTCTCCTTTTCTCCTTCCTTCCTTCCCTTTCTCTCTTCTTCCTTCCCTCTTTCCTCCCTCCTTCCATCTCTCCTTTTCTCTTTCCTTCCCTCTTTCCTCCCTCCTTCCATCTCTCCCTTTCTCTTTCCTTCCTTCCCTGTTTCCTCCCTTCTTTCCTCTCTCCTTTCTCCTTACTTCCTTCCTTTTTGTCTTCCCTTCCTTCCCTCTTTCCTCCCTCCCTTTCTCCTTCCTTCCTTTCCTTTTGCCTGTCCTTCCTTCCCTCTTCCCTCCCTCCTTCCCTCTCTCCCTTTCTCCTTCTTTCCTTCCCTTTTGTCTTTCCCTCTTTCCCTCTTTCCTCCCTCCTTCCCTCTCTCCCTTTCTCCTTCCTTCCTTCCCTCCCTTTCTCTCTTCTTCCTTCCCTCTTTCCTCCCTCCTTCCACCTCTCCCTTTCTCTTTCCTTCCTTCTTGGTTTCCTCCCTTCTTCCCTCTCTTCCTTTCTCCTTCCTTCCTTTCCGTTTGTCTTTCTTTCCTTCCCTCTTTCCTCCCTCCCTCCCTTTCTCCTTCCTTCCTTTCCATTTACCTGCCCTTCCTTCCCTCATTCCTCTCTCCTTCCGTCTCTTCCTTTTTCCTTCCTTCCTTCCCTCTTCCCTCCCTCCCTTTCTCCTTCCTTCCTTTCTTTTTGCCTGTCCTTCCTTCCCTCTTTCCTCCCTCCTTCTGTATCTTTTTCTCTCTCCTTCCTCCTTCCCTCGCTCCTTCCCTCTCCCTTTTGCCTTCCTTCCACCCTTTCATCTTTCCTTCTTTCCCTCTTTCCTCTTTCCTTCCCTCTCTCCCTTTCTCCTTACTTCCGTTTCATCTTTCCTTCCTTCCCTCTTTCCTCCGTCCTTCCGTCTCTCCCTTTCTCTCTCCTTCCTTCCCTCCCTCCTTCCCTTTTTCCCTTTCGCCTTCCTTCCACCCTTCCGTCTCCTTCTTTCCCTCTTTCTAACTTCCTTCCCTCTCTCCCTTTCTCCTTCCTTCCTTCTGTTTCGTCTTTCCTTCCTTCCCTCTTTCCTCCCTCCTTCCGTCTCTCCCTTTCTCTCTCCTTCCTTCCCTTCCTCCTTCCCTCTCTCTCTTTCTCCTTCCTTCCTTTTCATCTTTCCTTCCTTCCCTCTTTCCTCCCCCCTTCAGTCTCTCCCTTTCTCTCTCCTTCCTTCCCTCCCTCCTTCCCTCTCTCGCTTTTCCCTTCCTTCCACCCTTTTGCCTTTCCTTCTTTCCCTCTTTCCTCCTTCCTTCCTTCCTTTTGTCTTTCCTTCCCTCTTTCGTTACTCCATCCCTCTCTCTCTTTCTCTCTCCTTCCTTCCCTCCTTCCTTCCCTTTCTCCCTTTCTCCTTCCTTCCTTCCCATTCGATTTTCCTTCCTTCCCTCTTTCCCCCCTCCTTCCCTCTCTCCCTTTCTCCTTCCTTCCCTTTCATCTTTCCTTCTTTCCCTCTTTCCTCCTTCCTTCCTTCCTTTTGTCTTTCCTTCCCTCTTTCGTTACTCCATCCCTCTCTCTCTTTCTCTCTCCTTCCTTCCCTCCTTCCTTCCCTTTCTCCCTTTCTCCTTCCTTCCTTCCCATTCGATTTTCCTTCCTTCCCTCTTTCCCCCCTCCTTCCCTCTCTCCCTTTCTCCTTCCTTCCCTTTCATCTTTCCTTCTTTCCCTCTTTCCTCCTTCCTTCCTTCCTTTTGTCTTTCCTTCCCTCTTTCGTTCCTCCATCCCCCTCTCTCTTTCTCTCTCCTTCCTTCCCACCTTCCTTCCCTTTCTCCCTTTCTCCTTTCTTCCTTCCCATTCGATTTTCCTTCCTTCCCTCTTTCCCCCCTCCTTCCCTCTCTCCCTTTAGTCTTTCCTTCTTTCCCTCTTTCCTCCCTCCTTCCCTCTCTCCCTTTCTCCTTCCTTCCTTCCCTTTTGTCTTTCCTTCCTTCTTTCTTCCCTCCCTCCATTCTCTTCTGCCTTTCCATCCTCCCTTCCTTCTCTTTTTCCTTCCTCCTGGGTGATGTTTTACTGGAAGAGAAGGTAGAGAGGGAACATGACAACCATGTTACAAGATTTAAAAGAGTGTCCCATTGAGGAGGAGGAGGACGAATTGTCATTTACTGACTGAACACACCAGCTAGGATTTCAAGAGACGGGTTGGCCCCATGCCTCTCGCTCTCAGGAACATGGCAAGGATGTCTGGCACATTATTCTCCTCCTTCCTTTGGAGGCTTCTCCGACTTCTGTGTCGACTTCTGCTCTCTCTCTCTCTGTGCTCGAGCCTGAAGGCCACACTGTGCGCAATCGCAGCTTTTGCAGGGAATAATTAATACCTAGCAGAACGAAAGGACGGAGCTTGGCGGATGGCAACCGCTTTCCGAGCACAAAATGTTATCTCCGCTGTCATCTGTGCTCCGAACGGAGCCGCACTTTTGGAAATGAGAGCATCTGTTTGCAGAGCTTGGGGAAGTTACTTTTGTGAGATAGAAATGGCACCAGATTTCTAATCATGGATGAAATACTGTTTGATAAACACATGGAATAGTGATAGCACCTGGGTATGACTGTGGGTGCCATGTTGCAATACCTAAGGGGATGTGCGAATGGCTGAGTCATAGAATCATAGAGTTGGAAGAGACCTCCTGAGCCTTCATCCAGTCCAACCACATTCTGCCAAGAAGCAGGAATATTGCATTCAAATCACCCCTGACAGATGGCCATCCAGCCTCTGTTTAAAAGCTTCCAAAGAAGGAGCCTCCACCACACTCTGGGGCAGAGAGTTCCACTGCTGAATGGCTCTCACAGTCAGGACGTTCTTCCTCATGTTCAGATGGAATCTCCTCTCTTGTAGTTTGAAGCCATTGTTCCACTGCGTCCTAGTCTCCAGGGAAGCAGAAAACAAGCTTGCTCCCTCCTCCCTGTGGCTTCCTCTCACATATTTATACATGGCTATCATATCTGCTCTCAGCCTTCTCTTCTTCAAGCTAAGCATGCCCAGCTCCTTAAGCCGCTCCTCATAGGGCTTGTTCTCCAGACCTTTTATCATTTTAGTCGCTCACCTCTGGACACATTCCAGCTTGTCAATATCTCTCTTGAATTGTGGTGCCCAGAATTGGACACAATATTCCAGGTGTGGTCTAATCAAAGCAGAATAGAGGGGTAGCATTACTAGATCTACACACTATGAAGGGAAGGGAAACAATGCATTCTGGAGTGGATTATGGAGTTTTAATGTCCTTAGGCTTATCAAGGCTGGGGATCGGCCTTCCAGAGAAGCCACTTTATTTTCCTAAGATGGGTCTGTGATAAGCATTGATGGCTTAATCCAGGTTTTCCTCTCACAATCAAATAGGGCACAAAGGGGAAACTTTTGTGAATGTCCTTAGTGGAAAGATTTGAAAGAAAAATGGCTTGGAGGAAAAGAGGACTTTCCTAAGGTCATATCCCCCCCCCCCATTGTTATATGATTAAAAAGTCTGCCAGACAGGAACCCTTAAGATGGCCCAACTCTGAAGTCAAAAGGATTTCCTTTACTATTGTCCATGCAAAGAATGTCCAATGATAAGGGTCTTTTCATGATCGCTGATTGCTTTTCCAGAGGCAGGGCAGCTTCCAAGGAGAGGGGAAGGGGGCAAAATAATTACAAAATAATTACGAAATAATTACGAAATAAATTGAAAAAATTGTTTCAAATATTTATTACTCCTCACACAGGGCAAGGTCAAATACTAGGCTTGGGTAACTACGGAAAAATTTGGTTCTAAACTCATTTCGTTTTTAGGGGGGCCCTTGCGTTTCGTTTTTTTAAGGAATTCCGAAATTTTCCCTTAAAAAAGTTCGAAATATACGAAATTTCGTAAAATTACGAATCGATTCGTTAATGGCGGACGCGATTGTGCAATATGCTAAAAAAACCTCCAAATGGGACAGGAGGAACTTCTGAAGCTTCCCTCTCCCTCTGTTGTTGACTGTTGGTGTGATAAAACACACAACAACTATATTATATTATATTATATTATATATATTATTATATTATATATTATAATATTATATTATTATAATATTATAATATTATTGTATATTATATTATTATAATATATTATATTTTATATATTATTATATTATTATATTATATTATTATAATATAATATATTATTATATTATTATTATATTATATATTATATTATTGTATATTATATTATTATATATTATATTGTATTATTATAATATATTATATTTTATATATTATATTATATATTATTATAATATTATTATATTATATATTATTATATTATTGTATATTATATATTCTTATATTATTATAATATTATTATATTATATTATTGTATATTATATTATTATAATATATTGTATTTTATATATTATTATATTATATTACGAAAATAATTACGAAATAATTACGAAAGTTGGAAAAATTGTTTCGATTCTTAATTACTCTTCACACTATTCCTGCATGGCTCAATATCAGATCGTAAGCTAATTTAAATATGAATTAATAACGAATTACGAAATTAACGAATGAAACCGCCCAAGCCTACTGGCTATGACTGTGGGTGCCATGTTGCAATACCTAAGGGGATGTGCGAATGGCTGAGTCATAACCATGTTGATCAATAATGCATCGTTGGAGCAAGGGATTTTTCCATCTAATTTGAAACAGGCTGTGGTCCCTCCACTCCTCAAAAAGGCTTCCCTTGACTCCACGGTGCTGAACAATTTCAGACCAATCTCCAACCTCCCTTTTTTGGGAAAGGTGTTGGAGCGGGTGGTCGCCTCCCAGCTCCAGGGCTTTTTGGATGACATCAACTACCTAGATCAGTCACAGTCTGGTTTCAGGCCTGGTCATGGTACCTTGGTCGCCTTGGTGGATGACCTCCATAGAGAGCTGGACAGGGGGAGTGTGACTCTCTTGGTTCTCTTGGACATCTCAGCGGCTTTCGATACCATCGATCATGGTATCCTTCTGGGACGACTCTCTGGGATGGGTCTCGGGGGCACTGTTTTGTCGTGGCTTCGGTCCTTCCTGGAGGGTTGATCCCAGATGGTGAAGCTGGGAGACGCCTGCTCGGATCCCTGGCCTTGGACCTGTGGGGTCCCGCAAGGCTCTATTATGTCTCCCATGCTTTTTAACATCTACATGAAACCGCTGGGAGAGGTCATCCGGAGTTTTGGAGTTAGATGCCACCTCTACGCTAGGCTTGGGCGGTTTCATTCGTTAATTTCATAATTCGTTATTAATTCGTATTTAAATTAGCTCACGATCCAATATTGAGCCATGCAGAAATAGTGTGATGAGTAAATTAGATTCGAAACATTTTTTTCAATTTATTTCATAATTATTTCGTAATTATTTCGTAATTATTTCGTAATTATTTCGTAATTATTTTCGCATGTCTGGTGCAAGTTTTATAGTTGTTGTTTGTTTTATCACACCAACAGTCAACAACAGAGGGAGAGGGAAGCTTCAGAAGTTCCTCCTGTCCCATTTGGAGGTTTTTTTAGCATATTGCGCAATCGCGTCCGCCATTAACGAATCGATTCGTTATTGTTTCGAAATTGTTTCGTGATTTCCAAAATTTCGTAAATATCGAACTTTTTTAAAGAAAAATTTCGGAATTCTTTTAAAAAACGAAACGCAAAACCCCCCTAAAAACGAATCGAGTTTAGAAACAAATTTTTCCGTGGTTGCCCAGCCCTAGTTACTAGGGCTGGGCGGTTTCATTTTGTTAATTCGTAATTCGTTAAAAATGCGTTATTTTTTTTGTTAACGAAGCGATAACAAACCATTCTGGAGCAGCTTAAAAACGAAACGAATTTTTCAATTCATTTCATAAATGCTTCGTATTTCGTTATGTATTTGTTTCGTTATTGGTTTGAGGTCGTTTCATTATTATTTCCGCATGTCTTGTTTCAAAATTGTTTCGTAATTTCCGAAATTTCGTAAATATTGAACTTTTTTAAAGAAAAAAATCGGGATTCTTTTAAAAAACGAAACGCAAAACCCCCCTAAAAACTAATCGAGTTTAGAAACAAATTTTTACGTGGTTACCCAGCCCTATTGACCAAGGCTTAATCCTTATTATCCAGTCTGGTGTCCTTGCCTTTAGCAAACTATAAGTTACTATCTCTACTGGGGGGAGGGGTCATGTTCGACTTCATTAGATCATTAGACAAAGGCAACACCACCCACCATGCCCAAAGGCCACACTCCACCTGAGGGACTCCATCTCCCATCCTCAGCTTGAAATCGGGGCACATAACCCCTCGCACCCCATTGCGGCCCACCCAAAAACGAAGCCAGGAGGCTTTCATTTCTCCGCTCATTAAACCGAGAGAGTGCCAATTCGCTCGGCTTTTATGTTGCCCACATTTCATGCCGCTTTGCCTTTCGCCCCAAGGGGATTTTCCCTTCCCGCTTGACAGGTCGACACTAGAAAGACGGAAAGCAACAGCTCCGCATTTTTTTCCTCCTCGCCCTCTTTTTCCCCCCTTCCTTTCCTGCAAATCAATATTAGTTATTAGTTGAACAATGAAGATGCTTTATTGCATGGAGAATTCTGGGCAAAGGCGAGCATACTGCTAAGCCCTTGCTGAATAAGGAAGAGATATGAACTGCTTCGAACTAATGAGGAATACATTAGGAATGCTTCCGTAATTTGCTTCGTTTGAAGCCGCTCTCCAAAGTTTCTGAGACAGAATTCGTCACCTCTTAAGGAACATTTGACTTCCGCCTTGGACCGGTTTTCCTGACTTTGGTCCAAAATTCAGTTCTTGCAGGACATTGAAAAGCTATTTTTAAAATTATTGTCTTATTCATTGGATATTATGTCTTCCTTCCTTCCTTTCCTCTTTTCTTCTTTCCTTCCTTCTTTCCTTCGGCGAGTTTTTCATCCTGACTTGGAGGTCTGTAGTAGACACTCACAACGAGATCTTTTTGAGTCCTGATTCCCTTGAGTCTTATCCAGATGCTTTCAAGCTGGTTTCGTAGACTGCAATCTTGCATCTCTTCTGCAGCATAACAGTTTTTGACATATAAGGCTTAAATGTTTAAATACCTGTATTTGCTCAAGTCTGATGCATCCTCAAATCTAATGTGCACCTGAAACCCAAAAAAGTATTTCCTGACAAATGTCGTTCAGTATTGCCTTCATTTTTTGGAAGTCAGTTCTCCTAAAGTCCAGAATGCGGGTTTGACTTGTCTTACCTTCGACCTTCCTTCATATCGCAAACTGCAGGAGCACATGGTCACTTGCCCCTAAGGATCTGACCACTTCGACTGCATTGATCAGGTCCTCCACGTATGTCAGGCTGAGATCAAGAGTAGCCAATCCCCTTGTTGCCTCTTCTACCTTCTGGACCATAAAATTGTCTGCAAGGCAAGCGAGGAATTTGGTGGACTTTGTACTGTCGGCCAAGTTGAATTCGCACATGACTCCAATATCTTTTCTTTGTGCCTGTTTGGTTAACTGTTGGCAGAAGGATTTGGCGAGTTTTTCATCCTGGCTTGGAGGTCTGTAGTAGACACCACAACGAGATCTTTTTGAGTCCTGATTCCCTTGAGTCTTATCCAGATGCTTTCAAGCTGGTTTCCTGGACTGCAGTCTTGCATCTCTTCTGCAGCATAACAGTTTTTGACATATAAGGCTACTCCCCCTCCTCTCTCCTTTGTTCTGTTTATGTGAAAGAGATTATAGTCCTCAATGTTTACATTCCAGTGATAGGAGTCATCCCACCAGGTTTCAGTGATGCCTAAGACATCATAATTGTGGTGTTGTGCTAAAGGTTCAAGTTCATCTTGTTTATTTCCCATGCTCTGTGCATTAGTGTACAGACATATAAGCCCCTGAGACCTTCCCTGAGCTGTTTATTTAGGATTGTTGTGCTCTCAGTATTTGGTATTTGTTGTGTTTGTGCAACTATTTGTTTAGTCTTTTGGTGGTTCCCTAAGGTTGTAGGTGGTTCCCAAGGTGGTTCCCAAGGTGTCTCTACTGATGATCTAGAGCTTTTTACTTGAGGTCTCCGAGATATTTCCTTGAGGTCTCCAAGGTGTGTCTCTTGAAGATCTGGAGACTAGGCTTGGGCGGTTTCGTTTGTTAATTTCGTAATTCGTTATTAATTCATATTTAAATTACCTTACGATCCAATATTGAGCCATGCAGGAATTGTGTGAGAAGTAATAAAGATTCGAAACATTTTTTTCAATTTATTTCGTAATTATTTCGAAATTATTTTGTAATTATTTCGTAATTATTTCGTAATTATTTCGTAATTATTTCGTAATTATTTCGCAATTATTTCGAAATTATTTCGTAATTATTTTCGCATGTCTGGTGCAAGTTTTATAGTTGTTGTTTGTTTTATCACACCAACAGTCAACAACAGAAGGAGAGGGAAGCTTCAGAAGTTTCTCCTGTCCCATTTGGAGGTTTTCTTAGCATATTGCGTAATCTCGTCTGCCATGAACGAATCGATTCATAATTTTACGAAATTTTGTAAATTTCGAATTTTTTTAAAGGAAAATTTCGGAATTATTAAAAAAACGAAACGCAAAAAAAAAAAACGAGTTTAGAACCAAATTTTTCCGTGGTTACCCAAGCCTAGTTTCCAACCATAAAAACACATACAATCGGTAAAAACATCATAGCTCATATTACAATAACGCATTAAAACAATAAATATATCCAAAACTACAGTGGTCCGTAGTTACCCAAGCCTAGTATTTGACCTTGCCCTGACCCTTTTTGCCCCCTTCCCCTCTCCTTGGAAGCTGCCCTGCCTCTGGAAAAGCAATCAGCGATCATGAAAAGACCCTTATCATTGGACATTCTTTGCATGGACAATAGTAAAGGAAATCCTTTTGACTTCAGAGTTGGGCCATCTTAAGGGTTCCTGTCTGGCAGACTTTTTAATCATATAACAATGGGGGGGATATGACCTTAGGAAAGTCCTCTTTTCCTCCAAGCCGTTTTTCTTTCAAATCTTTCCATTAAGGACATTCACAAAAGTTTCCCCTTTGTTCCCTATCTGATTGTAAAAGAAAAACCTGGATTAAGCCATCAATACTTATCACAGACCCATCTCAGGACAATAAAGTGGCTTCTCTGGAAGGCCGATTCCCAGACTCGATAAGCCTAAGGACATTAAAACTCCATAATCCACTCCAGAATGCATTGTTTCCCTTCATCCCGCCTCCCTCCCTTCTGATTCACTGGAGCGTCGAGATAGCAGGAGCCTACATTCTCTACTGATGATCTAGAGCTTTTTCCTTGAGGTCTCCGAGATATTTCCTTGAGGTCTCCAAGGTGTGTCTCTTGAAGATCTGGACACATTTCATTGCAATCTCTAAGGTGTCTCTTCTGAAGATCTTGAGCTATTTCATTTAGGTCTCCAAGGTCTGAAGATCTGGAGCTTTTTCCTTGAGGCCTCCAAGGTACCTCTCTTGAAGATCAGGAGTTACTTCATTGTGGTCTCCAAGGTGTCTCTACTGAAGATCTGGACACATTTCATTGTAATCTCCAAGGTGTCTCTACTGAGAATCTAGAGCTTTTTCCTTGAGGCCTCCAAGATATTTCCTTGAGGTCTCCAACTTGTCTCTATTGAAGATCTGGACACATTTCATTTTAATCTCTAAGGTGTCTCTTCTGAAGATCAGGAGTTATTTCATTGTGGTCTCCAAGGTGTCTCTACTGAAGATCTGGACACCTTTTATTGTAATCTCTAAGGTATCTCTACTGAAGATCTGGAGCTTTTTCTTTGAAGTCTCCAAGATATTTCTTTGAGGTCTCCAAGGTGTCTCTGCTGAAAATTTGGACACATTTCATTTTAATCTCTAAGTGTCTCTACTGAAGATCTGGAGCTTTTTCCTTGAAGTCTCCAAGGTATCTCTACTGAAGATCTGGACATGTTTTGTTGTAATCTGTAAGGTGTCTCTACTGAAGATCTAGAGCATTTTCTTTGAAGTCTACAAGGTCTGAAGATCTGGAGTTTTTTCCTTGAGGCCTCTAATGTGCTTCTATTGAAGATGAGGAGTTATTTCACTGTGGTCTCAAAAATATATGTCCTGAAGATACAGAAATATTCCATTGTATTTTTCAAGATGTCTCTACTGAAGATCTTGAGCTATCTCATTGAGGCCTCCAAGGTGCCTCTATTGAAGATCAGGAGTTATTTCATGGTGGTCTCCAAGATGTCTTTACTGAAAATCTGGAAACATTTCATTGTAATCTCTAAGGTGTCTCTACCAAAGATCTGGAGCTTTCTCTTTGAAGTCTTCAAGGTGCTTCAATTGAGGATTAGGAGTTATTTCATTGTGGTTTCCAAAATGCATGTCCTGAAGATATGGAAACATTTCATTGTATTCTTCAAGATGTCTCTACTTAAGATCTCTAGCTATTTCCTTGAAGTCTCCAAGGTGGCTCCACTGAAGATCTAGAGATATTTATTTCATTGAGGCCTCCAAAGTGTTTCTATTGAAAATATGGAACTTTTTTCCTTGAGGTCTCCAAGGTGTCTGTGCTGATGATCAGGAGTTATTTCATTGTGGTCTCCAAGGTGTCTCTACTGAAGATCTAGAAACCTTTTGGTGAGGCCTCCAAGATGTCTGACCTGAAGATCTGGAGCTATTTCATTGAGGTCTTTGTAGTGCCTCTGCTGAAGATCTAGATTATAGAGGTCTTTCAATGAAGCTTCAAAAATGTCTGTCCTGAAGATCTGGAGATATTTCATTGAGATCTCCAAGGTCTGAATATCTTGAGCTTTTTCCTTGAGGCCTCCAAGGTGCTTCTATTGAAGTCTCCAAGGTCTGAAGATCAGGTGCCTCAAGGAAAATCAGGAGTTATTTCATTCAGGTCTCCAAGATGGCTCTACTGAAGATCTGCAGATATTTATTTTATGGAGGCCTCCAAAGTGTTTCTATTGAAAATATGGAACTTTTTTCCTTGAGGTCTCCAAGGTGTCTGTGCTGATGATCAGGAGTTCTTTCCTCGAGGTCTCCAAGGTGTCTCTACTAGAAATATTTTGGTGAGGCCTCCAAGATGTCTGACCTGAAGATCTGGAGCTATTTCATTGAGGTCTTTGTGGTGCCTCTGCTGAAGATCTAGATTCTAGATGACTTTCCATGAAGCCTCCAAAATGTCTGTTCTGAAGATCTGGAGCTATTTCATTGAGGTCTTTGTGGTGCCTCTGCTGAAGATCTAGATTCCAGATGTCTTTCAATGAAGCCTCCAAAATACCTGTCCTGAAGATCTGGACCTATTTCATTTAGATCTTTATGGTGCTTCTTCCAAAGATCTAGATTCTAGGGATCTTTCAAATGAAGCCTCCAAAATGTCTGTTCTGAAGATCTGGAGCTATTTCATTGAGGTCTTTGTGGTGCCTCTGCTGAAGATCCAGATTCTAGATGTCTTTCCATGAAGCCTCCAAGATGTCTGACCTGAAGATCTGGAGCTATTTCATTGAGGCCTTTGTGGTACCTCTGCTGAAGATCTAGACTCTTGAGGTCTTTCAATGAAGCCTCCAAAATGTCTGTCCTGAAGTTCTGGAGCTATTTTGTTGAGGTCTTTGTGGTGCCTCTGCTGAAGATCTAGATTCTAGATGTCTTTCAATGAAGGCTCCAAAATGTCTGTCCTGAAGTTCTGGAGCTATTTTGTTGAGGTCTTTGTGGTGCCTCTGCTGAAGATCTAGATTCTAGATGTCTTTCAATCAAGCCTCCAAAATGTCTTTCCTAAAGTTCTGGAGCTATTTTGTTGAGGTCTTTGTGGTGCCTCTGCTGAAGATCTAGACTCTTGAGGTCTTTCAGTGAAGCCTCCAAAATGTCTGTCCTGAAGTTCTGGAGCTATTTTGTTGAGGTCTTTGTGGGGACTCTGCTGAAGATCTAGATTCTAGATGTCTTTCAATCAAGCCTCCAAAATGTCTTTCCTGAAGTTCTGGAGCTATTTTGTTGAGGTCTTTGTGGTGCCTCTGCTGAAGATCTAGACTCTTGAGGTCTTTCAGTGAAGCCTCCAAAACGTCTGTCCTGAAGTTCTGGAGCTATTTTGTTGAGGTCTTTGTGGGGCCTCTGCTGAAGATCTAGATTCTAGAGATCTTTCAAATGACGCCTCCAATAGATCTGGAGCTATTTCATTTAGATCTTTATGGTGCCTCTTCCAAAGATCTAGATTCTGGAGATCTTTCAGATGAACTCCAAAATGTCTGTCCTGAAGATCTGGAGATATTTCACTAAGGTCTCCAAGGCTTCAGATTGTGTAAATCTTCAATACCCAGGACTCCGTAGCATTGAGCCATGGTAGTTAAAGTGGGGTCAAACTGCATTCCTTCTGCCATGTAGTCCGAGGATGATGGTCCTCCAAGGTCGGTGTTCTGGCAGTGGGTCCGTAGGTGACTGTGGAGCCCTATTCTTGATCTGCATCTTCTCCCACAGTGAGGGCATCCGTTTCCAGGTGGAAGGCGGTCCCGGTTGGGGTTGGCTTGACACGCCTTCCTCTTGGAAGGCGTGTCAAGGCCCTCCATTCGTGCCTCTTCAAATTCTACAGCACTGCTGGCCACAGCTGACCACCAATTGGAGCTCTCCCAATTCTCCGTGTCCATGGAGAGTTTTTAAGGTTGGCTTTGAGCCCACCTCCACAAACACCGGAGGTCCAAAGAGGCATAAATAATCGCAATTTATCTCCGTCGTTATTGAAAAAAAAATCCCTGTATTATTAATGAGGAGTTTAGGAAATATTCTGATTAAAGCTGAAAGGGACGATAAATTGTCAAAGTCCGTTGGAGGAAAAAGCGCAACTTCACACCCTGTCAGCAAAATTCAAATGAGGCCAGCAAATGAATTAAGAGGCTATAAACTTTTTTTTTAAAGAAAAGCTAAGTTACCGTTTAAAACCCTATTAGAAGTTCTAGATCCGCTTAAGCTTTTCCTTTTGGGGGAAAAAGAAACTAAAATAAGAATTGTGCGGAAGTGAAAAAAATCCCTCCGTCTCTAATGTCATTTCAATTATTGAACAGGTGACAGCCGATAAATATATTTTATAGCCGGGGGCACAAATCAAGTGTGTTACGCACAGTGTTAAAAGGGTTAGGGAATGAATGGGGCTGTTCGTCAAAAAATTAAAAAAACGAGCCGGGAAATGTAAATTTGTGATGCCCGAAATACCGAGATTGCGAGGCACTTGCAAAGGGAAGCAATTTAATTCGTTTTAGTCCGAGGAAAGGATGGGGAGCGTTCGAGAAGGAACGAAATCTGGAATCCTAAAATAGAGGGTAAGGGTGCATCTACACCAGTGGTTTTCAACCTTTCCAATACCGCGACCCCCTAATACAGTTCCTCGTGTTGTGGGGACCCCCCAACAATACCATTATTTTCGTTGCTACTTCCATAACTGTTATGAATCGTAATGTAAATATCGGATATGAAGGATGTATTTGGTCCTATTTTCATGGACCAAATTTGGCACAAATACCCAATACACGCATATTTTAATACTGGTCGGGTTGGGGTGGATTTTGTCATTTGGGAGTTGTAGTTGCTGGGATTTATAGTTCACCTACAATCAAAGAGCATTCTGAACTCCACCAAGGATAGAATTGGGTCAAACTTGGCACGCAGATTTCCCACAACCAACAGAAAATACTGGAAGGGTTTGGTGGGCACTAACCTTGGGAGTTGTATATAAGCCAGGGCCTGAACACAAGGGGCTGTTGTGCTCCCACAGAAGTTGAGGAAGCAAGAAGCCATTTTGTTTCCTTCTGCTTCAGGATAAGCCTTGTCTTAGAGGGCACTAGAAATCTGAGTAAGTGTTTAAAATTAGCTGCTTTGAGTGTTGCTTTGTTTGAGAGGTGGGGGGCGAGGCTACATAGAATCATAGAATCATAGAATCAAAGAGTTGGAAGAGACCTCCTGGGCCATCCAGTCCAACTCCATTCTGCCAAGAAGCAGGAATATTGCATTCAAATCACCCCTGACAGATGGCCATCCAGCCTCTGTTTCAAAGCTTCCAAAGAAGGAGCCTCCACCACACTCCGGGGCAGAGAGTTCCACTGCTGAACGGCTCTCACAGTCAGGAAATTCATCCAGGTCAAGACTCCAGAAGCAAGGTTGCACCAGGACTCACTGAAGAGATTGGTTAAGCCGTGGATACGGAATCTCCTCTCTTGTAGTTTGAAGCCGTTGTTCCACGTCCTAGTTTCCAGGGAAGCAGAAAACAAGCTTGCTCCCTCCTCCCTGTGGCTTCCTCTCACATATTGCTGGTGCTGGTGTTGGCCTACAAAGCCCTAAATGGTTCCAGCCCAAAATACCTGTCTGACCGCATCTCGGCCTATGAGCCCACGGGGGCTTTGAGATCGTCCGGGGAGGCCCTTCTCTCGATCCCGCCTGCCTCACAGGCACGCCTGGCGGGGACTAGGGACAGGGCCTTCTCGGTGGTGGCCCCCCGGCTGTGGAACACCCTCTCTGTGGACATCAGACTGGCGCCCTCCCTCATGACATTCCACAAGAGACTAAAGACGTGGTTGTTTGAGAAGACGTTTGAGTAAGTGCTGCAACAATTGGCAATGACGATTGGAACGGAACATGGATAACGAGATTTGGATTGTGATTCAATGATGAGACGTTGCGAACGATTTAGTATAACTGTATTATTGATAGTGTCGTTGTTTACTGTTGATGTGATATTGCTTATGTTGTAAATTGTACCTGGTTTTATATGTTGTACACCGCCATGAGTCGCCCTAGGGCTGAGAACGGTGCAGTAAATACTACAAGTGCAGTAAATAAATAAATAATAAATAAATACTGGCCCCCCCGGACCCCGGATCTGCGTTCGTCAAAAATCGCGGATACCGAAACCGCCATTTTGGACCCCAGTAACCACTAAAACAGTAATATGGCAGATTGACGCCGTTCTAATTTTGTATTTTTCTGCTATTAATTCTAAGACTAACTGCCATCTCGCTTTCCTCATTTTGGACTCCTGCGCTCGGGGAATAATCATTTTGTTTAAAGCATTATTATCTGACAGCAAACAGCTGATTGTCAAAACTCTGCCGGCTCGGCGAAAGCAGCCTGTTTTCCTTTGCTGCCGCTCGTTCCTGCTCGGCCCTGCCATCAGGGGCTTGCTGTGGGCACCCATAGGAGGTCCCGGAGAAGCGGCCAGGCGGGAACCCTGGCCCCAGCGCGGAAGATCTAGTTCGCCAAGGGCCGGACAATGGATTCTGTTACTACCCAACCCAGCGCCCATCACGGGACTTCTGCCTTTTCTTATTGACTCTCTGCTTCATGAACTGAACTGTTTACCATATCCCTAGCCACGAACTTTCTGGTGATGCTTGCCTTGAAATGCAAGCAGCCTCTTTTTCCACGCGCCTTTGCCAGAGGACTATGAGATCTCCAGTTTGCGTTATAATAAAGATCAAATATTGTAATAGATTTTCCTGGGATGGGGATGGGGTTTTCCCCTTATGAAATGTGTGTAAGGAGATATTGTATGAAATGTAATGTGTTCCCCACTCTGCCTTTCCTGCCGACCCTTGCCCCATAAAGATGTGACCTGAAGATTACTGTATTGCCTTGGGGAGAGGCTCCTTTGTTCTCCCCAAGCCCTCCCTGATTGACTCACCAGCATGGAACAATACTGTTGATCCCCAACCCTAGCCCTCGGAGCATGTCCAGCGAGGGGAGGGGGTCAACAGAAACCCGGAAGAAAAGGACTGATTAAATCACACAAAGACAACATTGATCCACCTTTTGAGGTCCGTTGTCTAGCCAAATATTCTTTTTCCCCAAAGCCATTCCAAACAGGAAAACTTTTGTTTGCCAGGATCACACCTTGCCGGAGAAACGTGCTGATTGGTCCAGAGCAGGGGCGGGCCGCCCAGCCTCCTCCCAGCTGTTCCAGCACCAGCCAATCAGCGTGAAGCTGGCCGGCAAGGGGCGGGCGGGAATTTTGAAAGTTTTCCTTTGTATTTCTACTATAAATATGTCTGTATTCTTTGTACTGGTATGCTTGCGGTGGAATGATCCCTGCAATGCATCTGATTTCAGCTGAATCACAAATAAACTTCGGTTGCTGGAAACTTCTTCCACCTTGATGAGGCATTATTAATTGTAATACTTTGAGATTGGCTTTGCTGGCCTCACCAAGGGATCCAGGGCCCTTTTTTGGCGCGGTCCTTGGGTTCCTCTCTCTTGAGGAGACCCCACTAAAAGCAGCTCGATATCACTCCTGAAGATCTGGAGATCTTCCAGTAGCTCCAAACGACAGGAAAGGAGATTCCACCTGAACATTAGGAAGAACTTCCTGACAACAAGGAGCTGTCCAACGATGGAACTCTCTGATGCATTGTGTAAATACGCGTTGCTGGGTGAAGGCTCTTCTTCAGTGAGCAAATGTTTCACGATAAATGTCCCCAAATGTGAAAAATCACCAAAAATCCTCACAAAAAGGGGCCTCACAAACAAACAGCCACACAAACTTCTCAAATGATTTATCCCTGCATATGGGAATGAAATGCCAGAAGATTTATATCCCTATTTGCTGGCTGTCACCACCCCTCAAAATGAGATTGACGGAGAAATAAACCAAGCCACTCTTCTCCCCAAATCCAGAGAAGAAATCAGCTTGTTTGCCAAGGCAAAAATCCATAAGTCAGATTAAACTCCTCAACAGGGGCAATGACTTCAAGATCCTCGTTGCTATAGCCCTTTGGGAAACTATATTCCCCAAGGGCAAGGAGGCCTGGTTGTGCTTCTGTGGTGCCAGTGCAGAAAAAGAAGGGATTAGAGAGAAAGAAGAAGATGACGGGGAAGAAGTAGTGAAAAAAGAAAAGAGGAGAGAGAGAATGAACCAAGGGGGAGGAAAGTGTGAGAGGGAGGATGAAGATGGAGAAAGAAAGAGGAGGAGGAGGTGAAGAGGAGAAAAAGGGGAAGAAGAAGTAGTGGTGAAGAAAAGAAAGAGGGGAGAAAGAATGAACCAAGGAGAGGAAAACATGAGAGGTAGGATGAAGATTGAGAAAAAAAGGATGAAAAAAAGGTGAAGAAGAGAAGAAGAAGAAGAAGAAGAAGAAGAGGTGAAAAAAGCAAGAAAGAAGAGATAAAGAATGAACCAAATTGAAGATGGAGAAAGATGAAGATGGGGAAAGATGAGGAGAAGGGGAAGAAGAAGTAGTGGTGAAGAAAGGGAAGAAAGAGGAGAGAGAGAGAATGAACCAAGGAGAAGGAAAGCATGAGAAAGAGAGTGAAGCTGAAGAAAGAAAGATGATCTGGAAGGAAGAAGAAGTAATGGTGAAGAAAAGAAAGATGGAGACAGATAGAGGAGGAGGTGAAGAGGAGAAAAAGGGGAAGTAGTGGTGAAGAAAAGAAAGGGGGGAGAGAGAATGAACAAAGGAGAGGAAAACATGAGAAGTAGGATGAAGATTGAGAAAAAATGATGAAAGAAAGGTGAAGAAGAAGAGAAGAAGAAGAAGAAGAAGAAGAAGAAGAAGAAGAAGCAGCAGCAGCAGCAGCAGCAGTGGTGAAGAAAAGAAAGAAAGAGGAGAGAATGAACCAAATTGAAGGAAAGCTTGAGAGAGAGAATGAAGATGGAGAAAGATGAGGAGAAGGGGAAGAAGAAGTAGTGGTGAAGAAAGGGAAGAAAGAGGAGAGAGAGAATGAACCAAGGAGGAGGAAAACACGAGAAAGAGAGTGAAGCTGAAGACAGGAGATGGAGGGAAGAATAAGTAGTGGTGAAGAAAAGAGAGAATGAACCAAGGAGAGGAAAACATGAGAAGTAGGATGAAGATTGAGAAAAAATGATGAAAGAAAGGTGAAGAAGAAGAAGAAGAAGAAGAAGAAGAAGAAGAAGAAGAAGCAGAAGAAGAAGAAACAGCAGCAGCGGTGGTGAAGAAAAGAAAGAAAGAGGAGAGAGAGAATGAACCAAATTGAAGGAAAGCTTGAGAGAGAGAATGAAGATGGAGAAAGATGAGGAGAAGGGGAAGAAGTAGTGGTGAAGAAAGGGAAGAAAGAGGAGAGAGAGAATGAACCAAGGAGGAGGAAAGCATGAGAAAGAGAGTGAAGCTGAAGAAAGAAAGAGGAGATGGAGGGAAGAAGAAGTAGTGGTGAAGAAAAGAAAGAGAGGAGAGAGAATGAAACAAGGAGAAGATGGATATATAAAGCCTTTCCTGGCCCCTGAAATGAAAGGAAAGCATTTCGGTTGCCCTTACAAACAGATAAGGATTTCTTATTTCTCTTCTCCTGCAGATTCTATGATTCTTTGAGGCTGGGTGGTCATCTGTTTGGGGTGCGTTGAGTGTGAGTTTCCTGCTTCTTGGCAGAATGGGGTTGGACTGGATGGCCCACCAGGTCTTCTCCAACTCTGTGGTTCTATGATTCTGTGACTTGCATCATCATCACCATCATCATCACTGCCATCACCACCATCACCACCATCACCACCACCTCTATCATCATCGTCACCATCATCACCACCACCACCACTATCATCATCATCATCACCATCAACACCATCATCATCACCGCCATCATCACCATCACCACCATCACCACCACCTCTATCACCATCGTCACCATCATCACCAACATCATCACTGAGATCACCACCATCATCATCACCATCACCGCCATCACCACCATCACCATCATCACCATTATCATCATCACCACCACCTCTATCATCATTGTCACCATCATCACCATCATCATCACTGCCATCACCACCATCATCATCATCACCATCACCATCACCGCCATCACCACCATCACCATCATCACCACCACCACCTCTATTTATTTATTTATTTATTTATTTATTTAAAAGTTTTGTATACCGACCTTCTCACCTCTCTTGAGGGACTCAGACCGGTTTCCAACCATAATATCACATGCAGTCAATAAAACATCATAATTCATATTACAATAAAACCTTAAAACAGCAATTACATTCAATAACTACAATGGTCAGTCGTCACACTAAAATCGTTGTTCATCATCCTCCATCCATATCTCAGGGTATTGGCTCACTCGTCGAATGCCTATCTCCATAACCACCTATCATCATCTATCATCATAGTCATCATCATCACCATTATCATCACTGCCATCACCACCATCACCGTGATCACCATCACTATCACGCCCATCACCACCATCACCATCATCACCATCTCCACCATCACCATCATCAAAATCATCACCACCACTACCTCTATCATCATCGTCACCATCATCACCATCATCATCACTGCCATCACCACCATCACCACCAACATCATCATCATCATCATCATCATCATCATCACCATCACCACCATCATCACCACCACCATCAGCATCATCATCACCATCAACACCATCATAATGACCACCATCATTATCATCATCCCTGTTTGGACCTGGAATCTTGGGTAAGTCTTACTCTCTCAACGTCAAAATGCCAAGAAAGCCCTCAAATGGAGCCACCATAAAGGCATTAATGCAGAGTCTGATAGTGCCAAGAAAGGTGTGATCGAGACCATCAAAGAATTCTCTTTTTTACGGCTCACTGGAAGAAAGCAAGGAGAGTTGCGACCGAAACACAACCCCACCACTGGGAAACCTGCCCTTCCTCCGGCATCCCTTCCATTTCTTTATTAACTCAGCCGGCAGCCTTGCCGTGGCTTTATTAAACCAATAACGAAACAGAGCCTGCTGGGGAAGAGCGGAGCCGATGCTGATGACTATTACGAGTCATTTATCGAGGGCACCGGTGCCATCCTTCCCAACCAAGGGTCGGGATTTTCCCTGGAAGAGGTTGCAAACACAGCGACAATTTTTGTCCAATTTTGCCCGTGAGACACCCCACTAAAAGCCAATAATGGGGTTGTTACGGCATGCCGAAATGGAGTCTCTGGAGCTATTCTTCCAGGCGACACAGTTTCTGAAAGAGGAGACCAAGCATGCGGCGATGCTTTTGGAAATTCTCTGCTGGATTTTGCCCCGGCTTTCGGAGGCCCAAATAATCCTGTTTGGTTTCCAAAGTCGACCGGATGCATTTGGAGAGGCTCTTTCGTTCTGTTTTACTCTCCTCCATGTGTTCCCTGCAGAGGCGACCCTAGGTAATTTTCAATGGTAAGCAAACAGTATTTTGGTTCCCCCCCCCAAGCAATCATTGATACATATTTTCTGTTTGTCGTGGGAGTTCTGTGTGCCACAACCAACCAATCATTGATATATATTTTCTGTTCGTCGTGGGAGTTCTGTGTGCCACAACCAACCAATCATTGATATATATTTTCTGTTCGTCATGGGAGTTCTGTGTGCCACAACCAACCAATCATTGATATATATTTTCTGTTTGTCATGGGAGTTCTGTGTGCCACAACCAACCAATCATTGATATATATTTTCTATTCGTCGTGGGAGTTCTGTGTGCCACAACCAACCAATCATTGATATATATTTTCTGTTCGTCGTGGGAGTTCTGTGTGCCACAACCAACCAATCATTGATATATATTTTCTGTTCGTCGTAGGAGTTCTGTGTGCCACAACCAACCAATCATTGATATATATTTTCTGTTCGTCATGGGAGTTCTGTGTGCCACAACCAACCAATCATTGATATATATTTTCTGTTTGTCGTGGGAGTTCTGTGTGCCACAACCAACCAATCATTGATATATATTTTCTGTTTGTCATGGGAGTTCTGTGTGCCATATTTGGTTCAATTCCATCATTGGTGGAGTTCAGAATGCTCTTTGATTGTAGGTGAACTATACATCCCAGTAACTACACTTGCCGCACTTGCTCCCTTGCCTGGCCCGCTTTGGGTGGTTCAAAGAATCGTAGTTCTTTGCTCTCCGGGACGCTGCTGAAGCTTCCCAGCTGAGCCAGCGAGTCTTCATTGTTCGGAAGAGAGAAATTTAGAATCATAGAATCAAAGAGTTGGAAGAGACCACATGGGCCATCCAGTCCAATCCCATTCTGCCAAGAAGCAGGAATATTGCATTCAAAGCACCCCTGACAGATGGCCATCCAGCCTCTGTTTAAAAGCTTCCAAAGAAGGAGCCTCCACCACACTCCGGGGCAGAGAGTTCCACGGCTGAACGGCTCTCACAGTCAGGAAGTTCTTCCTCATGTTCAGATGGAATCTCCTTTCTTGTAGTTTGAAGCCATTGGTGTCACAAATGGATGGTGAAGTGGCAGCTCCCCCTGTGGCCGGAATCAAGCATATCCTCATGAAGCCGGAAAAGCTTGGGCACAGCTGGAATGTTAAATTGCCTCTGTGTCTGTCGATATATGTTGTATGTCTAACTGGCATTGAATGTTTGGCATGTATATGTGTATTGTAATCTGCCCTGAATCCCCTGCGGGGTGAGAAGGGCGGAATATAAATACTGTAAATAAATAAATACATAAATATTTTGATCATAGAATCATAGAATCAAAGAGTTGGAAGAGACCTCATGGGCCATCCAGTCCAACCCCATTCTGCCAAGAAGCAGAAATATTACATTCAAATCACCCCTGACAGATGGCCATCCAGCCTCTGCTTAAAAGAAGGAGCCTCCACCACACTCTGGGGCAGAGAGTTCCACTGCTGAACGGCTCTCACAGTCAGGAAATTCATCCAGGTCAAGACTCCAGAAGCAGGGTTGCACCAGGACTCACTGAAGAGATTGGTTAAGCCGCGGATACGGAAACCCAAATGGGACTCGGTATCCGTGGTTCAAAGAATTGTAGTTCTTTGCTCTCCGGGACGCTGCTGAAGCTTCCCAGCTGAGCCAGCGAGTCATCATTGTTTGGAAGAGAGAAATTTAGAATCACTGAATCATAGAATCATAGAGCTGGAAGAGACCTCCTGGGCCATCCAGTCCAACCCCATTCTGCCAAGAAGCAGGAATATTGCATTCAAATCACCCCTGACAGATGGCCATCCAGCGTCTGCTTAAAAGAAGGAGCCTCCACCACACTCTGGGGCAGAGAGTTCCACTGCTGAACGGCTCTCACAGTCATGTTCAGATGGAATCTCCTCTCTTTGTTTGAAGCCATTGTTTCACGTCCTAGTCTCCAGGGAAGACATCTGATGATGAAAGGTTTCTTTTTGGGCAGCCATTTGTCCCTCCCCATTTCCACTTCAGCTCAAATGCAATGTCATATGTTATTTTCGTTATTTTCTGGGACTTATTTTCCTTTCTTGTCACAGAAGTGCAACGCGAGTGAGCAAAGTCTAATTGCTTTGGTCCGGCGTACACGCCGCAGGATTGGAAGGAGCCTCTGGCATCCTGAGGGTCACATTAAGCAAACCCAGTTATGTTTGTCTGGGACTCCATGTGCTCCCAAATAGCATTTGCAAAGCAGCATTACAGGGGATTCATACAGTGTTTTTGGAGTGCGAAGCCGCACACCGACTGCTATTTTTGTCCTGGTTCACACTAACAGAGGTGGTTGGAGGAGCTATTAAGGCACTGAAATCTGCTAGGCTAGGCAGGAAGGGAGGAGAGAAGGCAGATCAGAAGGTGAAAAGGAGGAAAGGGAGGAAGAGAAGAGGGAGAAAGGAAGGAAGGAAGGAGAGGGGAAACAAAAAGGAGGGAAAGGGGAGAGAAAGGAAGAGGAAAAGGAGGAGGAGGGAGGATAATAACATGGAAAGGAGTAAAGGGAGGAAGGAAGTAAAGAGGACGGGAGGGAGGGAGGAAAGGAAAAAAGGAGAAGGGAAGGAGAAAGAAAGGAAAAAGGGGAGAAAGGAAGTAAAGGGGACAAGAAGGAAAAAGAACAAGGTAGAAAGGAGAAAAGGAAGAGAGAGAAAGGAAGGAAGGAAGGAAGGGGGAAGGAGAAAGGAGGGAGAGAGGGGAGAAAGGAAGTAAAGGGGACAAGAAGGAAAGAGAAGAAGGTAGGAAGGAGAGCAGGGAGGAAGAGGGAGGAAGGAAGGAAGGAAGGAAGGAAAAGGGAAGGTGAAAGGAGAGAGAAAGGAAGGGGACAAGAAGGAAAGAGAAGGAGGTAGAAAGGAGAGAAGGGAGGAAGAGGGAGGAAGGAAGGAAGGAAGGAAGGAAGGAAGGAAAAGGGAAGGTGAAAGGAGAGAGAAAGGAAGGGGACAAGAAGGAAAGAGAAGGAGGTAGAAAGGAGAGAAGGGAGGAAGAGGGAGAAAAGAAGGAAGGAAGGAAGGAAGGAAGGAGAAGGGAAGGAGAAAGGAGGGAGAGAGTGGAGAAAGGAAGTAAAGGGGGCAAGAAGGAAAGAGACGAAGGTAGAAAGGAGAAAAGGAAGGAGGGAAGAGAGAGAAAGGAAGGAAGAAAGGAAAAAAGAAAGAAGGAGAAGGGAAACAAAAAGGAAGGAAAGAGGGGAGAAAGGAAATAAATGGGACAAGGAGGAAGGGAGGAAGGGAGGAAGGAAGGAAGGAAGTGAAGGGAGGAGGACAACAAGGAGGGAGAGAGAATAAGAATGTGGAAAGGAGAAAAGGAAGGAAGGGAGAAAGAAAGAAAGTAAAGAGGACAGGAGGGAGGGAGGAAAGAAAGGAAGAAGGGAGACAGGAAGGTGAAAGGAGGGAGAGAGGAGAGAAAGAAAATAAAGGGGGCAAGAAGGAAAGAGAAACAGGTAGAAAGGAGAAAAGGAAGGGAGGAGAAGAGGGAGAAAGGAAGGAAGGAAAGAAAGAAGGAAGGAAAGAGAGGGGAAACAAAAAGGAAGGAAAGAGGAGAGAAAGGAAGTAAATGGGACAGGAAGGAGGGAAGGAAGGAAGGAAGGAAGGAAGGAAGGAAGGAAGGAAGGAAGGAAGGGGAGGAAGGGGAGGAGGAAAAGAAGGAGGAGGAAAGGAGGATAAAAATGTGGAAAGGAGAAAAGGAAGGGAGAAAGGAAGTTAAAAAGTAGGAAGGAAAGAAAGGAGAAGAGAAGGGGAAAGGAGGGAGAGAGGAGAGAAAGGAAGCAAAGGGGACAAGAAGGAAAGAGAAGAAGGTAGAAAGGAGAGAAGGAAGGGAGGGAGGAAAGGAGGATAAGAAGGTGGAAAGGAGAGAAGGAAGGGAGGGAAGAGGGGGAAAGAAGGAAGGAAGGAAGGAAGGAGAAGGGAAGGAGAAAGGAGTGAGGGGAGAAAGGAAGCAAAGGGGACAAGAAGGAGAGGAATGTAGAAAGGAGAGAAGGGAGGGAGGGAGGAAAGGAGGATAGGAAGGTGGAAAGGAGAAAAGGAAGGGAGAGAACTGAGAGAGGAAGTAAAGGAGACAGGAGGGAGGGAGGGAAGGAAGGAAAAAGGAAGAAGAGTGGAGAGAGAGGAAGTAAAGAGGGAAGGAAGGAAGAGAGAGAGAGAAGGAAGAGGAGGATAAGAATGTGGAAAGGAGAAAAGGATGGAAGAGAAAACGGTTGAGAGAAGGAAAGGAAGGAAGGATTACAGG
Source organism: Anolis sagrei (assembly GCF_037176765.1). Taxonomy (NCBI): domain Eukaryota; kingdom Metazoa; phylum Chordata; class Lepidosauria; order Squamata; family Anolidae; genus Anolis; species Anolis sagrei. The sequence goes on from NC_090033.1 coordinate 15,220,289, forward strand.
GAGAAGTGTTATAAGAGGCAAAATAAAGCCATTCTCCAAAAGAATTGACATGGACACTTTTGACTTTGATATACAATGAAAGATGCTGTAGATAGACAAAGGAGACAGGGAGACAGATATATATAGATAGAATAGAGCCGATAGAAAGAGAGAGGGAAAGAATGAGATATAGACAAGCACGGAAAAAGAAGGAAGTATCTTGACATAGGGACTAGGCTTGGTTGATCCAAAAACATCCGTTTTTTTCCTGAATTACGCCACATCCGAGCGAACCTATCCAACCCTAATAGGGACATAATGGACAATAGAAAGGTAGAAAGATGGATGGATGAAGGAACTGATAGATCGACACAGAAAGATACATAGAGGGTAGATAGGAAGCTCAAATGATGATATCTTGAAAAGAGATTGAAAGACGGGAAGAGGATGGATGGTTGGATGACTAGATATTAGGCTTGGGTAACCACGGAAAAATTTGGTTCTAAACTCGTTTCGTTTTTAGGGGTCCATCGCGTTTCGTTTTTTTTAATAATTCCGAAATTTTCCTTTAAAAAATTTCGAAATTTACGAAATTTCGTAAAATTACGAATCGATTCGTTAATGGCGGACGCAATTGCGCAATATGCTAAAAAACCCTCCAAATGGGACAGGAGGAACTTCTGAAGCTTCCCTCTCCCTCTGTTGTTGACTGTTGGTGTGAAAAAACACACAACAACTATAAAACTTGCACCAGACATGCGAAAATAATGACGAAATAATTACGAAATAATGACGAAATAATGACGAAATAATGACAAAATAATGTCGAAATAATGACGAAATAATGACAAAATAATGACGAAATAATGACGAAATAATTTCGAAATAATTACAAAATAATTTCGAAATAATTACGAAATAATGACGAAATAATGACGAAATAATGATGAAATAATGACGAAATAATGACGAAATAATGACGAAATAATGACGAAATAATTACGAAATAATTACGAAATAATTACGAAAAAAAATGAAAAAATTGTTTCGAATCTTTATTACTCCTCACACAATTCCTTCATGGCTCCATATTGGATCGTAAGCTAATTTAAATACGAATTAATAACGAATTACGAAATTAACAAACAAAACCGCCCAAGCCTACTAGATATCAGTGATCACTAAGCAACTCAAAAGATGGATTGAAAGACAGAAAAAGCAATAGATGGGCAGATTGACTGACTAGGGGTGCATCTACTACACTGTCAACCATGGTTTGACCAGGGCGGGTCAGCGCTGCTTGTGTTATTGGATCTCACAGCAGCATTTGACACAGTCGACCACCATCTTCTGACCCACCGCCTTGCTGCTGTTGGAGTGAGTCAGGGGGAGAGCTTTAGATTGGCTGTCCTCCTTTCTTCACAACCGTGGACAGAGAGTGGAGAGGGGAGGCCTGGTCTCTGAGAGGTCCCCTCTCTCTCTCGTGGGGTTCCTCAGGGGACCATTCTCTCCCCTCTGTTGTTTAACATCTATATGCGACCACTTGCTCGGCTGGTTCGAGGTTTTGGGCTGGAGTGTTACCAGTACGCCGATGACACTCAGCTGGTGCTGAAGATGGAAGGCCGACCGGACTCTGTACCCGATTGTTTCCATCAGTGCCTCGAGGCCGTGACTGGATGGTTGTGTGCCAAGGAGGTTGAGGGTGAATCCAGCAAAGACGAAGATCCTATGGCTGGGTCGACTGGGCAGTGGGGACATTATCCAGCTGCCTACCTTGGATGGCGAGGCGCTACACCCGTCCTCGTTGGTCAAGAGTCTGGGAGTCCTTTTGGACCCTCTGCTGACAATGGAGGCCCAGGTGTGCGCCGTGAGCAGAACCGCCTTTTTTCATCTTTTTTGGTGATTTCTCCCTTTTTCCACTTCTTGTGCATGTCTCTTTTGTGTCTTAGCACAGTTAGAAGTTCTTTGGACATCCATTCTTGCTTCTTTGCACTTGTCCTATTTTTTCTCTTTGTTGGCACGGTTTGCAATTCTGCCTTGAGTACTTCATCTACGGCAGGCTAGACAGCTGGCCCCTTCCCTGTCCAGGGACGACCTAGCTACGGTGATCCAGGCCACGGTCATCTCAAGACTGGACTACTGTAACGCCCTCTACATTGGCCTTCCTCTGTCGGGGATCCGGAAGCTCAAGTTGGTACAAAATGCAGCTGCTCGGCTTCTTGCGGGAATTCCGATGAGATGCCACATAACACCAATCTGACTGCAGCTGCATTGGTGACCAATTGAGCACCGGATCACTTTCAAAGTGATGGTACTCACCTTTAACACCTTGCATCGTCTGGGGCCGATGTACCTGAGGGACCGCCTCACCCCCTACCAGGCCTTTAGAGGGGGGGGGGGTAGGGGTTCAACCCCCCCCCCCCGAAATGTTCCAGATTTTTTTAAAAAAACTGGTTTACTCATGAATTTTAACTGGTTAACCAAATCCCCATGCTAAGTTTATGAGATGCAAAAAATTAAGAGTCCCTCCAGAACTGCAAGCATTATCTGAGGCAAATATTGACAATTTATTCACACTGTTTGGGACCCGTCTACCTTTGTGACCGCATCTCTGTGTACGAACCCACACGATCTCTTCGTTCATCTGCAGAGGCCCTACTCACGATCCCACCTGCATCGCAAGTGCGATTGGCGGGGACGAGGGACAGGGCTTTCTCGGTGGTGGCCCCTCGACTCTGGAACTCTCTCCCTAAGGACATCAGGCAAGCCCCAGCCAGGATAACTGCATGCCCATCCCCCTCCAAACACCTACCCTTTTCACCTGGTCATGCCCAGCACTTCTTAATTTTAATTATTACATTTGGCCCTGCCACAGATTTGAATTGCACCATGGTGTGTTGTTCATGTTATTGCCTTGTTTTTGATTTATTTTGCTGTATTGTTGTTGTTTTTACTGTTGTATTTGGGCTCGGCCTCTTGTAAGCCGCACCGAGTCCTCCGGGAGATGGTAGCGGGGTACAAATAAAGGATTATTATTATTATTATTATTATTATTAATTATTGTCATTGTGGGGTGTGTGTGTTGAATGCTCTCATTAAGGAGGCCAGACTTGGTGGAGGTGGTTGACAGGGGCGGAGCTGCAGACTATTGAAGGCTGCTCTGCCCCTTGCTGTGCTCTTTGCTTCAGTGTGAGCTAGGAGGCAGGTTTCAACCCCGCCCCCCGTGAAATTTTCAACCCCCCCCCCAAAATGTCAACCCCTCCCGAATTTTTTTTCTGGCTACGGCCCTGCCCCCTACCAACCCCAGAGATCCCTCCATTCTGAGGACCAAGATTTGATGGAAATTCCCAGTGTCAAGATCTTGCGTCTAACAGCAACCAGACGCAGAGCCAGGGGCGGCTCGTCCATTACGCGAAGTAAGCGGATGCAGAACACTTTTTTTGCCAGGGGCGCAGAGGCACCTCTGTAAATGCCCCTCGACCGCCACTTGAGGAGCGCACCCTCAGCTCACAACAGCCCTAGCAGTCCGGGGGGAGCCTCGGCTTTCTTGCCTCGCTGCCGGGCGATCCTCTTCCCAAAGGGGCCTGGCCCTTGAGCCTGGCCTAGCCCCTCTCGTTCCTGCTCCACCCGGCCACTGGGTGCGTGAGCAGAGCCGGCGCTCCCTTTTCTGATCCCTCGGCGCTCCACCCGCCTCCTCTCCCCAATCCACGGGTGGGCCAAGGGGCGGAGCAGCCGCGCCTGGCCCACTTCGGGTCCGGAGGCGTGTCTGAAGACCTCAGTGTGCGCACCAAAAGTCGCCTCTTCTCCTGACTTTCTCTTCAGCCATTGGGACCAAGAGAGAGAGAGAGAGACCCTCCGGCTGGAGGTAGCTCCCACCTCCGCTCCCTCCTTTGTTTTTGCGCCTACCTTCAGGAAAGGTGGCCATCTCCACCTCTCTCTCTCTCTCTCTCTCTCTCTCTCTCTCTTGGTCCCAATGGCTGAGGAGAAAGTCAGGAGAAGAGGTGACTTTTGGTGCACACACCGGGGTCTTCAGGCACGCCTCCGGACCCAAAGCGGGCCAGGCAATGGAGCAAGTGCGGCAAGTGTAGTTACTGGGATTTATAGTTCACCTACAATCAAAGAGCATTCTGAACTCCACCAATGATGGAATTGAACCAAATATGGCACACAGAACTCCCACGACGAACAGAAAATATATATCAATGATTGGTTGGTTGTGGCACACAGAACTCCCACGACAAACAGAAAATATATATCAATGATTGCTGGGGGGGGGGGGGAACCAAAATACTGTTTGCTTACCATTGAAAATTACCTAGGGCCGCCTCTGCACAGAGCCTTCACCACAGTGGCACCATCACTCTGGAATACTCTGCCACCCGAAGTCCATGCCTTGCCAGGGCATGTAAGACATATCTGTTTCGACAGGCCTTTGATCTTTGATATTGCTGTTTTTAAATTGTTTTAAATTGTTTTTAAATTGTGTTCCATTTCAGCCTGTTCTTGTAAGCCACTCCGAGCCCCAGGGGAGTGGCAGCATAGAAGTTCGAATTTTAAAAAATTAAAAAACAATTAGAAAGTGAGATGGAGAGAGAAAGAAAGAGAGAGGAAGTATGAAGAAAGGGGAATGTGAGGGTCAGCGTTTCCTATCGTCCGGTTCTCTTCTCTGAACGTAGAACAGACTTTTCCCTGAAGCCACATGGCACCTCTTGACGTGACAGATTGCTTCCCCGCGATGCTCCTGCGGCACGCATTTGGCCACGCTGCCCTTTCGACCTGCTCCGGTTAAGTAACAGATGCGGGCACCAAGAGCTGGACTCAGACCCATGTGTTCCCAAAGACATGGCAGAGAATCCTCCTCCAGCTGGACAGGCCGTCACCCCAGGACAAATTAGCCGTCCGCACAGTCTGAGAATAGCATCTTCTCTCTAAAAGGTACCAATTAGCCAGAATAGTCAGAGCTGCCTCATTAGCGCAAAAAAAAAAAAAACAGGTGGGGAAAAATGCAAATCCGACATCATTTGGACCTATATGTGCTGGAGAGGGATTAACCCTGGAGTGGGTATCTTTCCATGAAAGATTAGCCTGGCGACACGGAAAAATGGGGGGTCCCAGGGCACTTCCAGGCAGCCTCATAATGCAGGGCAAAAATCACGGGACCTGACAGCAAGTCCAAATACGGAGCTGTCAGTCCCAGTTAATGTTCCCCCACCTCCCTGACATAGCGAATTTTGGAAATCCACAAGATAAATGGGGGACATTTGGTGAAAGTTTACTTTTATTTTTTTTAATCCATGCTCCAAGATGCAAGAGATGTATTGCATCAAGAGAGGTATTGACAAGCTGGAATGTGTCCAGAGGAGGGCGACTCAAATGATCAAGGGTCTGGAGAACAAGCCATATGAGGAGCGGCTTAGGGAACTGGGCATGTTTAGCCTGAAGAAGAGAAGGCTGAGAGGAGATACGATAGCCATGTATAAATATGTGAGAGGAAGCCACAGGGAGGAGGGAGCAAGCTTGTTTTCTGCTTCCTTGGAGACTAGGACGCACTGGAACAATGGCTTCAAACTACAAGAGAGGAGATTCCATCTGAACATGAGGAAGAACTTCCTGACTGTGAGAGCCGTTCAGCAGTGGAACTCTCTGCCCAGAGTGTGGTGGAGGCTCCTTCTTTGGAAGCTTTTAAACAGAGGCTGGATGGCCATCTGTCAGGGGTGATTGGAATGCAATATTCCTGCTTCTTGGCAGGGGGTTGGATGGCCCAGGAGGTCTCTTCCAACTCTATGATTCAATGATTCTAAATTTCTCTTTTCTGAACAATGAAGACTTTCTGGCTCGGCTGGGAAACTTCAGCAGTGTCCCGGAGAGCAAAGAACTACGATTCTTTGAACCATGGATACCGAGTCCCATTTGGGTTTCCGTATCCGCGGCTTAACCAATCTCTTCAGTGAGTCCTGGTGCAACCTTGCTTCTGGAGTCTTGACCTGGATGAATTTTGTTGGACAAAAAGAAAGAATGCAGAGCCCTCTTTTCCGCTTCTTGACCAGTTGCAGCAGGGAGTTCCACAAATCCTGGATTTCACCACCGCATGGAATTGATCTGAATTTCAACTGAGGCATTTGCACCAGCTGCAGCTCCAACAGAAGTCTCTCATTTTCTTCCTTTCAGTCTCCTCTGGCCACTTTGTAACAAAAGCTCCTAATAACATATATCCCTTTCCTGACTTTCAGCTCTCTGCATGATACATTGCGTCTTTCTCTGACTCAAACCTATGAAATTTCTCTCTTCCAAACAATGAAGCCTCGCCTGCTCGGCTGGGAAGCTTCAGCAGCGTCCCGGAGGGCAAAGAACTACGATTCTTTGAACCACGGATACCGAGTCCCATTTGGGTTTCCGTATCCGCGGCTTAACCAATCTCTTCAGTGAGTCCTGGTGCAACCTTGCTTCTGGAGTCTTGACCTGGATGAATTTTGTTGGACAAAAAGAAAGAATGCAGAGCCCTCTTTTCTGCTTCTATGATTCTATGATTCTAGAATGGCAAAGGGACTTCCAGTATACTAAAAATGTTCAAAATCGCTTCAAAAACGTAATTTTTCCGAATTTATTCTGAATTACGAAGATTCCAACTGGACCTAACCATGCCTAATATATATATAGAAGGTATGGTTGAGACGACGGCAAAATGGGCTTACGAGGAGGGGGTAAAAACCAAAAGCAAGAAAAAAAGAATGCCACGAAGAAATGAATTTAACATGGGAAAAAGAAAGAAGTGTAGAAGAGTTCATCAAGCATCAACAACATTGGCCTGATTTGAATGCAGAAAAAAGAGAGAAAAGATCGGGGTGTGAGTGCAGGTGATAAGAAAGCAAAGCGAGAAAGAGGAAAAGCAGAGGAGGCACCGCTGAAGGAGCGTACTGGGCCCAGCGGCCTGTTTTGCTATGCTAATAAACAGATGAAAGCCCGCCGAACAGAAGGATTTACGAATGCAAGTCTTTTATATTTATTTTCCGTAGTTTCGTCTCCTTTGTTGTTGTTGTTGTTGTTGCTGCAACTGGAAGAATAAGAGCTTAGATGTTCCTCCCTCTGCCCCGCAGTTACAAAGTTGAGGAATCGAGCCAACGGAGAGACTCGCCGCATCAAGTTCGTGGAGGAAGAAATTAAAGTATCTCAAATATTGAGCTGGCAAGGCTTTCCGGGCATCAGCCATGCGTGCCCGATGGAAATGGGGCCATTCAAGGCGTCAATTTACTTTGTTTTCTCTCACTTCCACCCCTATTAATGAAAAAAAACCAAGCAACAACCCGAAGAAATAAATAGAGAAGCAATTCGGCAGATTGTCACGGCACATGTACAGTTCATTTCCGACAATTCGCTAATAGTTTTGTTTCTTTATTATCTTCAAAAGGAACCGGGCTCTTTGCATATATGAGATTATTGTGGGGTGTTGTTTCTGCAGAGAGCTGCTGTCTGTCTAGCTCAGAAAAACTCTTCAAAAGGAAATCCAGTTGTTGGTCCAGAGGCGGCCCTAGGTAATTTTCAATGGTAAGCAAACAGTATTTTGGTGTGTCCCCCCCCCCCAACCAATCATTGATATATATTTTCTGTTCATCGTGGGAGTTGTGTGTGTCATACTTGGTTCAATTCCATCATTGGTGGAGTTCAGAATGCTCTTTGATTGTAGGTGAACTATACATCCCAGTAAGTACACTTGCCGCACTTGCTCCCTTGCCTTTGGGTCCAATGAGCACCAAATGTTGCCTCTTCTCCTGACTTTCTCTTCAGCCATTGGGACCAAGAGAGAGAGAGAGAGAGAGAGAGAGAGAGAGAGAGCCCCTCCGGCTGGAGGTATCTCCCACCTCCGCTCCCTCCTTTTTTTTTGCGCCTACCTTCAGGAAAGGTGGGCATTAGGGCTGTCCAAACACGGAAAAATTTGTTTCTAAACTCGATTCGTTTTTAGGGGTTTTTTTGCGTTTCGTTATTTAAAAGAATTCCGAAATTTTCCTTTAAAAAAGTTAGATATTTACGAAATTTCGGAAATCATAAAACAATTACGAAACAATTACGAATCGTTAATGGCGGCCGCGATCGCGCAATACGCTAAAAAAACTTCTGAAGCTTCCCTCTCCCTCTGTTGTTGACTGTTGGTGTGATAATTATATTTTTTTTCACTGAGAAAACAAACAGCAACCCTAAAACTTGCACCAGACATGCGGAAATAATAACGAAACATTTACGAATCAATAACGAATCAATAACGAATCAATAACGAAACAATTCCGAAACAATTACGAAACGAATTGGAAAAATTCGTTTCGTTTTTTAGTTGCTCCTGAATGGTTCAATATCGCTTCGTTATAAAAAAAAATAACGAATTTTTAACGAATTACGAAATTATGAAATGAAACCGCCCAGCCCTAGTGGGCATCTCCACCTCTCTCTCTCTCTTTCTTGGTCCCAATGGCTGAAGAGAAAGTCAGGAGAAGAGGCAACTTTTGGTGCGCATGCTGGGGTCTTCAGACACGCCTCTAGACCCGAAGTGGGCCAGGCGCAGTGGCTCCGCCCCTTGGCCCACCCGCGGATTGGGGAGAGGAGAGGAGACAGGTGGAGCACCAGGGGATTGGGAAAGGGAGCCGGTCATGGGGAAGGGATCGAACGCGGAGAACGATTGAGCGCTGGCTCTGTTCGCGCACCCGGGGACCAGGTGGAGCAGGAATGAGAGGGGCTAGGCGAGGCTCAAGGGCCCGGCCCCTTTGGGAAGAGGATCGCCCGGCAGCGAGGCAAGACAGCCGAGGCTCCCCCCGGACTGCTAGGGCTGTTGTGAGCTGAGGGGGCGCTCCTCAAGTGGCGGTCGAGGGGCATTTACAGAGGTGCCTCTGCGCCCCTGGCAAAAAAAAGTGTTCTGCGACCGCTTACTTCACGTAATGGATGAGCCGCCCCTGTGTTGGTCCCAACTACTTTAGGAACTGGTGGGACGTCCATACTCGTTGACTTGCCATATTGCCATTGACGCCATGAATCTGTTGTTGTTATTATTATTATTTATTTATTTATTTACTTTGCTTATATACCGCTGTTCTCAGCCGAGCCAGCGAGTCTTCATTGTTCGGAAGAGAGAAATTTACAATCATAGAATCAAAGAGTTGGAAGAGACCTCATGGGCCATCCAGTCCAACCCCATTCTGCCAAGAAGCAGGAATATTGCATTCAAATCACCCCTGACAGATGACCATCCAGCCTCTGTTTAAAAGCTTCCAAAGAAGGAGCCTCCACCACACTCCGGGGCAGAGAGTTCCACTGCTGAACGGCTCTCACAGTCATGAAGTTCTTCCTCGTGTTCAGATGGAATCTCCTCTCTTGTAGTTTGAAGCCATTGTTCCAGTGCGTCCTAGTCTCCAAGGAAGCAGAAAACAAGCTTGCTCCCTCCTCCCTGTGGCTTCCTCTCACATATTTATACATGGCTATCATATCTCCTCTCAGCCTTCTCTTCTTCAGGCTAAACATGCCCAGCTCCTTAAGCCGCTCCTCATAGGGCTTGTTCTCCAGACCCTTGATCATTTGAGTCGCTCTCCTCTGGACACATTCCAGCTTGTCAATCTCTCTCTTGAATTGTGGTGCCCAGAATTGGACACAATATTCCAGGTAAAGTGGTCTAACCAAAGCGGAATAGAGCATGGGGAGCATGACTTCCCTAGATTGGCCAGAGAAGCCAATTTTAAACAAAGTCCTAGGATGAATTTTGGAGGACAGATACATCTCCTGGAAGAATAAATATGTGGAGGGAGCTGCCAAAGAGCGAAGAAGCAGCCAAACTGGGTCAGGCTTTCAGACGCTGACCTTTGCGCTCTGCGAACGAGAGCCCGGCTGCCCTGTACAAATGTTGACCAACCTGTAATTCTGATTCCCTTCATAATCGGCAGTGAGAATTTGATTTTGCTGATGTCTTGATTAATTCAGCGCCTTCCAGGTTCTCCTCTTCATCATCCAAAGCTTACCAAGAGTCAGTGGATGGGTTCTGATCTCAACGGGGAGGTGAATCTGTTCTGGGTTTTGGAAGGAGCAGAAGTGGAAAGCAACACTCCGAGACTGATAGGATTTCTTGCAATAGAGGGATTATTCTAGGCAAAGAAAACCATATGTTTGACCATTTGTTTCCTTCTCTTTGACTCCCAATGGGCAATGCAAATCTATGTAAATTTTGCCCACGCAAAACAGAAATCCAGTACATACACCAGGAGGTTTGAATCATCTATGAAGGCTTGGCCTTTAGTTTCACCCAGCTTGCCTCCCAAAGCAGGAGCCTTGAACTGATGGACGGATCTGACACAGCATTTCTCCATTTTGAAGCCAAAAGGTATTTTGTGACCTCTTTTCTTTCTTCTCCATATTCTTCTCATTCTGACAGACCAAAGGACACAATCCCAATCACCCTCCTCATCAAGGGGAGCCATGGCCTTTGACACCATCATATTGGTCACTATTAACCTCCTTGCTTCTATTTGATTGAAGACCTTATCAGGGAGGCTTGGGGTATCCATGCTGGTCAAGTGATGGATCCATTCTGCATTTTATTCCAGACTTTGAGTGTGAAATCCAATGGTCTAGAGCAGGCATGGGCAAACTTTTTTGGCCTGAGGCCGCCTTCTGGGCCCAGTTACAAGAGTTCGGCTGGGAGGGAGTGTGGATGGGGGTAGAAGGAGCAGGGCTGGAGCCAGAAGGGGCAGGGCTTGGCCCAGATGTGGGTGGAGCTGGGGTCCCAAGATGGGAAAGGGTGGGGTTGGGGCAGGAGGGGGGTGGGAGGAGGAGAAGGAGACACACAGCACTTGTAAGAGTGTTCTCACCTGTACCGTGTTTCTCCTCCACTTATCATCTAAGTCTGGGAAAGGTACATCACCTTCTCAAGCCTCAGAGGGGAATGAGAAACATGGAGCTGGAGAGATCATTTTTTCCAGTGTCCTGTTTCTCCCCCGCTTCTCCTCTAAGCCTGGGAAAGGTGCAGCATCTTCCCAAGCCTAAAGAAGGAGAAACAGGGAGATGGAGAGAACCGCCTTCCCAAGATTTGGGGTGGAGAAATGCAGCGCTGGTGAGAGCTCTCGCCAGCACCATGTTTCTCCTCCTGCTTCCCCTCAGAGGAGAAGGAGAAACACAGCACTTGCAAGAGCATTCTCACCAGTACTGTGTTTCTCCGCCACTTCTCTTCTAAGTCTGGGAAAGGTGAGTCACCTTCCCAAGCCACAAAGGGGAAAGGGAAATATGGAGCTGGAGAGAACCCTTTCTCCAGTGTCCTGTTTCTCCCCCACTTCACCTCTAAGCCTGGGAAAGGTGCAGCATCTTCCCAAGCCTAAAGAAGAAGGAGAAACAGGGAGCTGGAGAGAACCGCCTTCCCAAGATTTGGGGAGGAGAAACAGCGCTGGTGAGAGCTCTCGCCAGCACCATGTTTCTCCTCCTGCTTCCCCTCAGAGGAGAAGGAGAAGCACAGCACTTGAGAGAGCATTCTCGCCAGTACCGTGTTTCTCTACCGCTTCTCTTCTAAGTCTGGGAAAGGTGCATCGCCTTCCCAAGCATCAGAAGGGAAGGAGAAACATGGAGCTGGAGAAAACCCTTTCTCCAGTGTCGTTTCTCCCCCGCTTCTCCTCTAAGCCTGGGAAAGGCACACCATCTTCCCAAGCTTAAAGAAGAAGGAGAAAAAGGGAGCTGGAGAGAACCACCTTCCCAAGATTTGGGGAGGAGAAACACAGCGCTGGTGAGAGCTCTCGCCAGCATCATGTTTCCCCTTCTGCTTCCCCTCAGAGAAGAAGGAGAAACACAGCACTTGCAAGAGCATTCTCGCCAGTACCGTGTTTCTCTACCAATTCTCCTCTAAGTCTGGGAAAGGTTCGTCGCCTTCCCAAGCTTCAGAAGGGAAGGAGAAACATGAAGCTGGAGAGAACCCTTTCTCCAGTGTCCTGTTTCTCCCCCACTTCTCCTCTAAGCCTGGGAAAGGTGCAGCATCTTCCCAAGCCTAAAGAAGAAGGAGAAAAAGGGAGCTGGAGAGAACCGCCTTCCCAAGATTTGGGGAGGAGAAACACAGCGCTGGTGAGAGCTCTTGCCAGCACCATGTTTCTCCTCCTGCTTCCCCTCAGAAGAGAAGGAGAAACACAGCACTTGCGGGAGCATTCTCACCAGTACTGTGTTTCTCTGCCGCTTCTCTTCTAAGACTGGGAAAGGTGTGTCGCCTTCCCAAGCCACAAAGGGGAAGGGGAAACATGGAGCTGGAGAGAACCCTTTCTCCAATGTTCTGTTTCTCCCCCGCTTCTCCTCTAAGCCTGGGAAAGGTGCAGCATTTTCCCAAGCCTAAAGAAGAAGGAGAAAAAGGGAGCTGGAGAGAACCACCTTCCCAAGATTTGGGGAGGAGAAAGACAACGCTGGTTAGAGCTCTCGCCAGCACCATGTTTCTCCTCCTGCTTCACCTCAGAGGAGAAGGAGAAACACAGCACTTGCGAGAGCATTCTCACCATTACTGTGTTTCTCTGCCGCTTCTCTTCTAAGTCTGGGAAAGGTGTGTCGCCTTCCCAAGCCACAAAGGGGAAAGGGAAACATGGAGCTGGAGAGAACCCTTTCTCCAGTGTTCTGTTTCTCCCCCGCTTCTCCTCTAAGCCTGGGAAAGGCACACCATCTTCCCAAGCTTAAAGGAGAAGGAGAAAAGGGGAGCTGGAGAGAATCGCCTTCCCAAGATTCGGGGGGAGAATCACGGCACTAGTGAGAGCTCTTGCCAGCACCATGCTTCTCCCCCTGCTTCCCTTCAGAGGAGAAGGAGAAACACGGCGCTGTTGAGAGCTCTCCAGAGAGCGCTCGCCAGTGCTGTCTCTGCCTCAGCCCTCCTCTCAGCCGGGGACATGGTGGTCCGCTGTGTCCGCATGCTCAGAGGAGGGCTGAGGCAGCAATGAATTTTTCCAGATTACCTTAAAGAAGCAGTAGTCCACCCTCTCTTGAAAAAACCAAGCCTAGACGCCGCCATACCTAGTAACTATCGCACAGTTTCAAACCTCTTTAGGCAAGGTGATTGAACTGACAGTGGTGGGGCAGCTACAGCAATTCTTAGATGAGACTGCAGGTTTGGACCCCTTTCAATCAGGCTTTCGTTCAGGTCATGGGACAGAGATTGTCTTGGTAGCTATTACTGATGAAATTCATCGTCAATTAGATCAGCGCTATTGGTACCCTTGGACCTCACAGCTGTATTCAACACCGTGGACCATGACTTGCTGATTCATCGATTGGCTATGTCTAGTGTATGAGGTTTAGCCCTGAAATGGTTCAATTGGTTCCTCCGGGACCAGAGACAGAGGGTGGAGTGGTGAGGCCAAAGCTCTGAGAGCTCCTGCCTTTGCTGTGGAGTGAGTTCCCCAGGGTGCTTTCCTCTCACCCCTGTTATTTAACATCTACGTCCGGCCACTTGCTGGACTGGTGTGGAGCTTTGGCATAGAGTGCTACCAGTATGCAGATGATACCCAGCTACTCTTGCGTCTCGAACCTGGGACAACCGCAATTCCTGAGAACTTTAGGCTGCGTTTGGAAGTAGTGATGAGTTGGCTGTGAGCGAGCAGACTAAAAGTGAATCCTGCTAAAACTGAGATACTCTGGCCCGGCCAGCCGCCAGAATTAACCCAGTCTCTGCCTGATTTCGATGGGGAAGCTCTGGTTCCGTCTGCCACTGTTAAAAGCCTTGGGGTTTTGTTGGACTCATAGCTGATGATGGAGGCCCAGATCACTGCCATAAGTAAGCAGGCCTTTTTTCATCTTCGCCAGGCAAGGAAATTGGCATCCTACCTTTTGGTAGAAGCATTGGCAACAGTAATCCACGCAACAGTCACCACGAGGTTGGACTATTGCAACGCCTTATATGCTGGCCTTCCAAAGTCAACAACCCAGAAGATTCGGATGGTCCAAAATGCGGCAGCCAGGCTGCTAGCGGGATCATCTATAAGATCCCATATTACACCGATTCTGCAACAACTGCATTGGCTACCAATAGAACATCGGATCTCTTACAAGATCCTGATCCTGACATTTAGAGCTCAAAATGGCCAAGGACCTTTATGTCTTAGGAACCGCCTCATTCCTTTTCCCCATCAGTGGTCACCTCGATCCACTCAAGAAAATCTCCTATACATACCAGGCCCTAGGGAGGTACACCTGGAAGCTACAAGGCATAGGAGAGCTTTCTCGACCTATGCTCCAATTCTGTGGAACTCATTGCCTCCATATATTAGAGCAATGTTGGAGTTGCGAACTTTTGTAAAGGCACTCAAGACTTGGCTGTTTGGTTGTGCATTTAAGTAAAGTGATCAGATCTAGTTTAACAAATAGTCACTGTTGTATGTTTTTATGTTGAATGTTTTTATATTGTGTAAATGCTATTTTAAATTGTAAGTCACTCAGAGCACCTTGGTGGAGATCGACTAATTAAGAAATAAAGTGAAGTGAAGTGAAGTGAAGATGGGGGCCTGATAGAAGAGGCCAAAGGGCCACATCCGGCCCGCAGGCCTGGGTTTTCCCATGCCTGGTCTAGAGTAACTCCCTAGTAACTCCAGGAGAAATTAGAAAGCCAGATTTAGTGAATCAAACATTCAACTCAAATGAAAGAGTTGGATGTTTGATGGTGGTGGTGGTAATAATAATGACATATGCCAGGATTTCATAGGATTGATTCTGTAGTGTAAATGCATCCTAAAATAACCCCAACAAAGCCATATTAAGGGCTCCTTCCCCATCTGTTTTCAATCCAGGAAGAGGAAGCCTCTCTGAAGATGAGTCTAAAACCTAGAATGGAGTCATCATCCCACTGACATGAATTCCATTAGCTTCCACCAATGAAAGGAATCTACATTTTTTACAACAACAAACCCATCTTCTATTCATTCATTTATGTGTTTGCAAAGGAGGCCACAGTGATGGTCCTAGTGTTGGTGTAGCATATTGGAGTAGCTTCTGGTGCATGATTATTTCATCTGTCACTCTTGATGTGGAAGCTGAAGCTTGGGAGATGAGATCCTCCTCTCCTCTGATTTTGCAGCCTTTCCATTTGGGTGGAGAACTCTCCTCCAGGAGTTAAAGAACTTTCCCAGAAAGATTTGTGGTACTGCCACCCTGTTTTCTTATTGTCCAGTCTGTCATGTTCTTCAAGCAGAAGGTGGAGCTTGGAAGATGAGATCCTCCTTTCCACTCATTTTGCAACCTTCCCATTTGGATGGAGGACTCTCCTCCAGGAGTTAAAGAACTTTCCTAGAAAAGTTCGTGGTAGTGCCACCCTGTTTTCTTATTGTCCAGTGTGTCATGTTCTTCAAGTGGAAGGTTGAGCTTGGAAGATGAGATCCTCCTCTCCTCCAATTTTGCAACCTTCCCATTAGGGTGGAGAACCCTCCTCCAGGAGTTAAAGAACTTTCCCAGAAAGGTTCGTGTTAGTACCACCTTGCTTTCTGAGTGTTCAGTCTACCACCTTCTTCAAGCAGAAGATGGAGCTTGGAAGATGAGATCCTCCTCTCCTCCAATTTTGCAACCTTCCCATTTGGGTGGAGAACTCTCCTCCAGGAGTTAACGAACCTTTCCAGAAAGGTTCGTGTTAGTGCCACCTTGCTTTCTTAGTGTCCAGTCTGCCACCTTCTTCAAACAGAAGATGGAGCTTGGGAGATGAGATCCTCCTCTCCTCTGATTTTGCAACCTTCCCATTTGGGTGGAGAACTCTACTCCAGAACCTTCCCAGAAAGGTTCATGTTAGTGCCACCTTGCTTTCTTATTGTCCAGCCTGCCACCTTCTTTGAGAAGAAGATGGAGCTTGGGAGATGAGACCCTCATCTCCTCTGATATTGCAACCTTCCCATTTGGGTGGAGCACTCTCCTCCAGAACTTTCCCAGAAAGGTTCGTGTTAGTGCCACCTTGCTTTCTTATTGTCCAGCCTGCCACCTTCTTTGAGAAGAAGATGGAACTTGGGAGATGAGATCCTCCTCTCCTCTGATGTTCCAGCCTTCCCATTTAAGATGGAGAACATCATGAGCTCAAGAGCTTTTCCAGGAAATCAACCACATGAGAAGAGTTCACAACCGAGGAGCTAAGAGATAGCATTATCCTCATCCGTTACTATTTTTCCTATCTCATCTATTTTTGGATACAATAATTTGTCCCTTAAAAAAAATCACCCACTCCTGTCAGTGACTATCATTGAGATTCCAGGTCTTGTGTAAAGATTAGGCTTGGGTAACCACGGAAAAATTTGGTTCTAAACTCGTTTCGTTTTTAGGGGGCCCTTGCGTTTTATTTTTTTTAATAATTCCGAATTTTTCCTTTAAAAATTTTTGAAATTTACGAAATTTCGTAAAATTACGAATCGATTCGTTAATGGCGGACGAGATTGCGCAATATGCTAAAAATCTCCAAATGGGACAGGGGGAACTTCTGAAGCTTCCCTCTCCCTCTGTTGTTGACTGTTGGTGTGATAAAACAAACAACAACTATAAAACTTGCACCAGACATGCCAAAATAATTACGAAATAATTACGAAATAATTACGAAATAATTACGAAATAATTACGAAATAATTACGAAATAAATTGAAAAAATGGCCCTATAGCCCGAAAAAACCCACAAGAACCTAGTGATTCCAGCCATGAAAGCCTTCGACAATACATTCTCCTCCAGGAGTTAAAGAACTTTCCAGAAAGGTTCATGGTAGAACCACCTTGTTTTCTTATTGTCCAGTCTACCACCTTCTTCAAGCAGAAGATGGAGCTTGGAAGATGAGATCCTCCTTTCCACTCATTTTTCAACCTTCCCATTTGGGTGGAGAACTCTCCTCCAGGAGTTAAAGAACTTTCCCAGAAATGTTCATGGTAGAACCACCCTGTTTTCTTATTGTCCAGTCTGCCACCTTCTTCAAGCAGAAGATGGAGCTTGGAAGATGAGATCCTCCTCTCCTCCGATTTTGCAACCTTCCCATTTGGGTGGAGCACTCTCCTCCAGGAGTTAAAGAACTTTCCCAGAAATGTTCATGTTAGTGTCACCCTGTTTTCTTATTGTCCAGTCTGTCATGTTCTTCAAGAGAAAGGTGGGGCTTGGAAAATGAGATCTTCCTTTCCTCTGATTTTGCAACCTTCCCATTTGCTTGGAGAACCCTCCTCAAGAGTTAAAGAACTTTCCCAGAACAGTTCTTGTTAGTACCACCTTGCTTTCTGAGTGTCCAGTCTACCACCTTCTTCAAGCAGAAGATGGAGCTTGGAAGATGAGATCCTCCTTTCCACTCATTTTACAACCTTCCAATTTGGATAGAGGACTCTCCTCCAGGAGTTAAAGAACTTCCCTAGAAAAGTTCATGGTAGTGCCACCCTGTTTTCATATTGTCCAGTCTGTCATGTTCTTCAAGTGGAAGGTGGAGCTTGGAAGATGAGATCTTCCTCTCCTCTGCTTTTGCAACCTTCCCATTTGAGTGGAGAACTCTCCTCCAGGAGTTAAAGAACTTTCCCAGAAAGGTTCATGGTAGTGCCACCCTGTTTTCTTATTGTCCAGTCTATCACCTTCTTCAAACAGAAGATGGAGCTTAGAAGATGAGATCCTCCTTTCCACTCATTTTTCAACCTTCCCATTTGGGTGGAGAACCCTCCTCCAGGAGTTAAAGAACTTTCCCAGAAAGGTTCGTGTTAGTACCACCTTGCTTTCTGAGTGTCCAGTCTACCACCTTCTTCAAGCAGAAGATGGAACTTGGAAGATGAGATCCTCCTCTCCTCTGATTTTGCAACCTTCCCATTTGGGTGGAGCACTCTCCTCCAGGTGTTAAAGAACGTTCCCAGAAAAGTTCATGGTAGTGCCACCCTGTTTTCTTATTGTCCAGTCTATCACCTTCTTCAAGCAGAAGATGGAGCTTGGAAGATGAGATCTTCCTTTCCTCTGATTTTGCAACCTTCCCATTTGGGTGGAGAACTCTACTCCAGAACTTTCCCAGAAAGGTTCATGTTAGTGCCACCTTGCTTTCTTATTGTCCAGCCTGCCCCCTTCTTTGAGAAGAAGATGGAACTTGGGAGATGAGATCCTCCTCTCCTCTGCTTTTGCAATCTTCCCATTTGGGTGGAGAACTCTCCTCCAGAACTTCCCCAGAAAAGTTCATGTTAGTGCCACCCTGCTTTCTTATTGTCCAGTCTGCCACCTTCTGCCACCTGCTAGAAGATGGAGCTTGGAAGATGAGATCTTCCTCTCCTCTGATTTTGCAACCTTCCCATTTGGGTGGAGAACCTCCTCCAGGAGTTAAAGAACTTTCCCAGAAAGGTTCGTGTTAGTGCCACCTTGCTTTCTTATTGTCCAGTCGGCCACCTTCTTCAAGCAGAAGATGGAGATTGGAAGATGAGATCCTCCTCTCCTCTGCTTTTGCAACCTTCCCATTTGGGTGGAGAACTCCCTCCAGGAGTTAAAGAACTTCCCCAGAAAAGTTCATGGTAGTGCCACCCTGTTTTCTTATTGTCCAGTCTGTCATGTTCTTCAAGTGGAATGTGGAGCTTGGAAGATGAGATCCTCCTCTCCTCTGATTTGGCAACCTTCCCATTTGGGTGGAGAACTCTACTCCAGAACTTTCCCAGAAAGGTTCATGTTAGTGCCACCCTGCTTTCCTAGTGTCCAGTCTGCCACCTTCTTCAAGCAGAAGATGGAGCTTGGGAGATGAGATCCTCATCTCCGCTGATTTTGCAACCTTCCCATTTGGGTGGAGAACTCCCTCCAGGAGTTAAAGAGCTTCCCCAGAAAAGTTCATGGTAGTGCCACCCTGCTTTCTTATTGTCCAGTCTGCCACCTTCTTCAAGCAGAAGATGGAGCTTGGGAGATGAGATCCTCCTCTCCTCTGATTTTGCAACCTTCCCATTTGGGTGGAGAACTCCCTCCAGGAGAGTTAGTGCCACCTTGCTTTCCTAGTGTCCAGTCTGCCACCTTCTTCAAGCAGAAGATGGAGCTTGGGAGATGAGATCCTCCTCTCCTCTGATTTTTCAACCTTCCCATTTGGGTGGAGAACTCTACTCCAGAACTTTCCCAGAAAGGTTCATGTTAGTGCCACCTTGCTTTCTTATTGTCCAGCCTGCCACCTTCTTCAAGCAGAAGATGGAGCTTGGGAGATGAGACCCTCATCTCCTCTGATTTTGCAACCTTCCCATTTGGGTGGAGAACTCTACTCCAGAACTTCCCCAGAAAAGTTCATGTTAGTGCCACCTTGCTTTCTTATTGTCCAGCCTGCCACCTTCTTCAAGCAGAAGATGGAGCTTGGGAGATGAGATCCTCATCTCCTCTGATTTTGCAACCTTCCCATTTGGGTGGAGAACTCTACTCCAGAACTTTCCCAGAAAGGTTCATGTTAGTGCCACCCTGCTTTCTTATTGTCCAGTCTGTCACCTTCTTCAAGCAGAAGATGGAGCTTGGGAGATGAGATCCTCATCTCCTCTGATTTTTCAACCTTCCCATTTGGGTGGAGAACTCTCCTCCAGAACTTTCCCAGAAAGGTTCGTGTTAGTGCCACCTTGCTTTCTTATTGTCCAGCCTGCCACCTTCTTCAAGCAGAAGATGGAGCTTGGGAGATGAGACCCTCATCTCGTCTGATTTTTCAACCTTCCCATTTGGGTGGAGAACTCTCCTCCAGAACTTTCCCAGAAAGGTTCCTATTAGTGCCACCTTGCTTTCTTATTGTCCAGCCTGCCACCTTCTTCAAGCAGAAGATGGAGCTTGGGAGATGAGACCCTCATCTCGTCTGATTTTTCAACCTTCCCATTTGGGTGGAGAACTCTCCTCCAGAACTTTCCCAGAAAGGTTCCTATTAGTGCCACCTTGCTTTCTTATTGTCCAGCCTGCCACCTTCTTCAAGCAGAAGATGGAGCTTGGGAGATGAGACCCTCATCTCGTCTGATTTTTCAACCTTCCCATTTGGGTGGAGAACTCTCCTCCAGAACTTTCCCAGAAAGGTTCCTATTAGTGCCACCTTGCTTTCTTATTGTCCAGCCTGCCACCTTCTTTGAGAAGAAGATGGAGCTTGGGAGATGAGATCCTCATCTCCTCTGATTTTGCAACCTTCCCATTTGGGTGGAGAACTCTACTCCAGAACTTTCCCAGAAAGGTTCATGTTAGTGCCACCCTGCTTTCTTATTGTCCAGTCTGTCACCTTCTTCAAGCAGAAGATGGAGCTTGGGAGATGAGATCCTCCTCTCCTCTGATTTTGCAACCTTCCCATTTGGGTGGAGAACTCTACTCCAGAACCTTCCCAGAAAGGTTCATGTTAGTGCCACCTTGCTTTCTTATTGTCCAGCCTGCCACCTTCTTTGAGAAGAAGATGGAGCTTGGGAGATGAGACCCTCATCTCCTCTGATATTGCAACCTTCCCATTTGGGTGGAGCACTCTCCTCCAGAACTTTCCCAGAAAGGTTCGTGTTAGTGCCACCTTGCTTTCTTATTGTCCAGCCTGCCACCTTCTTTGAGAAGAAGATGGAACTTGGGAGATGAGATCCTCCTCTCCTCTGATGTTCCAGCCTTCCCATTTAAGATGGAGAACATCATGAGCTCAAGAGCTTTTCCAGGAAATCAACCACATGAGAAGAGTTCACAACCGAGGAGCTAAGAGATAGCATTATCCTCATCCGTTACTATTTTTCCTATCTCATCTATTTTTGGATACAATAATTTGTCCCTTAAAAAAAATCACCCACTCCTGTCAGTGACTATCATTGAGATTCCAGGTCTTGTGTAAAGATTAGGCTTGGGTAACCACGGAAAAATTTGGTTCTAAACTCGTTTCGTTTTTAGGGGGCCCTTGCGTTTTATTTTTTTTAATAATTCCGAATTTTTCCTTTAAAAATTTTTGAAATTTACGAAATTTCGTAAAATTACGAATCGATTCGTTAATGGCGGACGAGATTGCGCAATATGCTAAAAATCTCCAAATGGGACAGGGGGAACTTCTGAAGCTTCCCTCTCCCTCTGTTGTTGACTGTTGGTGTGATAAAACAAACAACAACTATAAAACTTGCACCAGACATGCCAAAATAATTACGAAATAATTACGAAATAATTACGAAATAATTACGAAATAATTACGAAATAATTACGAAATAAATTGAAAAAATGGCCCTATAGCCCGAAAAAACCCACAAGAACCTAGTGATTCCAGCCATGAAAGCCTTCGACAATACATTCTCCTCCAGGAGTTAAAGAACTTTCCAGAAAGGTTCATGGTAGAACCACCTTGTTTTCTTATTGTCCAGTCTACCACCTTCTTCAAGCAGAAGATGGAGCTTGGAAGATGAGATCCTCCTTTCCACTCATTTTTCAACCTTCCCATTTGGGTGGAGAACTCTCCTCCAGGAGTTAAAGAACTTTCCCAGAAATGTTCATGGTAGAACCACCCTGTTTTCTTATTGTCCAGTCTGCCACCTTCTTCAAGCAGAAGATGGAGCTTGGAAGATGAGATCCTCCTCTCCTCCGATTTTGCAACCTTCCCATTTGGGTGGAGCACTCTCCTCCAGGAGTTAAAGAACTTTCCCAGAAATGTTCATGTTAGTGTCACCCTGTTTTCTTATTGTCCAGTCTGTCATGTTCTTCAAGAGAAAGGTGGGGCTTGGAAAATGAGATCTTCCTTTCCTCTGATTTTGCAACCTTCCCATTTGCTTGGAGAACCCTCCTCAAGAGTTAAAGAACTTTCCCAGAACAGTTCTTGTTAGTACCACCTTGCTTTCTGAGTGTCCAGTCTACCACCTTCTTCAAGCAGAAGATGGAGCTTGGAAGATGAGATCCTCCTTTCCACTCATTTTACAACCTTCCAATTTGGATAGAGGACTCTCCTCCAGGAGTTAAAGAACTTCCCTAGAAAAGTTCATGGTAGTGCCACCCTGTTTTCATATTGTCCAGTCTGTCATGTTCTTCAAGTGGAAGGTGGAGCTTGGAAGATGAGATCTTCCTCTCCTCTGCTTTTGCAACCTTCCCATTTGAGTGGAGAACTCTCCTCCAGGAGTTAAAGAACTTTCCCAGAAAGGTTCATGGTAGTGCCACCCTGTTTTCTTATTGTCCAGTCTATCACCTTCTTCAAACAGAAGATGGAGCTTAGAAGATGAGATCCTCCTTTCCACTCATTTTTCAACCTTCCCATTTGGGTGGAGAACCCTCCTCCAGGAGTTAAAGAACTTTCCCAGAAAGGTTCGTGTTAGTACCACCTTGCTTTCTGAGTGTCCAGTCTACCACCTTCTTCAAGCAGAAGATGGAACTTGGAAGATGAGATCCTCCTCTCCTCTGATTTTGCAACCTTCCCATTTGGGTGGAGCACTCTCCTCCAGGTGTTAAAGAACGTTCCCAGAAAAGTTCATGGTAGTGCCACCCTGTTTTCTTATTGTCCAGTCTATCACCTTCTTCAAGCAGAAGATGGAGCTTGGAAGATGAGATCTTCCTTTCCTCTGATTTTGCAACCTTCCCATTTGGGTGGAGAACTCTACTCCAGAACTTTCCCAGAAAGGTTCATGTTAGTGCCACCTTGCTTTCTTATTGTCCAGCCTGCCCCCTTCTTTGAGAAGAAGATGGAACTTGGGAGATGAGATCCTCCTCTCCTCTGCTTTTGCAATCTTCCCATTTGGGTGGAGAACTCTCCTCCAGAACTTCCCCAGAAAAGTTCATGTTAGTGCCACCCTGCTTTCTTATTGTCCAGTCTGCCACCTTCTGCCACCTGCTAGAAGATGGAGCTTGGAAGATGAGATCTTCCTCTCCTCTGATTTTGCAACCTTCCCATTTGGGTGGAGAACCTCCTCCAGGAGATGAGATCCTCCTCTCCTCTGATGTTCCATCCTTCCGATTTAAGATGGAGAACATCATGAGCTCGAGAGCTTTTCCAGGAGATCAACCACATGAGAAGAGTTCACAACCGAGGAGCTAAGAGATAGCATTATCCTCATCCGTTACTATTTTTCCTATCTCATCTATTTTTGGATACAATAATTTGTCCCTTAAAAAAATCACACCCACTCCTGTCAGTGACTATCATTGAGATTCCAAGTCTCGTGTAAAGATTAGGCTTGGGTAAACACGGAAAAATTTGGTTCTAAACTCGTTTTGTTTTTAGGGGGCCCTTGCGTTTTGTTTTTTTAAATATTTCCGAATTTTTCCTTTAAAAAATTTCGAAATTTACGAAATTTCGTAAAATTACGAATCGATTCGTTAATGGCGGACGAGATTGCGCAATATGCTAAAAAATCCTCCAAAGGGGACAGGAGGAACTTCTGAAGCTTCCCTCTCCCTCTGTTGTTGACTGTTGGTGTGATAAAACAAACAACAACTATAAAACTTGCACCAGACATGCGAAAATAATTACGAAATAATGACGAAATAATGACGAAATAATTACGAAATAATTACGAAATAATTACGAAATAATTACGAAATAATTACGAAATAAATTGAAAAAATGGCCCTATAGCCTAAAGAAACCCACAAGAACCTAGTGATTCCAGCCATGAAAGCCTTCGACAATACATTCTCCTCCAGGAGTTAAAGAACTTTCCCAGGAAGGTTCATGTTAGTGCCACCTTGCTTTCTTATTGTCCAGCCTGCCACCTTCTTTGAGAAGAAGATGGAGCTTGGGAGATGAGATCCTCCTCTCCTCTGATGTTCCAGCCTTCCCATTTAAGATGGAGAACATCATGAGCTCAAGAACTTCTCTAGGAGATCAACCACATGAGCTAAGAGATAGTTAGGCTTGGGCGGTTTCGTTCGTTAATTTCGTAATTCGTTATTAATTCGTATTTAAATTAGCTTACGATCCAATATTGAGCCATGCAGGAATTGTGTGAGGAGTAATAAAGATTCAAAACAATTTTTTCCATTTATTTCGTAATTATTTCGTAATTATTTCGTAATTATTTCGAAATTATTTCGTAATTATTTCGAAATTATTTCGTAATTATTTCGTAATTATTTCGAAATTATTTCGTAATTATTTTGTCATTATTTTGTCATTATTTCGTCATTATTTCGTCATTATTTCGTCATTATTTTGTAATTATTTCGAAATTATTTCGAAATTATTTCGTAATTATTTCGTAATTATTTCGTAATTATTTCGTAATTATTTTGTAATTCTTTTCGCATGTCTGGTGCAAGTTTTATAGTTGTTGTTTGTTTTATCACACCAACAGTCAACAACAGAGGGAGAGGGAAGCTTCAGAAGTTCCTCCTGTCCCATTTGGAGGTTTTTTTTAGCATATTGCGCAATCTCGTCCACCATTAACGAATCGATTCGTAATTTTACGAAATTTCGTAAAATTTCAAAAATTTTTAAAGGAAAATTTCAGAATTATTTAAAAAAACGAAACGCAAGGGCCCCCTAAAAACAAAACGAGTTTAGAACCAAATTTTTCCGTGGTTACCCAAGCCTAAGATGTCCTTCATTCTCTATTACCAATATTTGCTGGGGTTTTTTAGTCTCTTGTGGTTCCCAAATTTTAGTCCTCTAGGTGTTTACGACTTCAAAATTCCAGAAGCCGGAGTAAGCTTGTGGCCACGGTAGTACACGCTCTGGTCACATCCCGCCTTGACTACTGCAACGCTCTCTACATGGGGCTGCCCTTGAAGACGGCCCGGAAGCTCCAGCTAGTCCAGCGCGCGGCAGCCATGTTACTAACAGGAGCGGGACGCAGGGAGCACACAACGCCCTTGTTGTCCCAGCTCCACTGGCTGCCGATCTGCTACCGGGCCCAATTCAAGGTGCTGGTGTTGGCCTACAAAGCCCTAAACGGTTCCAGCCCAAAATACCTGTCTGACCGCATCTCGGCCTATGAGCCCACGAGGACCTTGAGATCGTCTGGGGAGGCCCTTCTCTCGATCCCGCCCGCCTCACAGGCACGCCTGGCGGGGACGAAGGATAGGGCCTTCTCGGTGGTGGCCCCCCGGCTGTGGAACACCCTCCCTGTAGACATCAGACAGGTGCCCTCCCTTATGACTTTCCGCAAGAGACTAAAGACGTGGTTGTTTGAGAAGGCGTTTGACTAAGTGCTACAACAAATTGGCAATGATGATTGGAACAGAATATGGATAACGAGACTGGATTGTGATTCTATGATGAGACGTCGCGAATGACTTAGTGTAATTGTATTATTGATAGTGATGTTGTGATTGTTGTTTACGATATTGCTTTTATTGTAAACTGTTTTTTATATGTTGTACACCGCCGTGTAGGCCTGGGTAACAACGCAAAAATTTGTTTCTAAAATCGATTTGTAATTGGGGTGTTTTTGTGTTTCGATATTTAAAATAATTACAAAATTTTCCCAAAAAAAAGTTCGGTATTTACGAAATTTCGTAAATATTTACAAAACATTTTGTAAAGATGGCGCCCTTTTTTTTCCAATATTTTTTAAATATTTTTTAAATTTAATTATTAATTTAGTAGAATAGGGAGGAGAAATTATTATTGAGGGAAGGCAGGCACTCACTCTGGCGGGCCCTCTCACTCGCCGCTCGCTCGCCGCTCGCCCTCTCGCTCACCCTCTCGCTCGCCCTCTCGCTCGCCGCTCGCCCTCTCGCTCGCCCTCTCGCTTGCTCAGCCAGCGCCGAGAGAGGAGAGCTCCCAGCAAGCCAGGCGGCCATCTTACGTATTTCCGAAATGGACGGAAATACAAAATTTTTTGGCGCCTGCCGTTTCGATATTTAAAAACACTTCCAGGTTTAAAAATAAGTTTTGTAATCGTTTTGTAATTCAAAAATTAACGAATTTTTTAACGAATTACGAATTAACGAAACGAATTGCCCAGCCCTACCGCTGTGAGTCGCCCTAGGGCTGAGAACGGCGGTCTACAAATGCAGTAAATAAATAAATAAATAAATAAATAAATTGTAATATGGAGGCTGAGGTCTGAAACATCTGGAGAACCAACGTTTGGGACCTTTGCGGAAAGAACATTGCAAAGACCCAACCATGATGCCAATGGCTGTCTCTCTGTTCCTTATTGAGAGCAGCTCCTCATTTGACAAATCCAGCAATGTATGCCATCCAGGAGATCTTCCTCCTACACATCAAAACCAAAAAAAAATGGAGACTCTGGGTTGCAAATCAACTCCTTCACCCCATCTGCTTCCAGTTCAGCCGGCTGGCACTGAGGCAGGAGGACAACTTGTACTAGATGTACATCCAGACGCCATCTGGTCCTCGTTGGAATGAATATGTCCCGGAGATTCAATGCATTCGAACATAGGAAGCTAGCTTACATTCGGGCCCTTGAATCGTTCAGGGGGATAAAGTCAAGGAATTGAACGGGCTGCCAGTTTGCTTCTAGACGGAATTCAAATAAATAAATAAATAAATAAATAAAACCTCCGTGGGTTGATGGGGGTTGGGCTGGGGTTTGTCGCCCTTTTCCCAATTGGACCAATAATAATAATAATAATAATAATAATAATAGCATCGTCATTATGAATGATACAGCATAACATCAAAATTAACAAAACAACATAAGCATAAAATTATCACCATAACACTTCGCTTCGCTGCCAGATGGATCCAGGCGGATCAGCGCTGCTCGTGTTATTGTACCTCACAGCAGCATTTGATACGATTGATCACAATCTACTAACCCACCGCCTAGCCATGACTGGGGTTAGGGGGATACCCCTAAAGAGGCTGGATGGCCATCTGTCAGGGGTGATTTGAATGCAATATTCCTGTTTCTTGGCAGAATGGGGTTGGACTGGATGGCCCATGAGGTCTCTTCCAACTCTTTGATTCTATGAAAGAAGCCAGAATGGATGTCCAAAGAACTTCTAACTGTGCTAAGACACAAAAGAGACATGCACAAGAAGTGGGAAAAGGGAGAAATCACCAAAGAAGAATTCAAACAAATAGCCAACACCTGTAGGGAAAAGGTCCGCAAGGCTAAAGCACGAAACGAGCTCAGGCTTGCCAGGGACATTAAAAACAATAAAAGGGCTTCTTTTCTTATGTCAGTAGAAAAAGGAAAAACAAGTAGGCGACAGGGCCTCTTCGAGGAGAAGACGGGGCAATTCTGGCATGTTTAGCCTGAAGAAGAGAAGGCTGAGAGGAGATATGATAGCCATGTATAAATATGTGAGAGGAAGTCACAGGGAGGAGGGAGCAAGCTTGTTTTCTGCTTTCCTGGAGACTAGGACGCAAGGGAACAATGGCTTCAAACTACAGGAAAGGAGATTTCATCTGATCATGAGGAAGAACTTCCTGACTGTGAGAGCCATTCAGCAGTGGAACTCTCTGCCCCGGAGTGTGGTGGAGGCTCCTTCTTTGGAAGTTTTAAACAGAGGCTGGATGGCCATCCGTTAGGAGTGATTTGAATGCAATATTCCTGCTTCTTGGCAGAATGGGGTTGGACTGGATGGCCCATGAGGTCTCTTTCAACTCTTTGATTCTATGAAAGAAGCCAGAATGGATGTCCAAAGAACTTCTAACTGTGCTAAGACACAAAAGAGACATGCACAAGAAGTGGGAAAAGGGAGAAATCACCAAAGAAGAATTCAAACAAATAGCCAACACCTGTAGGGAAAAGGTCCGCAAGGCTAAAGCACGAAACGAGCTCAGGCTTGCTAGGGACATTAAAAACAATAAAAAGGGCTTCTTTTCTTATGTCAGTAGAAAAAGGAAAAACAAGGAGGCGATAGGGCCTCTTTGAGGAGAAGACGGGGCAATTCTGGCATGTTTAGCCTGAAGAAGAGAAGGCTGAGAGGAGATATGA
Organism: Anolis sagrei; assembly: GCF_037176765.1. Lineage (NCBI taxonomy): Eukaryota > Metazoa > Chordata > Lepidosauria > Squamata > Anolidae > Anolis > Anolis sagrei. The sequence continues at coordinate 15,247,994 of NC_090033.1, forward strand.
TAGCCATGTATAAATATGTGAGAGGAAGCCACAGGGAGGAGGGAGCAAGCTTCTTCTCTGCTTCCCTGGAGACTAGGACGCAAGGGAACAAAAGAGGAGATTCCATCTGAACATGAGGAAGAACTTCCTCACTGTGAGAGCCGTTCAGCAGTGGAACTGTCTACCTCGGAGTGTGGTGGAGGCTCCTTCTTTGGAAGCTTTTAAACAGAGGCTGGATGGCCATCTGTCAGGGGTAATTTGAATGCAATATTCCTGCTTCTTGGCAGAATGGGGTTGGACTGGGTGGCCCATGAGGTCTCTTCCAACTCTTTGATTCTATGAAAGAAGCCAGAATGGATGTCCAAAGAACTTCTAACTGTGCTAAGGCACAAAAGAGACATGCACAAGAAGTGGGAAAAGGGATAAATCACCAAAGAAGAATTCAAACAAATAGCCAACACCTGTAGGGAAAAGGTCCGCAAGGCTAAAGCAAAAAACGAGCTCAGGCTTGCCAAGGACATTAAAAACAATAAAAGGGCTTCTTTTCTTATGTCAGTAGAAAAAGGAAAAACAAGGAGGCGATAGGGCCTCTTTGAGGAGAAGACGGGGCAATTCTGGCATGTTTAGCCTGAAGAAGAGAAGGCTGAGAGGAGATATGATAGCCATGTATAAATATTAGGCCTGGGTAACAACGGAAAAATTTGTTTCTAAACTCGTTTCATTTTTAGGGGGTCCATTGCGTTTCGTTTTTTAAAAGAATTCTGAATTTTTCTTTAAAAAAATGTCATTATTTACGAAATTTCATAAATTTTGAATTGATTCGTTAATGGCGGACACGATTGCGCAATATGCTAAAAAAACCTCCAAATGGGACAGGGGGAACTTCTGAAGCTTCCCTCTCCCTCTGTTGTTGACTGTTGGTGTGATTATTTATTTTTTTATCACTGATAAAACAAACAACAACTATAAAACTTGCACCAGACATATGGAAATAATAACGAAACAATTTTGAAACAATTTCGAAGATTTTGAAACGATTTCGAACCAATTACGAAACAATTACGAAATAAATTGAAAAATTCGTTTTGATCTTTAGTTGCTCCTGCATGGCTCAATATCGGATCATAAGCTAATTTAAATACAAATCAATAACGAATTACGAAATTAACGAACAAAACCGCCCAGCCCTAATAAATATGTGAGAGGAAGCCACAGGGAGGAGGGAGCAAGCTTGTTCTCTGCTTCCCTGGAGACTAGGACGCAATGGAACAATGGCTTCAAACTACAAGAGAGGAGACTCCATCTGAATATGAGGAAGAACTTCCTGACTGTGAGAGCCGTTCAGCAGTGGAACTCTCTGCCCCGGAGTGTGGTGGAGGCTCCTTCTTTGGAAGCTTTTAAACAGAGGCTGGATGGCCATCTGTCAGGGGTGATTTGAATGCAATATTCCTGTTTCTTGGCAGAATGGGGTTGGACTGGATGGCCCATGAGGTCTCTTCCAACTCTTTTTTTTTTTTTTTTTTTAATATTTTTTTATTCAGGTTTTTTCACACATTATAATGACATACACAAATCACATAATACAATATTAGACACCACAAATGCCTAGAAGACAACTCTAGCAAGTCTCGAAACACCTGGAATCTCGCCTCTCGGGCTGCTGCCCTGGTCCCTGCCGTTGATAGTGCAGGGGAACATATCAGCAGTTGATGACTAAGAAAGGCTCATGGTGTTTCAAGAAGAGTTGGTAGGGGGTGGGGTGTGATGGAGAAAAGTGAAACCTTTACATAATAATACAAAACAAGTGTGATACACAATACATAAACACGACGGATAGACTTCCTCAACCATCCGCGAAGCCACTATCCACTTTGTACTTATATTGGAAATATTTTCCCTCACTAAAGCATAATCTAGCATCGTAACCTTTCCAGTTTGAACCTAGTATATTCATAGAACAATACTTTTCTTCTCCTTCAAATATTGTCTTAGTGGGAGCCAATCAATCCTTTTTTTTTTACTGGTATCATAGACAATACTTGCCAAAGAGTCTAGTTCCATAAAATCCTTAATTTTTAGTGTCCATGCTTCTGTCGATGGAAGTTCCTTTGACTTCCATTTGCTGGCAAATACAGTTCTGGCCGCAGCCGATAAATGATACAATAACATCTCCTTGTTATGCTCCAATTTAAAGTCAATAAGATGTAAAAGATAATATTCCGCCTTAAACTCGAACCGTACTCGAAGTATACCCTGTACTTCGCGATGAATTTCCCTCCAGAAAGCCCTGGCTCTCTTGCAGTCCCACCACATATGGTGGTATGTGCCCAGGTATTTCCCACAATTCCAGCATAGGTTATTGACCCCTTTTTGGAACTTCGCTAATTTTTGGGGGGTTAGGTGCCACCGCACAAACATTTTATACCAACTTTCCATAATGCTTACAGACTTTGCGAATGTTACTTTGAATCTCCATAAATCCTCCCATTCTTTAAGTAGAATGGAGTGCCCCAGATCTGTCGCCCAGGAGATCATATTTTCTTTTATTAACTCGGTTTCTGTGAACCATTCCAGCAATTTCTGATATAAACTTTTTATTAGCTTCTTTTCTCTCTTCATTATTGATTCCCAAAATGTCTCCTGGGGGGCAAAGCCTATTTTGCTATCCTCTTTGAAACTTTCGATCACCTGAAGGTAATGGAACCAAGAGAAGTTCACATCTATACATCTCAGAGATTCCAGCGATTTTAATTTCCATTGATTCTCTTTCTTTTCTAGCAGGTCCCTGTATGTATACCACTTACTGCTGGGGAGCTCTCTTTTGTGGAGTGCCTCTATCGGAGACAACCAGAGAGGTGTTTGCATATAGAGCCTGTTTTTGAATTTGCCCCATACCTTGAGAAGGGCTGCTCTGATAAAATGATTTGAAAATTTTTTTTCAATCACTGCCTTTCCTAGCCATAAATAGGCATGCCAGCCTCTCCTAATGTCTGCTCCCTCCAAATTCAATAGTCTCTTGTTCCTCAGCAGAGCCCACTCCCTTACCCAAGTAAGGGCACACGCCTCAAAATACAGTTGCAAATCCGGAAGGCCCATACCACCTCTCTCCCTAGGGTCAATCATGGTCTTATATCTTATCCTTGCTCTTCGGCCGCACCATATAAATTTAAGGATGTCTTTTTTCCAACGGGCAAAACAATAATTAGTTCTTAATACCGGGATCATGTTAAATAAGAATATCATTTTCGGAAGTACATTCATTTTTATCATTGATACTCTTCCCGTCAGGCTTAAATTCATTTCTTTCCAGCTGTCTAGTTTTTTGCTTATGTCCTTCCATACCTCTTCATAATTGTTTTTCACCAGTTGGGAGTTACTAGTAGTTAGATAGATCCCCAGATATTTGACTTTGTTAGTAGCCTTATAGCCTGAGATCTTCTCTAGCTCTTTTATCTTTTCCTCCCTGATATTCTTGGTTAGGAACTTAGTTTTTGTTTCGTTAATTCTCAATCCTGTCACCTTCCCGTAGTCTTTGATTTTCTCTATCCATTTTGTTACAGTTTCTACCGGATTTTCCATTATGCAAACTATATCGTCTGCGTACCCTTTTACCTTAAATTCTTCTCTTCTAATTCTAGTACCTCTCAGGTTACTATCCCTCCTGATTTCATCTAGCATAATTTCCATTGACATAATATACAACAGGGGGGACAGGGGGCAGCCCTGTCTAGTTCCCTTTTCCACATGTATGGCCTCTGAAAGCTGGCCATTAACTCTGATTCTAGCTTTTTGGTTCGCATATATAGCTCTTAACACATTAATAAACTGAAAACCCATGTCTTTTTCTTTAGCTAAATGAAACATAAACTCCCAATTCACACAGTCGAACGCTTTCTCCGCGTCAAGGAATAGGAGACCCATTTCTCTGTGGGGATTAGCTTCGTAGAATTCTATAATATTCAGTATAGTTCTGATATTTTCGGACATATGTCTGCCAGGTAAGAAACCCGTTTGGTCTTCATTGATGGTTTCATTTAAGAAACTTTTTAATCTACTGGCTATAACATTCGCAAAGATCTTATAGTCAATGTTCAGGAGGGATATCGGCCTGTAGTTTTTCACACAGTTCTCTTCCGAGCCTTCCTTATGTATTAGGGTGACCGTTGCCTCTTGCCATGATTGCGGGATTCTGGCCTCTGCTAAGATGTTATTAAAAATCTCTTTCAAATGTGGTATTAGCTCTCCTTCGTATGTTTTGTAATATAGGGCCGTTATCCCATCTGGGCCCGGAGCTTTTTCATTCGCGAGGTTTCTTATTGCTTTCCTTATCTCTGTCTCTTCTATTTGTTTATTTAAAATGTCCCTCTGCGAGTCTGTTAATCTTTCTGGTTTATGATTTGACAGGTATTCGGTGACTTCTTCCACCCGTATCTTATCTTTTTTATATAGGTCTTTGTAAAAGTCCGTGAACTGTTTTCTTATTTCCTCATCCTCCACGTAATCTATCCCCTCTCTGGTAATTTTGGTTATAACCTGGGATTGTCTTTTTTCTAACCGTTTTTTCGCCAGAAGTTTACCTGGCTTATTTGCCTGGGCGAAGTATTTCACCTTCAGATATTTAATATTCCTTGCAATCTGTTCTAATTGTAATGTGTTCCTCTGTTTCTTCAGCAGCTCTAGTTCTAGTTTTATTTTTTTACAACCAGGCTTCTTTTTTAGTATTTTTTCTTTCTCTTCAATTTTTGCTAACAGGTCTGCTTGGGCCGCAATTCTTTGTTTATTGCGTAACGCCCCTTGTTTAATAAAGTGTCCTCTGATAACTGCCTTACCGGCATCCCATACTACCTCGGGAGTAGTTCCCTTATTTTTATTAAGTTCAAAATACTCTTTGATTTTGTTTCTATAGTATTCTACATCCTCCTCTTTTTTCAACAGGAATTCGTTTAACTTCCAATTCCTCTGCAGTTTTTCCCCTTGTAGCTCAACTAGAATAGGACAATGATCTGAATCAGTTCTTGGCAATATCTCAATCTTACCGATTTTTGTTGCTATTGAGTTTGAGGCCCAGACCATGTCAATTCTAGTCCATGTGTCATGCCTATTCGAATAGAAAGTAAAGTCTCTACCCTTGGGATTTCTCATCCTCCAGATGTCCTGTAAGAAGAGGTCTCTTTTTAGTTTTAGAAAACTTTCTGGTAGTCTCCCTCCCTTAACCAACCTTTTATTGTTTGTCGATTTATCAGTTCTGCATTCCAATACCCCATTGAAGTCCCCTACCAAAATTAAATTGTCAAAGGATTGTTCAAGTATCTTCTTTCTGAGGGTCCTGATAAAATTAGTTTTTGGCCCATTAGGTGCATACAGATTGCAAACAAGTGTCTCTTGATTGTCTATTCTTATTTTAATGCCTACCATTCGGCCTTCGTTATCCTTGAATGCCATCTTCGGTTTGCACGTGTTCCGAACATAGAACACGACCCCCCTCTTTTTCTGCAGAGCCAGGGAATAAAATTCTTCCCCTAGTTGGGGTTGGACTAAATATTTACTATGTTTGGGAATTACATGAATTTCTTGTAATGCAATAATGTCATAATGACCCTTTTTCAAGTTGTTGAAAATCAATTTTCTTTTATTGGGGGAGTTCATCCCATTAATGTTATTAGAATATATTGTTAGTCTCCTCATTGCGCGCTGATACGGTCTCCTGGTCTAAAGGTCCCATTCCTTTCTCTCCCTCGTCATCCTCTGTGGAGTCTGGTCTAGGCCGTTTCTTGTCCTTTTTACTCCCATCCGGCTTTCTTGCTGAGAAGCTCCTTGGCTCACTTGTTCCTTTATTATAATCCTCCTTTCTGCCTGTTTTCGGCTCTTGTTCTAAATCTTTCTTGAACTTTTGGAAGAAATCTTTTGCTTTGTCCTCGGTTGTAAGCCAGTATCTATTTTCCTTATAAGTGACCTGTATACCTTCTCGTCTTTCCCACCGGAATTTAATTTTATGCTTTTTAAGTTCGTCAGTCAAGAAATAATATTTCTTCCTGCTGTTCATCGAGCTATGGGAGAATTCCTTGAGAATTATTACTTTTTTCCCTTTGTAGCTTATCTTCTCTTTCATCTTTGTTCTAAGGATCTCTTCCCTTGTGTTCCTCTTACAAAAGGTAATCACAATGTCTCTTGGTACCCCGTTTCTTCGGGCGTAATTAGAGTTCACTCTCCGCACAGAATCGATCTCTTTGTTCATTTCCTCTATTGAGGTTCCCAATATCTCCGCTGAGATCTCAGTTACTATACTACGTAGGTTGTCTTCTTTTTTTTCCTCAATATTTCTATATCTTAATTGAAATTCAACTTCTTTATTTACAATTAGTTCCTGTTGTCTCTCTAGTTTTCCGTTTAATTCTTCAAGTCTTTTTATCCTGGCTTCTGATTTCTCCTGGTTTTTCTTTACTAGCGCATTTTCTTTTTTCAGCTCTTTTATCTCTATTTGTGCGCCATCTATCTCCTTTTTGATCTGTGCAAGGTCTTCTTTCAGTTCCTGTTTCATTTTGCCCATTTCTTTCTGGAATAACTTTTCCATGTTGTCCTGCATTTTTGTTTGGTTATCCTCAATTTTCTTCTCTATATTCTCCTGTATTTTAAACATTTCCGCCATAATATCTTTTAGAGTGGGCTCACCTTGCATTGAGTGTCGTCTTGCTGGGATAGGGGGTATTCCCTGAGCCACTACTGGGCTGGTTGGAGAAGCCGTTGCTGCCGTTGATGTCACATTAGCCATTTTACTTTGTTTATTTAGGAATTTCTCCATCCTTCCCTCGGCCATTGGAGGCGAAGTAAAACAAAAAGAGACTTCTGTCTTGTTTTCTTGCTGTGTTCGTCTGTATTTATCTATAATTGACTGTGAGATATATGTATATATGTGTATATATATGGATATATACCTATATATTCCTCTTAAGGTTATTGTCTTATTTGGTTTGTATGCAGCCTGCTTCAGATTACTATTCCCTCCTCTCTCTCCCCTCCTACCTCTGTGGAGCCTTTTTCTCTTCTTCTCTTCTGAAACTTCTGTACCTTCTTCTTCTCCACTTTCCTTTCCCGGTTTTCCCCTGCTTTTTCCTGCTTTTCTTCCCTCTCCGTACTCCCCAGCTGCCCGCTCGCTCTTCCCTTCACCGCCACCTTTCTTTTATTTACTTTTACTTCCTGGACTCCTTTCTTGAGTGCATACGCACTTACATCCTTCCGCTGGGTTCCCCCGCGCTTGCGCGGCGTGACGCGGCCGCTCCGCGCGCCGTAGCGCTCCGCGTCACTACGCGCACAGCGTCCGGCGTCCTCGCGGTCTGCGTCGTCCACGCGGGTGCTGGCTCTGGAGAAGACCCGGTTGGGGGTGGCTCGTGAGTAGACCTCAAGAGCTTGAAGGGCACCAGGCCTTTTGTGGTGTAGGAGAGAGGTTCGGGGGGGAGGGGAGGCGTTTTCCAATATTGTATTTCTTTATATTCCTTTATATTCCTTTCTTTTCTCTCCCGTGTACCTTTGTCTTCCTTTATCTTCTATTGTTCTCCTTCACTCCTCTGTATCTCTCGGTGTGAAGTCTTTACAATGCTTCTCTCATGCTTCGCTTCTTGTTGTCTCTCCCAACTCTTCTCTCTTTCTCTTTCTCTTTTCTTATCTTCTCTGCTTCTTATTAAAGTAAAGGTCAGCGGCGTCTGCGGCCCTTTCGGGCCGTGTTTCCCCTCTGGGCGCCGGCTCAACGCCCTGCCTGCCGAGCGCTGCTGCCTCCCTTGAGGGGAGACCGCTTCGCCCGTCCGTGCAGAGCTTTCCCGAGCTTTGCCAACAAGCAGTCCTCCAATCCGACTGCTTGTGGGGCTTCAAAAGAGCCCCTTCCCTCTGAGGGGTACCCAGGAATCTTCAGGCTTTTCGGGAGCCTCAAAGACCTGCGTCCGCCGCCATTCGACCCTTACCGGAAGTGAAATCACCAAAGAAGAATTCAAACAAATAGCCAACACCTGTAGGGAAAAGGTCCGCAAGGCTAAAGCACAAAACGAGCTCAGGCTTGCCAGGGACATTAAAAACAATAAAAGGGCTTCTTTTCTTATGTCAGTAGAAAAAGGAAAAACAAGGAGGTGATAGGGCCTCTTCGAGGAGAAGATGGGGCAATTCTGGCATGTTTAGCTTGAAGAAGAGAAGGCTGAGAGGAGATATGATAGCCATGTATAAATAAGTGAGAGGAAGCCACAGGGAGGAGGGAGCAAGCTTGTTTTCTGCTTCCCTGGAGACTAGGACGCAATGGCACAATGGCTTCAAACTACAAGAGAGGAGATTCCATCTGAACATGAGGAAGAACTTCCTGACTGTGAGAGCCATTCAGCAGTGGAACTCCTTGCTCCGGAGTGTGGTGTAGGCTCCTTCTTTGGAAGCTTTTAAACAGAGGCTGGATGGCCATCTGTCAGGGGTAATTTGAATGCAATATTCCTGCTTCTTGGCAGAATGGGGTTGGACTGGATGGCCCATGAGGTCTCTTCCAACTCTTCGATTCTATGAAAGAAGCCAGAATGGATGTCCAAACAAGGAGGCGATCGGGCCTCTTCGAGGAGAAGACGGGGCAATTCTGGCATGTTTAGCCTGAAGAAGAGAAGGCTGAGAGGAGATATGATAGCCGTTCAGCAGTGGAACTGGATGGCTATCTGTCAGGGGTGATTTGAATGCAATATTCCTGCTTCTTGGCAGAATGGGGTTGGACTGGGTGGCCCATGAAGTCTCTTCCAACTCTTTGATTCTATGATTCTATGATTCCATGTACGGTTGGGCATGGATATGCATGGACTTCTACTTGTGATTTGCTTGTGCAAGGTGGCCATTCCCAATGGCTACATGACTCCCAAGTTACGCCTTATCTCTTAGATGCCGTATCTCCGTTAAGATGCTCAAAAGCATAAATTAAATGACATGGAAGCTGCCCGTCATCACAAAAGGAGGATTTTGGAAGATAAAGATGTGAACTTTGTTCCAGGTTTCATTTGCATATTGCAAATCTCCTCCTGCTGTTCTGAATAATCCCTCCAAAGCATTATTTTGAGAAGACTCTTGGCTCCAAAAAATACACCTCACAAAACTTAGGAATGGAAAATCTTGGTGGTTCTCTGTGCAAAGAGACTCGGATGCAAGTTGGCGGATTAAACGGGGCTTCAGAGCTTTAGCAGGGATCAAACAGCCGAGCGGAGAAAGACGCCGATAATAACAAAGGCTTTGCACTCTTTTGAAGATCGGTGAAGGCTTTATCCACCAATGGAGAGGCCTCCAAACGAACGAACGTGCTCCTAATTGGCACCAGATTTGCAATGGGATGGACTCTACCCATTTGCACCAAGAAGTCCAGTGTCAAGACCAGAGTCCAAGCTGACGGGAAGCCAGATGTTGAAAGATGAGGCCGTTTCATTTTGCCTTTGTGGCTCGGCAAGGGCCAACACGGCATAATTGGATGCGCAGATGTCCACCGAAAGTGGCCCGCTTCCAAGATGTCCCGGCTAATTGAACAAAAATTCATCATTATGTGTTCTGGAAAGGCATCTGCTCAAGGAAAGATGATTTTGCGATGCATCCCCATTCTCTCCCCAAATGCCGAGCTGTGTTAACATCAACTCACCTGCCAAAATGCAAATGTGTTCCCTCTTACCACCTAATACAAGAACACAGGAGTCATACAACCACATGGATGTGATTTACGAGGCTTGGATAGGTTCGTTCGGAAGAGCCTGAAAGTCGTAAAAAACTTCCGACTTTTGACTTTCGAAGCAGTTTTGAACCATGCAGGAAAGGTGGGAGGGGAAAATCTAAATTTGAACGACTAATTTTTTTCCGGAAATATTTACTTATTTTGAAAAGAAGCAGGGGAGCGGAGGGATGATTTATTGTTGCCACCAATTTGAAAGCAACCAGTATTCAGGAGATTTTACCCCCGTTCCCAATTTTAAAAAGAACTAGCCGATTTGCAATGTAGGTTGCCGATTAGGAACCAAATTTACCACCAAGTTAGAAGGGAGGCTGTTCCATTGCACCTCCTCCTTTATTAAGAAAGTAATAACTTAGGAGTAATTACACTGTATATACTGTAGCGTGACTGGAGAGAAGAATGTAGATTTATTTGGTTACTTTTCCCTGCGTTTCTGCCACCACGTGAGGTAAGTTGTAATATTATGAGAAATGGCACTTTGGACACAGAATAGACGGAGCTGAGGCAATCTTCAAATAAAAGTTAACAATTTTATTAAGTACACAGCGTGTGGTTGCAAGACGTAACTTTTCCTTGTTGCACTTGGAATATTACTTGTAACTTTAACAGTTCACTCTTTCAAGTAACACAGTATCTTTCTGACGTAGAGCACTTGTTTCAGACAAAGTTTCAATACAGGGATGTTTCCCTTATTTGATCCTCCCTAGATCAAATACTAAGTAAACTATTCTTTAGCCTCTCCTTAGACTAAAAGAATACCAGTAGGGCTGGGCTATTCGTTTCGTTAATTCGTTAATCCGTTAAAAATTCGTTATTTTTTGAATTACGAAACAATAACAAAACTTTTTTTTAACCTGGAAGTGTTTTTAAATATCGAAACGGCAGGCGCCAAAAAATTTTGTATTTCCGTCCATTTCGGAAATACCTAAGATGGCCGCCTGCCGATGCTTGCTGGGAGCTCTGCCGGCTGAGCAAGCGAGGGAGAGGGCGAGCGAGAGGGGCGAGCGAGCGGCGACGGTGAGAGCCATTCAGCTGTGAAACTCTCTGCCCCAGAGGGAGTGCGGTGGAGACTCTTTGAAACGGAGGCTGGATGGCCATCTGTCAGGGAAGGGCTTGGTGGGCCATTGACCTTCAGTTTTGGAGTTGTAGTTCACCTACATCCAGATACCACTACAGACTCAAACAATGATGGATCTGGACCACACTTGGCCAGCGAGAGGGGTGAGCGAGCGGAGAGCGAGAGGGGCGAGCGAGCGGCGAGCCGAGCGAGAGGGGCGAGAGAGCGGCGAGCGAGAGGGGCGAGTGAGTTGCTGGTATTTGTAGTTACAATCACAGAGCATTCTGAACCTCATCAACAATAGAATTGGGCCAAACCTTTCCAGAGCAGCGCGGGAGGGAGAAGCCTGTGGAGGGAGAAGTGCTCTCTGCTCTCCCGCGAAGAACAGAGAGCGCAACAGAGCGGACGTCATTCCCCTGTAACAGACAATCCCTGGTGGCAAGGAAGGCGTCCGCAAATGGTGGAGGCGGCGCCGGGTGGGCGTGGCCAAGCAATGTGGCCTGCCCACCCGGCGGCGCCTCCACCATTTGCGGACGCCTTCCTTGCCACCAGGGATCGTCTCTTACAGAGGAATGGCGTCCGCTCTGCTGCGCTTCTCCCTCCACAGGCTTCTCCTTCCACATGGGATGGAGAAGCCTGTGGAGGGAGAAGCGCTCTCTGCTCTCCCACGGAGAACAGAGAGCGAAGCAGAGTGGACGCCATTGCTCTACCACAGAAGATCCCTGGTGGCGAGAATGGTGGAGGCGGCGCCGCGTGGGCGTGGCCAAGTGATGCTGGCTTCCCTGGCCTGGAAGCCTGGCCACGCCCACCCAGCGCCGCCTCCACCAGAGGGGCGAGAGAGCGGCGAGCCGAGCGAGAGGGGCGAGTGAGCGGAGAGCGAGAGGGACTCAAACAATGATGGATCTGGACCACACTTGGCAAAATCACTCAATATACACCCAAATATGAACACAGATGGAGTTTGCGAGAAATAGACCTTGACATTTGGGAGTTTTAGTTACGGGGATTTATGGTTCACCTGTAATCAAAGAGCGTTCTGAACCCCACAAGCGGCGAGCGAGAGGGGCGAGCGAGCGGCGAGCGAGCGAGAGGGCCCGCCAGAGTGAGTGCCTGCCTTCCCTCCTTAATAATAATTTAAATTTAATAATAATAATTTTAATTTCTCCTCCCTATTCTACTAAATTAATAATAATTAAATTTAAAAAATATTTTAAAAATATTGAAAAAAAAGGGCGCCATCTTTACAAAATGTTTTGTAAATATTTACGAAATTTCGTAAATACCGAACTTTTTTGGGGGAAAATTTTGTAATTATTTTAAATAACGAAACAAAAAAACACCCCAATTACAAAACGATTACAAAACCAAATTTTTGCGTTGTTACCCAGGCCTAAATACCAGCTATGTTTCACCATTCGGCTGCACTAGCCTGAGAAACTTCCAGTAGCCAAAACCAGCTTTTCAAAGCCTCAAAGCTTTGCTTCACAAGTCACTCCGCCACCTTTCCTTTCCTTCTCTCCCAACTCCTAACTCCTCACTCCCCTGAACCTAACTCCTGACTCCTCTGAACCTAAAATCGGATTGCTCACTCCTCTAAACCTAAACCCTAACTGATCTTTAACTGTCGTTTTTTAAAACTCTCCCCTCTAAGCTCCTCCCACTTCCCTCTCTCCTGCATCGGTCTCCATGGCAACACACATGGAGGACTCCTCTGACTTAGGCCGCTCCAGCATTACTGCAGCCAATCTAAACACAAATACAGTTAAAATCATACAATATATAATCAACTCCTGTACAATTTATTTACCACATTTATATGCCGCCCTTCTCCCCTCGAAGGAGACTCAGAGAAGCTTACAAGGTATATATTACATACACTATACTATATTATTAGTATAGTACAATATCAGTGTTGTGATAGAGTCTGCTGGCAGTGATAGCAACACTAATTGTATTAGGAGAGGCAGGAAAACTACTTGCGAGCAAGACTATGATGAAGAGCAACAAAGGAAAAGAATCCGGGAAATACTTAATGAGCCAACAGATGAAGATTCTTTTGAAGGTTTTGATGCAAATGATATGGATGATGGGATATCAGACTCTGGGTCTGATGGGATGGATTGGACAAGGGTTCAAGAGATTCTGGATGTTTGTGCTGAACCCATAAGCAGTGGTTTGAAGGTTGGAGTAGTGAAGGCATGGACGGGTCTTGGGGAACTTCAGGATGAGACCAGACTACTTGGAGGAGTGGTGGAAGAGGCACAGCTGGGGATGGGTTGGGCCGAACTAGGGGCAACTCCAGTTTGGATGACGAGCTGCAACAAGATGCAGCTGGGACAAGAGTGTTGGCTGAATCAAGTTCTCACGAGGAGTTGTAGATAAAATGGGAGTGTTTGCAGTTGTAACTTTGCAATTGACAAGGTGTTTTGTTCGGCGCTTTCTGGATTGTTGTGTTACAGAAAACGGGTTTGGAAGAAGACTTTGGGACATAAATTATGCTCTGGGTTTAAGCAGCAAAGGGGGCTGGAACTGTGTGGGTTTTTGCTGGACAGCACTGTTTTGATATTTGCATTAGCTGCCGTATTGCCCCGCTGCTTTGGCTCCTTGTGACTTCCATTGGATTGGGATCTGACCTTGCAGCCATTCGTTTCTCTTCGGACTGGACTGGACTGGACTTCAACTACTGTTGTTACTCTCCCCTCCACGTTTGCGGCTGTGCTTCTGGAGTTGGCGTTGTCATCCTTCCTGCATTCCTGCATACCAGCCTTGGAGTTTGACGTGCTGTTTCCTGCAGTGTTTGAGGTTCGGGTTACACTTTATAACCCTTGAAAGGCTGCTACTCCCTAGAGTGGCTGTGAACTTTATTCTACAGTTTATTTTGCTTCTGTTATTTGTCTGAGCAAGTTAGAGCTGAATTAAGCATTTTGTGTTTAACCCAGATTATATCTCTGGATAGTCCAGGTTATATTCCGGTTGGGGTTTTGGGGTTCTTTTGCCTTTTTTGAACTATTTCACACTGAAAACTAAGTGTTTTTTTGCCCTGTGGTTTTGTTTTGAGCTGTTTTGCGTTTGTTTGAACGACAAACTATACTTCTTTAATTGGCTGGCATCTGACCTTGACAATCAGCATTAAACATTGCTATATTGCACCATACCACTATTTCGTAATATTATTAGTAATATTACATGTAATATAAATTTCGATATTTACGAAATTTCGTAAAATGGTAAAAAAAATTACAAAACAATAACGAAACAATAATGAAACAATAACTAATCGATTCGTTAATGGCGGACGCGACCGCGCAATACGCTAAAAAACCTCCAAATGGGACAGGGGGAACTTCTGAAGCTTCCCTCTCCCTCTGTTGTTGACTGTTGGTGTGATATTATAATTTTTTTTCACTAATTAAACAAAAAACAACTATAAAACTTGCCCCAGACATGCGGAAATAATAACGAAACGACCTCAAACCAATAACGAAACGAATACATAACGAAATACGAAGCATTTACGAAACGAATTGAAAAATTCGTTTCGTTTTTAAGCTGCTCCAGAATGGTTCGTTATCGCTTCGTTAACAAAAAAAATAACGATTTTTTAACGAATTACGAATTAATGAAACGAAACCGCCCAGCCCTAATAATTATAATACCATATTATTATTATATTGCATTAGATTATAATACTATAAATATTATATGTATATAAAATATATTATATTATATTATAGTATATTATTAGATTCCATATTAAATATTCCATAATGTTCGGATGTCTCCCAAGATTATTTTAATTTTCAGAACCATTAATCAACCAAGCCTATGATTTACACTACAATGTAGGAGTTTGGATGGTTTCTTTCCCTCCGCAGGGATGCTGGCTCAGCTATTTCGCTTACCTTTTTCTGTGCCAAAATTATTGTGTATTTCGTTTTAATTTGAGTTGTCAGCCATCTTGGGACCATACTGGGACGAAGGTGAAAAATCAATGAATCAATTATGTAATTAATTAGCTAACTTCAACCAAAAAGTCTACATCACAGTCTAAGGGTGAATCTACACTGTAGAATTCGTACAGTTTTATACTACCTTAACTGATATGGTCTAATGATATGGAATCCTGGGATTTGTAATGTGCATCCTGTTAGCACTAGCAGAAGAATCACGGAAGCACTGAATAATGGACTCTGGAGTCACCGGTAAAAAGCAGGTTTCAGCTTTACTTGAGTAGTTCCAAAAACACAACATTCATGATGAACAGACAGACGTGAAGAACCACAGCACAAACGAGATAGGCACGAAAGCAAAAACTACAGTTGGCAGAGAGTTATCTCTGGCACTCCCTAATGTTCAACACACCAAGAACTCAGGGTCACAGGGTCACATTCTCACAGCTAGTTACTTTGCTGTTTTTAACCCTTCTGTGAAAACATACATCCTGGCAATACAAATCTATTTCAATTACTATTCTTCTACATAAAATTACATTTAAACATACATCATACATGAAATACACACTGACACATCCTTTGACAGAGGCGACTAAATTTCTTGTAAAACTACAACTCTCATTATTCCATAGCATTGAGCTATAACAACTACAGTGTTGTCAAACAGGATAAATTTTACCTTGCAGATTGTCGCAGGATGCTGATATGTGAAGTGATGTATAGTTTCCAAATCATGACATCCCCAAACCACTGCAAGCTGGATAACAAGTGTCCCAGAATCAAGCAAAATACAACTTTCTTAGCAAAAACACGTGTCAGCCTGTCTATCAGCAGAGTGCAACTGCCAGCATCTGATCTTACCTACACACTGTTTAGAAAACTCACCCAAAATATTACCTTTGCAATATATAGAAATCTAAAACTGGGATACGCAAATCAACTTTCAGGCTTGTCCTTACAAATTATCAGATCCTCAGAGAGTCACATACAGAATAGACAGATAATCGCAGAGTCACAGAGGAGAGAGAAAGGTGGAATATTTCATCCGTCTTTATAGCCACCTGCTGATGTGAGAGTCACATACAACATCTTATATTTTACTAGCTGTGCCCTGCCACGCGTTGCTGTGGCCTATAGTAAAACTTATCAAAGTTGAGGTAGATATCTGGACTATTACGAAAGAGAGGTCCCTACCTATTCCTTCCCCCCTTTCCTCCCCCTTTCTCTCCTTTCTTCCTTCTCTCCCTCTTTCTTTCTTTCCTTCTTTCACTACTTGGTTTCATCCTTCTCTCTTTCCTTCATTCCCTCCCCCTTTCTTCCTTTGCCTTTCTTCCCTCCCTGTTTGCTTCCTTCTTTCTCTTTTTATTTCCTTTTATTTCACCACCATCATAACAATAACAATTATGCAATGCATTGCCTCCGGGACCTGACATTCCCCCTAAAAGGGTCTCAGAGGAAGAATAATGGCATAATAATAATAATAATAATAATAATAATAATAATAATAATAGAAATAACAACCTTTACCCGCCACGTGTTGCTGTGGCCAACCTTCCCTCTTTCTCTCCTTCTTTCCCTCCTTCCTTCCTTCCTTCCCTCCCATCTTTCCTTCTCCTCTTCTTTCTCTCTTTCCTTCCTTCCCCCTTTTTCTTTCTTTTGTGCTGTCTCTCTTTTCTTTCCTTCCATCTTTCCTTTTCTTTCCTTTTCTTCTTCCTTCTTTCTCTAACTTTCCTTCCTTCCCCCTTTTTCTTTACCTCCCTTTCTCTTTCGTCCTTCTTTCCTTCCTTCCTGTCTTTCCTAGATTTTGACAGGGCGGGAAGGGGCAGGGTGGGGTTTGGAGGTGGCGTGAAGTAAAAGGAGGTAAGATTGGGGCAGGGGAGTGATGGAGCGTGGGGTTGCGTGTGTGTGTGCGGCGGCGGGGGGAGTGATGGAGCCTGGGGTTGCGTGTGTGTGTGCGGCGGCAGGGGGGAGTGGGGTTGCGTGTGTGTGCGGCGGTGGGGGGAGTGATGGAGCGTGGGGTTGCATGTGTGTGTGCGGCGGCGGGGGGAGTGATGGAGCGTGGGGTTGCGTGTGTGTGCGGCAGGGGGTGTGTGTGTGCGGGAAGCGGCGCGGCGGGGCTTGGAGTGGGCATGGTTTCCACAGAGGGAACGTTGGCCGGAAGGCCATGTGCGCGCGCGATGGAACTTGCGGCTGGGCGCCAATGCGCATGCTCAGTTGTTTTGCCGTTTTGTGAGTGTGTTGTGTTGTTTTTCATTTTGAGTAGATATGTTTATACCTTGTGGGTTGTGTTATGGGCATGGGAATTTTGGTTAAGTTTCGTTGGGGTTTTTTGAGTTTTGTTCTTTTGCCGTTTTGTGAGTGTGTTGTTGTGTTGTTTTTCATTTTGAGTAGGTATGTTTGTACCTTGTGGGTTGTGTTATGGGCATGGGAATTTTGGTTAAGTTTCGTTGGGGGTTTTTTGAGTTTTGTTTCCTCGTTGGATGCCCCTAACAAATTTATATATATAGATGGTTGTATGTTATGGTTTGTGCTTGGCTCAATGACACCCAGGAACTGACATGTGTCCCACAATGTCGCTATTGCACACCCATGATTTGCATAATCTGTATTTGTGGGTATTTATGCTATGCCAAAGTGGTGTCAGGTCAAAATATAATATGATACTCATGGAATGACATCAATACTGTATAACAGGGATGTGCTGCAACCCAATGCACAACCAATCATGAATCCACACCTCCATGCACAATGTGTGTTCCTTAATACAACAAAGGCTGGATCTACACTGTTCAAACTGCATTATATTAATTATATAATGCAGTTCAATGCAGTTTAAGGTGCATTGTATGGGTGTCGTCAAACACGAGGACCCCTGCTTTCAAATTGATCTAACCACTGCCAGTTGCAGCAGGGAGTTCCACAAATCCTGGATTTCACCACCGCATGGAATTGATCTGAATTTCAACTGAGGCGTTTGCACCAGCTGCAGCTCCAACAGAAGTCTCTCATTTCCTCCCTTTCAGTCTCCTCTGGCCACTTTGTAACAAAAGCTCCTAATCAAATATATCCCTTTCCTGACTTTCAGCTCTCTGCATGATACATTGCGTCTTTCTCTGACTCAAACCTATGAAATTTCTCTCTTCCAAACAATGAAGCTTCGCTGGCTCGGCCAGGAAGCTTCAGCAGTGTCCCGGAGGGCAAAGAACTACGATTCTTTGAACCATGGATACCGAGTCCCATTTGGGTTTCCGTATCCGCGGCTTAACCAATCTCTTCTGTGAGTCCTGGTGCAACCTTGCTTCTGGAGTCTTGACCTGGATGCATTTTGTTGGACAAAAAGAAAGAATGCAGAGCCCTCTTTTCCGCTTCTTGGCCAGTTGCATCAGGGAG
The DNA here is from genome assembly GCF_037176765.1 of Anolis sagrei. Classification (NCBI taxonomy): domain Eukaryota; kingdom Metazoa; phylum Chordata; class Lepidosauria; order Squamata; family Anolidae; genus Anolis; species Anolis sagrei. The sequence goes on from NC_090033.1 coordinate 15,266,094, forward strand.
TTCCACAAATCCTGGATTTCACCACCGCATGGAATTGATCTGAATTTCAACTGAGGCGTTTGCACCAGCTGCAGCTCCAACAGAAGTCTCTCATTTCCTCCCTTTCAGTCTCCTCTGGCCACTTTGTAACAAAGGCTCTTATATATTTCCCTTTCCTGACTTTCAGCTCTCTGCATAATACATTGCGTCTTTCTCTGACTCAAACCTATGAAATTTCTCTCTTCTGAACAATGAAGCCACACTGGCTTGGCTGGGAAGCTTCAGCAGCGTCCCGGAGGGCAAAGAACTACGATTCTTTGAACCACGGATACCGAGTCCCATCTGGGTTTCCGTATCCGTGGTTTCCAATAGCTCTTAATAAAATATATCCCTTTCCTGACTTTCAGCTCTCTGCATGATACACTGCGTCTTTCTCTGACTCAAACCTATGAAATTTCTCTCTTCTGAACAATGAAGCCTCACTGGCTTGGCTGGGAAGCTTCAGCAGCGTCCTGGAGGGCCAAGAACTACGATTCTTTGAAACACAGATACCGAGTTCCATCTGGGTTTCCGTATCCGTGGTTTCCAATAGCTCTTAAAAAAATATATCCTTTTCCTGACTTTCAGCTCTCTGCATGATACACTGCGTCTTTCTCTGACTCAAACCTATGAAATTTCTCTCTTCCAAACAATGAAGCCTCGCTGGCTTGGCTGGGAAGCTTCAGCAGCGTCCCGGAGGGCAAAGAACTACGATTTTTTGAACCACGGATACCGAGTGCCATCTGGGTTTCCGTATCCGGGGCTTAACCAATCTCTTCAGTGAGTCCTGGTGCAACCTTGCTTCTGGAGTCTTGACCTGGATGTATTTTGTTGGACAAAAAGAGAGAATACATAGCTATCTTTTCCGCATCTTGGCGCAACTGCTCCTTCCCCAGCCTTGGCATCATCCTCCTCTTCCTAGGAAAACATACATTCACCTCCTGAAGGTTGTTAAAAGGGGGGGGTGGGGAAAGGCAGGAAATTGTATCTATTGTCCTCTGGAGAAGCTATACGCTGTGCTTCTGGAGCAGATTTGGGGGTGGAACCGGAGGGCAAAGAACTATGATTCTTTGAACTACGGATACCGAGTCCCATCTGGGTTTCCGTATCCGCGGCTTAACCAATCTCTTCAGTGAGTCCTGGTGCAACCTTGCTTCTGGAGTCTTGACCTGGATGTATTTTGTTGGACAAAAAGAGAGAATGCAGAGCCCTCTTTTCCGCTTCTTGACACAACTGCTCCTTCCCCAGCCTTGGCATCGTCGTCCTCTTCCTAGGAAAACATACATTCACCTCCTGAAGGTTGTTCAAAGGGGGAAAAAAGGCAGGAAATGGAATCTATTGTCCTCTGGAGAAGCTATACGCTATGCTTCTGGAGCAGATTTGGGGGTGGAACCAGAGGGCAAAGAACTATGATTCTTTGAAATACGGATACTGAGTCCCATCTGGGTTTCCGTATCCGCGGCATAACCAAATTCTTCAGTGAGTCCTGGTGCAACCTTGCTTCTGGAGTCTTGACCTGGATGTATTTTGTTGGACAAAAAGAGAGAATACATAGCTATCTTTTCCGCTTCTTGGCGCAACTGCTCCTTCCCCAGCCTTGGCATCATCCTCCTCTTCCTAGGAAAACATACATTCACCTCCTGAAGGTTGTTCAAAGGGGGGGGGGGGAAGGCAGGAAATTGTATCTATTGTCCTCTGGAGAAGCTATACGCTATGCTTCTGGAGCAGATTTGGGGGTGGAACCGGAGAGCAAAGAACTATGATTCTTTGAACTACGGATACCGAGTCCCATCTGGGTTTCCGTATCCGCGGCTTAACCAATCTCTTCAGTGAGTCCTGGTGCAACCTTGCTTCTGGAGTCTTGACCTGGATGTATTTTGTTGGACAAAAAGAGAGAATACATAGCTATCTTTTCCGCTTCTTGGCGCAACTGCTCCTTCCCCAGCCTTGGCATCGTCCTCCTCCTCCTAGGAAAACATACATTCACCTCCTGAAGGTTGTTCAAAGGGGGGAAAAAGGCAGGAAATGGTATCTATTGTCCTCTGGAGAAGCTATACGCTGTGCTTCTGGAGCAGATTTGGGGGTGGAACCGGAGGGCAAAGAACTATGATTCTTTGAAATACGGATACTGAGTCCCATCTGGGTTTCCGTATCCGCGGCATAACCAATCTCTTCAGTGAGTCCTGGTGCAACCTTGCTTCTGGAGTCTTGACCTGGATGTATTTTGTTGGACAAAAAGAGAGAATACATAGCTATCTTTTCCGCTTCTTGGCGCAACTGCTCCTTCCCCAGCCTTGGCATCATCCTCCTCTTCCTAGGAAAACATACATTCACCTCCTGAAGGTTGTTCAAAGGGGGGGTGGGGAAAGGCAGGAAATTGTATCTATTGTCCTCTGGAGAAGCTATACGCTGTGCTTCTGGAGCAGATTTGGGGGTGGAACCGGAGGGCAAAGAACTATAATTCTTTGAACCACGGATACCGAGTCCCATCTGGGTTTCCGTATCCGCGGCTTAACCAATCTCTTCAGTGAGTCCTGGTGCAACCTTGCTTCTGGAGTCTTGACCTGGATGTATTTTGTTGGACAAAAAGAGAGAATACATAGCTATCTTTTCCGCTTCTTGGCGCAACTGCTCCTTCCGCAGCCTTGGCATCGTCCTCCTCTTCCTAGGAAAACATACATTCACCTCCTGAAGGTTGTTCAAAGGGGGGGGAAAGGCAGGAAATGGAATCTATTGTCCTCTGGAGAAGCTATACGCTATGCTTCTGGAGCAGATTTGGGGGTGGAACCGGAGGACAAAGAACTATGATTCTTTGAAATACGGATACTGAGTCCCATCTGGGTTTCCGTATCCGCGGCATAACCAATCTCTTCAGTGAGTCCTGGTGCAACCTTGCTTCTGGAGTCTTGACCTGGATGTATTTTGTTGGACAAAAAGAGAGAATACATAGCTATCTTTTCCGCTTCTTGGCGCAACTGCTCCTTCCCCAGCCTTGGCATCATCCTCCTCTTCCTAGGAAAACATACATTCACCTCCTGAAGGTTGTTCAAAGGGGGGGGGGGGGAAGGCAGGAAATTGTATCTATTGTCCTCTGGAGAAGCTATACGCTGTGCTTCTGGAGCAGATTTGGGGGTGGAACCGGAGGGCAAAGAACTATGATTCTTTGAACTACGGATACCGAGTCCCATCTGGGTTTCCGTATCCGCGGCTTAACCAATCTCTTCAGTGAGTCCTGGTGCAACCTTGCATCTGGAGTCTTGACCTGGATGTATTTTGTTGGACAAAAAGAGAGAATACATAGCTATCCTTTCCGCTTCTTGGCGCAACTGCTCCTTCCGCAGCCTTGGCATCATCCTCCTCTTCCTAGGAAAACATACATTCACCTCCTGAAGGTTGTTCAAAGGGGGGAAAAAGGCAGGAAATGGTATCTATTGTCCTCTGGAGAAGCTATACGCTGTGCTTCTGGAGCAGATTTGGGGGTGGAACTCGCCCGTCTGTTCCGCTGGAGACCAACGGCGTGTAGATCAAGAGAGAGCATCTCCTCTTTGAAAAGAGATGTTAAATCAAATCCCTAAAAGGAGACAGCAGCTTGTGTGAGCTAATGCCTTGTTCCCTGCTATAAGCTCTCCTTTTCCTTTTCCTTTTCTTTTCCAGAGGTAAAGCATCACTTTGTTGGAGAGAGGGAGGCACCCAAACCTTGCCAAGGACATCTTTTACACAACCTACAAATCTCAATGTTTATTTGGAGCAGGAGGGAGATTAGAGAGAGAGAGGGAATTAATTAATTACAAGAGGAAAAGGGTTTTGCTTTGCTGTCGGCTGGCAGAGAGCACTTCACACTTTGGAGATTCTTGGCGCCGTTTCCCAAAAACCATCAATCGGCAGCGACAGAATGGGACTGAAGAACCTTAAGAACGGTCAATTCCAAAAAATGGCTTTCTAGGAGATCTTGTGCTCAGTTCTGATAGCCCTTTTCTGTTTGGCACTTTGTACATGGCCTTTAGGGCTGCGAAAAATTAATTGTGTAGCATTTGTGTTTACTCTTATGGATAGGCATCTTCAACATTCCCCAGGGAGGAAGCAGTCAAGCTTTGAAGCTGCAAGACTATTTAATGCTAATCATAGAATCATAGAATCAAAGAGTTGGAAGAGACCTCATGGACCATCCAGTCCAACCCCATTCTGCCAAGAAGCAGGAATATTGCATTCAAATCACCCCTGACAGATGGCCATCCAGCCTCTGTTTAAAAGCTTCCAAAGAAGGAGCCTCCACCACACTCTGGGGCAGAGAGTTCCACTGCTGAATGGCTCTCACAGTCAGGACGTTCTTCCTCATGTTCAGATGGAATCTCCTCTCTTGTAGTTTGAAGTCATTGTTCCATTGCGTCCCAGTCTCCATGGAAGCAGAAAACAAGCTTGCTCCCTCCTCCCTGGAAATTCCTTCCTTCTCTGGTTTAAAACTGGCTCCTCTGGCTTGAGCAGAGGTCAGGAAATTCCTTCCATCTCTGGCTTAAAACTGCCTTCTCTGGCTTGAGCCGAGGCCAGGAAATTCCTTCCATCCCTGGCTTAAAACTGCCTTCTCTGGCTTGAGCTGAGGCCGGGAAATTCCTTCCTTCTCTGGTTTTAAAACTGGCTTCTCTGGCTTGAGCCGAGGTCAGGAAATTCCTTCCTTCTCTGGCTTTAAAACTGCCTTCTCTGGCTTGAGCCGAGGCCGGGAAATTCCTTCCATCCCTGGCTTAAAACTGCCTTCTCTGGCTTGAGCCGAGGCCGGGAAATTCCTTCCTTCTCTGGCTTTAAAACTGGCTTCTCTGGCTTCAGCCGAGGCCAGGAGATTCCTTCCTTCTCTGGCTTTAAAACTGGCTTCTCTGGCTTGAGCTGAGGCCAGGAAATTCCTTCCTTCTCTGGTTTAAAACTGGCTTCTCTGGCTTCAGCCGAGGCCAGGAGATTCCTTCCTTCTCTGGCTTTAAAACTGGCTTCTCTGGCTTGAGCCAAGCCCGGGAAATTCCTTCCTTCCCTGGTTTAAAACTGGCTCCTCTGGCTTGAGCAGAGGTCAGGAAATTCCTTCCATCTCTGGCTTAAAACTGCCTTCTCTGGCTTGAGCCGAGGCCGGGAAATTCCTTCCTTCTTTGGTTTTAAACTGGCTTCTCTGGCTTGAGCCGAGGCCAGGAAATTCCTTCCTTCTCTGGTTTAAAACTGGCTTCTACGCTTGAGCCGAGGCCAGGAAATTCCTTCCTTCTCTGGTTCAAAACTGGCTTCTCTGGCTTGAGCCGAGGCCAGGAAATTCCTTCCTTCTCTGGTTTAAAACTGACATCTCTGGCTTGAGCCGAGGCCAGGAAATTCCTTCCTTCTCTGGTTTAAAACTGACTTCTCTGGCTTGAGCCGAGGCCAGGAAATTCCTTCCTTCTCTGGTTTAAAACTGGCTTCTCTGGCTTGAGCCGAGACCAGGAAATTCCTTCCTTCTCTAGTTTAAAACTGGCTTCTCTGGCTTGAGCCGAGCCTGGGAAATTCCTTCTTTCCCTGGTTTAAAACTGGCTCCTCCGGCTTGAGCAGAGGTCAGGAAATTCCTTCCATCTCTGGCTTAAAACTGGCTTCTCTGGCTTGAGCCGAGGCCGGGAAATTCCTTCCATCCCTGGCTTAAAACTGCCTTCTCTGGCTTGAGCCGAGGCTGGGAAATTCCTTTCTTTTCTGGTTTTAAACTGGCTTCTCTGGCTTGAGCCGAGGCCAGGAAATTCCTTCCTTCTCTGGTTTAAAACTAGCTTCTCTGGCTTGAGCCGAGGCCGGGAAATTCCTCCCTTCTCTGGTTTAAAACTGGCTTCTCTGGCTTGAGCCGAGGCCAGGAAATTCCTTACTTCTCTGGTTTAAAACTGGCTACTCTGGCTTGAGCTGAGGCCGGGAAATTCCTTCCTTCTCTGGTTTAAAACTGGCTTCTCTGGCTTGAGCCGCGGCCAGGAAATTCCTTCCTTCTCTAGTTTAAAACTAGCTTCTCTGGCTTGAGCCGAGGCCGGGAAATTCCTCCCTTCTCTGGTTTAAAACTGGCTTCTCTGGCTTGAGCCGAGGCCGGGAAATTCCTTCCTTCTCTGGTTTTAAACTGGCTTCTCTGGAGTGAGCCGAGGCCAGGAAATTCCTTCCTTCTCTGGTTTAAAACTAGCTTCTCTGGCTTGAGCCGAGGCCGGGAAATTCCTTCCTTCTCTGGTTTAAAACTGGCTTCTCTGGCTTGAGCCGAGGCTGGGAAATTCCTTCCTTCTCTGGTTTGAAACTGGCTTCTCTGGCTTGAGCCGAGGCCGGGAAATTCCTTCCTTGTCTTGTTTAAAACTAGCTTCTCTGGCTTGAGCCGAGGCCAGGAAATTCCTTCCTTCTCTGGTTTTAAACTGGCTTCTCTGGCTTGAGCCGAGGACAGGAAATTCCTTCCTTCTCTGGTTTTAAACTGGCTTCTCTGGCTTGAGCCGAGGACAGGAAATTCTTTCCTCCTCTGGTTTTAAACTGGCTTCTCTGGCTTGAGCCGAGGCCAGGAAATTCCTTCCTTCTCTGGCTTTAAAACTGGCTTCTCTGGCTTGAGCTGAGGCCAGGAAATTCCTTCCTTCTCTGGTTTAAAACTGGCTTCTCTGGCTTTAGCAGAGGTCAGAAAATGCCTTTCTTCTCTGGTTTAAAACTGGCTTCTCTGGCTTGAGCCAAGACCAGGAAATTCCTTCCTTCTCTGGTTTAAAACTGGCTTCTCTGGCTTGAGCCGAGGTCAGGAAATTCCTTGCTTCTCTGGTTTACAACTGGCTTCTCTGTCTTGAGCCGAGGCCAGGAAATTCCTTCCTTCTCTGGTTTAAAACTAGCTTCTCTGGCTTGAGCCGAGGCCAGGAAATTCCTTCCTTCTCTGGTTTAAAACTAGCTTCTCTGGCTTGAGCCGAGGCCAGGAAATTCCTTCCTTCACAGGTTTAAAACTAGCTTCCCTGGCTTGAGCCGAGACCAGGGACCAGAAGCGGGAAAAGCTGGATCATTTCCAAATCACTTCCTGAGTCGTAACAAAAATGGCGGAAAAAGCTTCGGAAGGACAAAGGGATTTCCGATTTTCAGAAAAGCTTCGATATCACAATTTGAACGAAATTATTATGAGCAACGAGTTATCCGACGTGACGCTATCCATGCCTAATAATTACAATGGAAAATGGGGAAACCATAACTGCAATGGGAAGTAAAGGATCCACAACCAGAATGCATTGTGCAGCATGCCTAATGCATTGTATAGTATGCACAACCGCAATGCGTAAACACAACAGAGTATAGAATACACATGCAGTTGGAGCTGAGGAGGGAACTGTGTAGCGGATAGAATCAAATTTTCACTAATGTGAAGTAATGGGCATGGGGAGACGCTAAAGCATTGATCTGTGGCGTGTATGGGGAAGCCAAGCATTATGGGGGCGGCCCTGTTTGTGTTTGCAGAATGTTGGCGGGCGTGCAAGTAGACCCCGGGGGCCATAAAATAACCCCCCATGCCACCTCTCCGGAGAAAGGCGCTCTGACATATCTTGAGGAAGCAATACCAATTTTCCAGACCATTTGATACATCTATGGAGAGAGAAGAAAAGGGAAAACAGGCCTTGTCAGACAAAAGCTTTTACGATGAGCTGCATGTTAGGATGTCGTGCTCTGAGATGTGTTCGAGGAAGGAGACAAGCTGCACTGAAACCTGTGATGTTGCAATTGTGGTGGTCCTACAGGCCGAGCAAGCTTTCTCAGAGCCAGACAGGAAGTATACCAATCAGGGGCGGCTCGTCCATTACGCAAAGTAAGCGGTCGCAGAACACTTTTTTTGCCAGGGGTGCAGAGGCCCCTCTGTAAATGCCCCTCGACCGCCACTTGAGGAGCGCCCCCTCGGCTCACAACAGCCCTAGCAGTCCGGGGGGAGCCTCGGCTTTCTTGCCTCGCTGCTGGGCGATCCTCTTCCCAAAGGGGCCGGGCCCTTGAGCCTCGCCTAGCCCCTCTCGTTCCTGCTCCACCTGGCCACTGGGTGCGCGAGCAGACCTGGCGCTCAATTGTTCTCCATGTTCGATCCCTTCCCCATGACTGGCTCCCTTTCCCGATCCCCTGGCGCTCCACCCGCCTCCTCTCCCCAATCCTCGGGTGGGCCAAGGGGCGGAGCCGCCGCTCCTGGCCCGCTTCGGGTCTGGAGGCGTGTCTGAAGAGTGCGCACCAAAAGTTGCCTCTTCTCCTGACTTTCTCTTCAGCCATTGGGACCAAGAGAGAGAGAGAGAGAGAGAGCCCCTCCGGCTGGAGGTATCTCCCACTTCCGCTCCCTCCTTTGTTTTTGCACCTACCTTCAGGAAAGGTGGGCATCTCCACCTCTGTCTGACTCTCTCTCTCTCTCTCGGTCCCAATGGCTGAGGAGAAAGTCAGGAGAAGAGGTGACTTTTGGTGCACACGCCGGGGTCTTCAGGCATGCCTCCGAACCCAAAGCGGGCCAGACAAGGGAGCAAGTGCAGCAAGTGCAGTTACTGGGATGTATAGTTCACCTACAATCAAAGAGCATTCTGAACTCCACCAATGATGGCGGTCGAGGGACATTTACAGAGGTGCCTCTGCGCCCCTGGCAAAAAAAAGTGTTCTGCGACCGCTTACTTCGCGTAATGGACGAGCCGCCCCTGGCTTGGAGACCATCTTTGAGACAAAAAGAAAAGACAATGCAGGTAAGACAAGGGAGTCGGAGGAAAGCATTGCATTGTTTAGGTGGGGAGGTCTTTCCGATCAGAGGACTCTCCCTGGCAAAGGCTTTGCAATTAAGGAAGCAGCCAGGAGGGCAATAAGCACGCTGGATCTGCCTGGCGCTTTTTCAAAATGCAGCCATTCAAATGGCCCTCCTGCGTGACCCTTCCCTGCTCCCCGACGACGAGGATTCTCAGAACGGTGAAGCAGATCTGTTCGTATGGCTCCCTTGGGCCGTGAGTCAGAGCCAGAGCCTGAAGTGACTCGACTCCTTCCCGGATTTTTTACACACTAATTGAGATACCTTTGGGGTCCCTTGGTCCAGGTTTTTACATGTTACCCTTCCTGTTCCCGACATCCCTTTGCGAGCAAAGCAGGGGACCTTCTGTAAATCATTAACTTGCCAAGATGTTCAGGGCCTAACCCCCCTCCCCCCCCTTAAAAATTACTGTATCAAGACAAGCCATGTGGCCACTTGCTGGGCCAACCCTCGACCGGTTCATCCTGTTGGATACAGAGGCTGTCGATAGGCTCATAGCTGCAGCTAGACTGACCACTTGCTCCCTCGATCCGTGTCCCTCTTGGTTGGTGAAATCCTGCTCGGAGGGATTACGTGACCCTCTGTTGAAGATTATCAACAGCTCCCTTGAGCAAGGAGTCTTTCCAAAGGGTTTAAAAGAGGCGGTGGTCTCTCCCCAGCTGAAGAAACCAGACTTAGATCCTTCGGTTCCCTCCAGTTACTGCCCAGTTTCGAACCTCTCGTTCCTGGGCAAGGTGATGGAGAGGGCAGCAGCGGAGCAGTTGCAGCAATTCCTAGACGACACAGCCGGACGAGATCCCTTCCAGTCCGGCTTCCGTGCAGGGCATGGGACAGAGACTGTGCTGGTCTCCATCACGGATCGCCTTCGATGCCAGCTTGACCAGGGCGGGTCAGCACTGCTTGTGTTATTGGATCTCACAGCAGCATTTGACACAGTCGAACACCATCTCTTGACCCACCGCCTTGCTGTTGCTGGAATCAGGGGGACAGCTTTCAACTGGCTGTCCTCCTTTCTTCACAACCGTGGACAGCGAGTGGAGAGGGGAGGCCTGGTCTCTGAGAGGTCCCCTCTCTCTCTCTTGTGGGGTTCCTCAGGGGGCCATTCTCTCCCCTCTCTTGTTTAACATCTATATGCGGCCACCTGCTCAGCTGGTTCAAGGTTTTGGGCTGGAGTGTTACCAGTACGCCGATGACACTCAGCTGGTGCTGAAGATGGAAGGCCGACCGGACTCTGTACCCGATTATTTCCATCAGTGCCTCGAGGCCGTGACTGGATGGCTGCGTGCCAGCAGGTTGAGGATGAATCCAGCAAAGACGGAGATCCTATGGCTGGGTCAACCGGACAGTGGGGACATCCATCTGCCCACCCTGGATGGCGAGGCGTTACGCCCGTCATCGTTGGTCAAGAGTCTGGGAGTCCTTTTGGACCCTCTGCTGACGATGGAGGCCCAGGTCTCCGCCATGAGCAGAACCGCCTTCTTTCACCTGTGGCAGGCTAGACGGCTGGCCCCCTCCCTGTCCAGGGACGACCTTGCTACGGTGATCCAGGCCACGGTCATCTCAAGACTGGACTACTGTAACGCCCTCTACATTGGCCTCCCTCTGTCGGTGATCCGGAAGCTCAAGTTGGTACAAAATGCAGCTGCTCGGCTTCTTGCGGGAATTCCGATGAGATGCCACATAACACCAATCTTACTACCAATTGAGCACCGGATCACTTTCAAAGGGATGGGACTCACCTTGAAGGCCTTGCATGGTCTGGGGCCGATGTACCTGAGGGACCGCCTCACCCCCTCCCAACCCCAGAGATCCCTCCGTTCTGAGGACCAAGATCTATTGGAAATTCCCAGTGTCAAGACCTCGCGTCTAACAGCAACCAGACGCAGAGCCTTCACAGCAGTGGCACCATCACTCTGGAATACTCTGCCACCTGAAGTCCGTGCCATTCGGGACTTATCAGCTTTCCGCAGGGCATGGAAGACATACCTGTTTCGACAGGTTTTTAATGTTTTTAAATTGTTTTAAATTGTTTTTAAATTGTGTTAGATATTAGCCATTCTTGTAAGCCGCTCCAAGCCCCAGGGGAGTGGCCGCATATACGTTCAAATAATAAATAAATAAATATATAAATGTGGTCCAGAGCCATCTTTTATTAGCCACTAGCTGCACCCGCCACACCTTGCTGTGGCCAACCTTCCCTCCCTCTTTCTCTGCTTGTTTCTTTCTCTCCTCCCTTCCCTCCCACTTCCCTTCCTTCCCCTTTTCTCCTCTCCTTCCTTCCTTCTCTACCTCTGTCCTTCCTTCCCTTCCCTTTTTCTTTCCCTTTTGCTTTCTCTCCTTTCTTCCTTCTCTACCTATTCTTGAACTGCAACTCCTAGCAAATCAAATCAAATCATTTATTTCGGTCATTGACCAGCACAGGAAATAGAGTCACATTTTCATACAAACATGGTATGTTTGGTACATTAAAAATATAAATATAACGACTGAAGCACAATATGGAGGCTGTCGAGGTCCTGAACCGGTGCTTGGCCGCTGTGACGGTCTGGATGGGGGCGAACAAATTGAAATTAAATCCAGACAAGACAGAGGTACTCCTGGTCAGTCGCAAGGCCGAACAGGGTATAGGGTTACAGCCTGTGCTGGATGGGGTCGCACTCCCCCTGAAGACGCAGGTTCGCAGTTTGGGTGTGACCCTGGACTCATCGCTGAGCCTGGAACCTCAGGTTTCGGCGGTGACCAGGGGAGCATTCGCACAGTTAAAACTCGTGCGCCAACTGCGCCCGTACCTTGGGAAGTCTGACTTGGCCACGGTAGTCCACGCTCTGGTTACATCCCGCCTTGACTACTGCAACGCTCTCTACGTGGGGTTGCCTTTGAAGACGGCCCGGAAGCTCCAACTAGTCCAACGTTCGGCAGCCATGATACTAATGGGAGGGGAGCGCAGGGAGCATACAACTCCTCTGCTGCACCAGCTCCACTGGCTGCCGATCTGCTACCGGGCTCAATTCAAAGTGCTGGCGTTGGCCTTTAAAGCCCTAAACGGTTCTGGCCCAACTTACCTATCCGAACGTATCTCGGCCTATCAGCCCGCCAGGACCCTAAGATCTTCTGGGGAGGCCCTGCTCTCTATCCCGCCTGCTTCACAGGTGCGGCTGGCGGGTACGAGAGACAGGGCCTTTTCTGTGGTGGCCCCGCGGCTATGGAACGCCCTGCCCTTGGAGGTAAGATCAGCCCCTTCATTGATGATATTCCGAAGAAGATTGAAGACCTGGATGTTTAAGCAGGCATTTGGCTAACCCAATGCAACGAATGGTAACTGACTAAAGGACTGTCAACATGGATGACGAACTGGATCACGTTTTTAGTTAAGAGTCGAACTGGATTGGTATTGATGTATGAATTGTGCTTTTATGTTTTTTATGTTTTTTATGCTTTTAACTGTATACTGTTGATTGTTATATTATGTTGTAAACCGCGTTGAGTCGCCGGCTAGGCTGAGAAACGGCGGTATATAAATATAGCAAATAAATAAATAAATAAATAAATATGGGCAAGGGAGCAGAAGGGAAGGGGAAACAGGGTAAAAACATACAATGCCCAGATCCATCACCAAATTGTAGATTCAAAGAAGAAGATTACTGGACACACAGTTAACTTTTGGGACTAGTCATTCCCTGGCGGATGTTGTATGCTGCTGCACAGAACTTTGCAACCTTGTAGGTTGTCGCTGAATTAATATCTGCAAGTATTGACTATTCTAAAGCCTTTGACTGTGTGGATCATAATAAATTGTGGCAAGTTCTTACTGGGATGGGCATCCCAAGCCCCCTTCCCTCTCTCCTGAGGAATCTGTACAAGGACCAAGTAGCAACAGTCAGAACTGACCACGGAACAACAGACTGGTTCAAGATTGGGAAAGGCGTACGGCAAGGCTGCACCCTCTCACCCAACCTTTTTAACTTGTATGCAGAACACATCATGCGATGTGCGGGGCTGGATGAATGCAAAGCTGGGGTAAAAATTGCTGGAAGAAACATTAACAACCTCAGATATGCAGATGACACCACTCTGATGGCCGAAAGCGAGGAGGAGCTGAGGAGCCTTCTAATCAAGGTGAAAGAAGAAAGCGCAAAAGCCGGGTTGCAACTAAATGTCAAAAAAACCAAGATGATGGCAACAAGAATGATTGACAACTGGAAAATAGAGGGAGAAACTGTGGAGGCCGTGACAGACTTTGTATTTCTAGGTGCAAAGATTACTGCAGATGCAGACTGTGGCCAGGAAATCAGAAGACGCTTCCTTCTTGGGAGGAGAGCAATGTCCAGTCTCGATAAAATAGTAAAGAGTAGAGACGTCAGACTTGCAACAAAGATCCGCCTAGTCAAAGCCATGGTATTCCCTGTAGTCACCTACGGATGTGAGAGCTGGACCTTAGGGAAGGCTGAGCGAAGGAAGATCGATGCTTTTGAGTTGTGGTGTTGGAGGAAAGTTCTGAGAGTGCCTTGGACTGCGAGAAGATCCAACCAGTCCATCCTCCAGGAAATAAAGCCTGACTGCTCACTGGAGGGAAAGATACTAGAGACAAAGTTGAAGTACTTTGGCCACATCATGAGGAGACAGGAAAGCCTAGAGAAGACAATTATGCTGGGGAAAGTGGAAGGCAAAAGGAAGAGGGGCCGACCAAGGGCAAGATGGATGGATGGCATCCTTGAAGTGACTGGACTGACCTTGAGGGAGCTGGGGGTGGTAACGGCCAACAGGGAGCTCTGGCGTGGGCTGGTCCATGAGGTCACGAAGCGTCGGAGACGACTGAACGAATGAACAACAACAAAAGCATGGAGGTATAAAATTGTCCTGAATGGCCTGGGTGCTTGTATAACAGAGGTAAGATAAACCTGGCATGGATATCCCTGTAGAACATTGCAAACATTCTTGCTGCGAGGTTAAAGAAGTTCTTAAGAGAATGGATAGAAGAAGAACAAACAGGCTTTCTCCCAAATAGATATATGAAGGACAATATTCGGATAGTTCTGGACTTAATAGAATACTATGAGTTAAATCATCAGAAGGTATTGGCTATCCTAGCATTAGATGCAGAAAAAGCATTTGATAATTTAAATTGGGACTTTTAAAAATTGTTGATACAAGAATTAGATATGGGCATTAAATTTAATAATGCAATAAACGCGATATACAACACAGGGGCAGAGTCTCTCTGGGAAAGGGATCTTCTGGTAGCGGCCTTCCTTCGAGTACAGCTGATGGGAGAGCGTGGAATCGAGCCAGGGTGAAAGCCCTTCGATGAATGGGAATCTCTAAGTTTGTTAAATATGCCATAGGGGAGGCAAGATATATGCTGTCTTCATTGATAAGGAAGGTTGGAACCGAGGGCAGATCTAGTTGTTGCTCTGTGTCTGTGATACGTTGTTTAATAAGTGCTTTGGCTTGATTGTCATCCATAGCGAGTAGGCTTGGGTGGTTTCGTTCGTTAATTTCGTAATTCGTTATTAATTCGTATTTAAATTAGCTTACGATCCAATATTGAGCCATGCAGGAATTGTGTGAGGAGTAATAAAGATTCGAAACAATTTTTTCCATTTATTTCGTAATTATTTCGTAATTATTTCGTAATTATTTTCATATATCTGGTGCAAGTTTTTAGTTGTTGTTTGTTTTATCACACCAACAGTCAACAACAGAGGGAGAGGGAAGCTTCAGAAGTTCCCCCTGTCCCATTTGGAGGGTTTTTTAGCATATTGCGCAATCGCGTCCGCCATTAACGAATCGATTCGTAATTTTACGAAATTTCGTATATTTCGAACTTTTTTAAAGGAAAATTTCGGAATTCTTTAAAAAAAACGAAACGCAAGGGCCCCCTAAAAACGAAACGAGTTTAGAACCAAATTTTTTCGTTGTTACCCAAGCCTATTAGCTGCACCCGCCACACCTTGCTGTGACCTCTGTCCTTCCTTCTCTTCCCTTTTTCTTTCCCTTTTGCTTTCTCTCCTTTCTTCCTTCTCTACCTATTCTTGAACTGGGAATTTTTCCAGCTCGGCTAAAACAGGCTGTGGTTCGACCACTCCTGAAAAACGCATCCCTTGACTCCACGGTGCGGAACAACTACAGACCAATCTCCAACCTCCCTTTTTTGGGTAAGGTGTTGGCGCGGGTGGTCACCTCTCAGTTCCAGGGCTTCCTGAATGACATCAATTACCTGGACTAGTCACAGTCTGGTTTCAGGCCTGGCCACGGCACCGAGACGGCTTTGGTCGCCTTGGTGGATGACCTCCACAGAGAGCTGGACAGCGAGAGTGTGACCCTGTTGGTTCTCTTGGACATCTCAGCGGCTTTCGATACCATCGATCATGGTATCCTTCTGGGACGACTCTCTGGGATGGGTCTTGGGGGCATGGTTCTATCGTGTTGCCAATCCTTCCTGGAGGGTCGTTCCCAGATGGTGAAGCTGGGAGATGCCTGCTCGGACCCCTGGCCTTTGACCTGTGGGGTCCCGCAAGGTTCCATTCTGTCTCCCATGCTCTTTAACATCTACATGAAACCACTGGGTGAGGTCATCCAGAGTTTTGGAGTTGGGTGCCATCTCTACGCAGATGACACACAACTCTACTACTCTTTTCCACCGAACTCCAAGGAAGCCCCTCGGGTGCTGGACGAATGTCTGGCCGCTGTGGCTGTCTGGATGAGGAAGAACAAGATGAAGATAAATCCCGACAAGACAGATGTCCTCCTGGTCGATCGTAAACTGGATCGGGGTATAGGGTGGCAACTTGTGCTGGATGGGGTTACACTCCCCCTGAAGTCACAGGTCCGCAGTCTGGGTGTCCTCCTGGATTCATCACTTACGCTTGAGGCTCGGGCGTCGGCGGTGGCCGGGAGGCGATGCTCTGTTGTTGACTGGCTCTGTTGTTCACCTTTAAACTCTTGTTCTTGGCTTAATATGTTGAAGGCTCCTGTGGTGGAGGCTCCTTCTATGAAGGCTTATAAACAGGCTGGATGGCCATCTATTAGGGGTGCTTTGAACACAATTGTCCTGCCTCCTGGATGGCCCATGAGGTCTCTTCCAACTCTAAGATTCTGTGATTCTATATGGTCAACATTCTCCAATGGTTGGCCACAAACTTGTGTTGAAAGAGGTTCTAGGTATTTCTAAGCATCTCTAGATCCTTGCGGACAACATTATGGTAGAGGCTCCTTCTATTGAGGCTTTTAAACAGAGGATGGATGGCCATCTGTTGGGGGTGCTTTGAACGCAATTCTCCTGCTTCTTGGCAGAATAAGGTTGGACTGGATGGTCCACCAGGTCTCTTCCAACTCTATGATTCTATGATTCGACTTCAATGGTTGACTATAAACTTGTGTTGAATCACCTAGAGGTTCTAGGTATCTCTAAGTATCTCTATGTCCTCCAGGGCAACATTATGGTGGAGACTCCTTCTATGGAGGCTTATAAACAGAGGCTGGATGGCCATCTGTTGGGGGTGCTTTGAACGCAATTGTCCTGCCTCCTGGATGGCCCATGAGGTCTCTTCCAACTCTAGGATTCTATAATTCTATATGGTCAAATTACTTCAATGGTTGACTACAATGTGTTGAAAGATCTAGAGGTTCTAGGTATCTCTAAGTATCTCTAAGTACTCAAATCAGTGTTGGAGAGGTTATCTCTAAGTATCTCTAGGTTCTTGAGGACAACATTATGGTGGAGGCTTTTAAACAGAGGCTGGATGGTCCATCAGGTCTCTTCCAACTCTATGATTCTATGATTCGACTCCAGTGGTTGACTACAAACTTGTGTTGAATCACCTAGAAGTTCTAGGTATCTCTAAGTATATTTAGGTCCTCCAAGACAACGTTATGGTGGAGACTCCTTCTATGGAGGCTTTTAAACAATCCACCAATGCTGTTTATGTTGGCCTACAAGGCCCCCTACAGGATCATAACCTTGCCCCCGAATGCCCTCTACCTTTGTGGAAGGCATTTTCAACATGTTATGGAAGGATATGCTACATTGATCCCAGGAAATTCCTTGTTTATAACATTTCCAATTCATTTGGTGGGGGAAAACATCCCTACCAGACCGAAAATGGTCCATGGAGAGGAGAAACATATCCAAAACGACCCACTCCCATTCTTCTGGGGTTTTTATGAGGCAGTGTGCTTGGAAATGCTTTGCAGGTTTGGAAACAGCGTCAAATCACTGTCATTTCCAGGGCCATTTTCACAAAGGAAAAATGCCCAAAGCAGATGGACAGACCTTTGGCTGCACTTGGAAGTGGCTCGTGCCATTGGCAAGAGAGACTCGTGCTAAAAATACATTGTGAGATCTAGCCCTTCCGTGTATCTTTCCCCATGAACCGATGCAAGGCTGAAAAGAGTTGTCCGCATTGCCAAATGACACAATGGTGGCAATTGCAACAATGACCACCATCTTGTGATGTGCACCACCGGTTTGTGATGTGCCCCACACAAGTGTTTAGACAACCATTGGAGTCGAATCATAGAGTTGGAAGAGACCTGGTGGGCCATCCAGTCCAACCCGATTCTGCCAAGAAGCAGGATAATTGCGTTCAAAGCACCCCAAACAGATGGCCATCCAGCCACAGAAGGAGCCACCACCAGATTAAGCCAAGAACAAGAGTTTAAAGGTGTCCACAGAACGGTGAACAAAGTACTCAAAGGTCTGGGAACTATGAATCCCTGCAGAAACTTGGAGGATTGTTCAAAAGCCTCCATAGAAGGAGTCTCCACCATAACATTGTCCTGGATGACCTAGAGATATCTAGAACCTCTAGGTGATTCAACACAAGTTTGTAGACAACCATTGGAGTCGAATAATAGAGTTGGAAGAGACCTTGTGGGCCATCCAGTCCAACCCCATTCTGCCAAGAAGCAGGACAGTTGCGTTCAAAGCACCCCCAACAGATGGCCATCCAGCTTCTGTTTAAAAGCCTTCATAGAAGGAGCCTCCACCATAATGTTGTCCTCGAGGAGCTTTCAACAAAAGGTTGTAGTCAACCATTGAAGTATGTTGACCATAGGTCTTTCAACACAAGTTTGTAGTCAACCATTGAAGTATGTTGACCATATAGAATCATAGAGTTGGAAGAGACCTGGTGAGACATCCAGTCCAACCCCATTCTGCCAAGAAGCAGGACAATCACGTTCAAAGCACCCCCAACAGATGGCCATCCAGCTTCTGTTTAAAAGCCTCCATAGAAGGAGCCTCCACCATGATGTTGTCCTCGAGGACCTAGAGATACTTAGAGATACCTAGAACCTCTAGGTGATTCAACACAAGTTTGTAGTCAACCACTAGAGTATGTTGACCATATAGTATTATAGAGTTGGAAGAGACCTCATGGGCCATCCAGTCCAACCCCATTCTGCCAAGAAGCAGGATAATTGCGTTCAAAGCACTCCCAACAGATGGCCATCCAGCCACAGAAAGAGCCTCCACCAGATTAAGTCAAGGACAAGAGTTTAAAGGTGTCCACAGAACAGTGAACAAAGTGCTCAAAGGTCTGGGAACTATGAATCCCTGCAGAAACTTGGAGGATTGTTTAAAAGCCTCCATAGAAGGAGTCTCCACCATAATGTTGTCCTCGAGAAACTAAAGATACTTAGAGATACCTAGAACCTCTAGGTCTTTCAACACAATGGTTGTAGTCAACCATTGGAGTATGTTGACCATATAGAATCATAGAATCATTGATTTGGAAGAGACCTGGTGGGCCATCCAGTCCAACCCCATTCAATAGAAGGAGTCTCCACCATAATGTTGTCCTGGAGGACCTAGAGATACTTAGAGATATCTAGAACCTCTAGGTGATTCAACACAAGTTCATAGACAACCATTGGAGTCGAATCATAGAGTTGGAAGAGACCCGGTGGGCCATCCAGTCCAACCCCATTCTGCCAAGAAGCAGGACAATTGTGTTCAAAGCACTCCCAACAGATGGCCATCCAGCCGCAGACGGAGCCTCCACTAGATCAAGCCAAGGACAAGAGTTTAAAGGTGTCCACAGAACGGTGAACAAAGTGCTCAAAGGTCTGGGAACTATGAATCCCTGCAGAAACTTGGAGGATTGTTTAAAAGCCTCCATAGAAGGAGTCTCCACCATAACGTTGTCTTGGAGGACCTAAATATACTTAGAGATACCTAGAACCTCTAGGTGATTCAACACAAGTTTGTAGTCAACCACTGGAGTCGAATCATAGAATCATAGAGTTGGAAGAGACCTGATGGACCATCCAGCCTCTGTTTAAAAGCCTCCACCATAATGTTGTCCTCAAGAACCTAGAGATACTTAGAGATAACCTCTCCAACACTGATTTGAGTACTTAGAGATACTTAGAGATACCTAGAACCTCTAGGTCTTTCAACGCATTGTAGTCAACCATTGAAGTATGTTGACCATATAGAATTGTAGAATCCTAGAGTTGGAAGAGACCTCATGGGCCATCCAGGAGGCAGGACAGTTGCGTTCAAAGCACCCCTAACAGATGGCCATCCAGCCTCTGTTTATAAGCCTCCATAGAAGGAGTCTCCACCATAATGTTGCCCTGGAGGACATAGAGATACTTAGAGATACCTAGAACCTCTAGGTGATTCAACACAAATTTATAGTCAACCATTGAAGTCGAATCATAGAATCATAGAATTGGAAGAGACCTGGTGGACCATCCAGTCCAACCTTATTCTGCCAAGAAGCAGGACAATTGCGTTCAAAGCACCTTCAACAGATGGCCATCCATTCTCTGTTTAAAAGCCTCCAAAGAAGGAGCCTCTACCATAACGTTGTCCTCAAGGATCTAGAGATGCTTAGAAATACCTAGAACCCCTTTCAACACAAGTTTGTAGCCAACCATTGGAGAATGTTGACCATATAGAATCACAGAATCTTAGAGTTGGAAGAGACCTCATGGGCCATCCAGGAGGCAGGACAATTGCATTCAAAGCACACCCAACAGATGGCCATCCAGCCTCTGTTTAAAAGCCTTCATAGAAGGAGCCTCCACCACAGAAGGAGCCTTCAACATATTAAGCCAAGAACAAGAGTTTAAAGGTGTCACAGAACAGTGAACAAAGTACTCAAAGACTGGGAACTATGAATCCCCGCAGAAACTTGAAACATAGAAGGAGTGTCCACCGTAAAGTTGTCCTGGAGGACCTAAATATACTTAGAGATACCTAGAACCTCTAGGTCTTTCAACACAAGTTTGTAGTCAACCATTAGAGTATGTTGACCATATAGAATTATAGAGTTGGAAGAGACCTCATGGGCCATCCAGTCCAACCCCATTTTGCCAAGAAGCAGGACAATTGCGTTCAAAGCACTCCCAACAGATGGCCATCCAGCCACAGAAGGAGCCACCACCAGATTAAGCCAAGAACAAGAGTGTAAAGGTGTCCACAGAACGGTGAACAAAGTACTCAAAGGTCTGGGAACTATGAATCTTTGCAGAAACTTGGAGGATTGTGTCCTTCTGTGTGGCAGAACGGGGTTGGGCTGGATGCCCTTTGGGGTTCCTTCCGACTCTCTGATTCTAATAATACTATGTTTGTAACATGTGCACTGAAAGCAACAGAACTCGCTGACGTGGGACCAAAGGTTCGGAAAGCTCCCCTCGAAAGGAACGGAAGGGTTGAAAGGGAAGAGAGGAGAGAGGAAGAGATCAAACACAAAGGCAAAGCGCCAGGATCAATCCTTGCCTTCACGCTGCCGAGAACAAAAAAAAGGGTTTTAAAGTGAGAATACAATGAAGCCACACTTCTCAAGTCGAATATTATATATATATATATAAAGGAAACTCTGAAGAAGAAAGGTTGCTGGGAAGGAGAGCACATTCATCTCTCCAAAGGAAACGTGAAAAGAAAACCTTAGAAAAACCAGGCAATTGCGTGCTGGGAGACGCTATTGTGAGCGGGTACCGTCTAAGACACACGGATATCTTACGTTTTTCG
Organism: Anolis sagrei; assembly: GCF_037176765.1. NCBI lineage: Eukaryota > Metazoa > Chordata > Lepidosauria > Squamata > Anolidae > Anolis > Anolis sagrei. Next base: position 15,286,826 of record NC_090033.1, read on the forward strand.
CTATAGATAGATAGATCGACTTTATAATGGTAGATGCACAAAACTGTGGCAAGGAAGTACAAAGTGAAGAGGTAAAAATCATCCTTTACTTCTTCCTACCATATTTATTCCGGCCTCTTTCCCTCCCTCTCTTGCTCTCTCTCCCTCTCTTCATGAAGCCAAACATGCCGGGACTACTAAACCACACAAAAACAGCAAATCCAAAGTTCCTCCAAACAGACAAGCACATAGAGGAGAGAAAGCAATCTCCTCAAGCAGACAAGGGCACGTGGCTCAGAGGCTGCTCCCTTGAAGCCCTAAAGTCCTGCACTGCTGTGCTCGCTCGTAACTCAAAGCTCTCTCCCCCCTCTCTCTTCATGAAACCAAACATACCAGGACTTCAAAACTACACAAAAACAGCAAACCCAAAGTTCCTCCAAACGGACAAGCACATAGAGGATAGACAGCAATCTCCTAAAGCAGACAAGGGCACGAGGCTCAGAGGCTGCTCCCTTAAAGCCCTAAAGCCCTCCACTGCTGCGCTCGCTCGTAACTTAAAGCTCTCTCTCCCTCTCTCCTTTCAAAAAGCCAAACAGGACTACGAAACCAGACAAAATCAACCAACTCGAAGTTCCTTGGCCTTTGTAAGCCGCATCGAGTCCTTTGGGAGATGGTAGCGGGGTACAAATAAAGTTTAATAATAATAATATTAATAATAATAAAACCCTGCACTGCTGCGCTCGCTCGTAACTCAAAGCTTTCTCTTTCTCTCTCTTCATGAAACCAAACATACCGGGACGACAAAATCAGCAAACCCAAAGTTCCTCCAAGTGGACAAGGACATAGAGGAGAGAAAGCAATCTCCTCAAGCAGACAAGGGCACGAGGCTCAGAGGCTGCTCCCTTAAAGCCCTAAAGCCCTCCACTGCTGCGCTCGCTCGTAACTTAAAGCTCTCTCTCCCTCTCTCCTTTCAAAAAGCCAAACATACCGGGACTACGAAACCAGACAAAATAAACCAACTCGAAGTTCCTTGGCCTTTGTAAGCTGCATCGAGTCCTTCGGGAGATGCTAGCGGGGTACAAATAAAGTTTAATAATAATAATAATAATAATAATAATAATAATGCCCTGCACTGCTGCGCTCGCTCGTAACTCAAAGCTCTCTCTCCCTCTCTCTCTTCATGAAACCAAACATATTGGGACTACAAAATCAGCAAACCCAAAGTTCCTCCAAAACGGACAAGCACATAGAGGATAGACAGCAATCTCCTAAAGCAGACAAGGGCACGAGGCTCAGAGGCTGCTCCCTTGAAGCCCTAAAGCCCTCCACTGCTGCGCTCGCTCGTAACTTAAAGCTCTCTCTCCCTCTCTCCTTTCAAAAAGCCAAACATACCGGGACTACGAAACCAGACAAAATCAACCAACTCGAAGTTCCTTGGCCTTTGTAAGCCGCATCGACCCTAAAGTCCTGCACTGCTGCACTCACTCGTAACTCAAAGCTCTCTCTCTCTCTCTCCCTTCATGAGACCAAAAATACAAAACCACAGAAAATCAACCAACTCAAAGTTCCTCCAAGTCGGCAAGGATAAAGAGGATAGACAGTAATCTCCTAAAGTGGACAAGAGGCTGCTCCCTTGAAGCCCTAACGTCCTGCACTGCTGCGCTCGCTCGTAACTCAAACCTCTCCCTCCCTCTCTCTCTCTTCATGAAGCCAAACATACCAGGAGTACAAACCCACACAAAATCAACCAATTCAAAGTTCCTCCAAGTGGACAAGGACAAAGAGGATAGACAGCAATCTCCTAAAGCAGACAAGGGCACGAGGTCCAGAGGCTGCTCCCTTGAAGCCCTAAAGTCCTGCACTGCTGCGCTCGCTCGTAACTCAAAGCTCTCTCTCCTTCTCTCCTTTCATGACTACAAAACCACACAAAATCAACCAACTCAAAGTTCCTCCAAGTGGACAAGGACAAAGAGGATAGACAGCAATCTCCCAAAGCAGACAAGGGCACGAGGCCCAGAGGCTGCTCTCTTGGAGCCCTAAAGTCCTGCACTGCTGCGCTCGCTCGTAACTCAAAGCTCTCTCTCTCTCTCTTCATGAAACCAAACATACCAAGACTACAAAACTACACAAAAACAGCAAATCCAAAGTTCCTCCAAAACGGACAAGCACATAGAGGAGAGAAAGCAATCTCCTAAAGCAGACAAGGGCATGAGGCTCAGAGGCTGCTCCCTTGAAGCCCTAAAGTCCTGCACTGCTGCGCTTGCACATAACTCAAAGCTCTCTCTCCCTCTCAGCTTTCAAAAAGCCAAACACACTGGGACTACAAAATCAGGAAACCCGAGGTTCCTCCAAGTGGACAAGCACAAAGCGGATAGACATCAATCTCCCAAAGCAGACAAGGGCACGAGGCCCAGAGGCTGCTCCCTTGAAGCCCTAAAGTCCTGCACTGCTGCGCTCGCTCGTAACTCAAAGCTCTCTCTCTCTCTCTCCCTTCATGAGACCAAAAATACAAAACCACAGAAAATCAACCAACTCAAACTTCCTCCAAGTGGGCAAGGATAAAGAGAATAGACAGTAATCTCCTAAAGTGGACAAGAGGCTGCTCCCTTGAAGCCCTAAAGCCCTGCACTGCTGCACTCACTCATAACTCAAAGCTCTCTCTCTCTCTCTCTCTCTCTCTTCATGAAACCAAACATATCGGGACTACAAAATCAGCAAACCCAAAGTTCCTCCAAGTGGACAAGCACAAAGAGGATAGACAGCAATCTCCCAAAGCAGACAAGGGCACGAGGCCCAGAGGCTGCTCCCTTGAAGCCCTAAAGCCCTGCACTGCTGCGCTCGCTCGTAACTCAAAGCTCTCTCTCTCTCTCTCTCTCTCCCCCTCTCTCTCTCTCTCCCTTCATGAGACCAAACATACAAAACCACAGAAAATCAACCAACTCAAACTTCCTCCAAGTGGGCAAGGACAAAGAGGATAGACAGTAATCTCCTAAAGTGGACAAGAGGCTGCTCCCTTGAAGCCCTAAAGTCCTGCACTGCTGCGCTCGCTTGTAACTCAAAGCTCTCTCTCCCTCTCTTCATGAAACCAAACATACCGGGACTACAAAACCACACAAAATCAACCAACTCAAAGTTCCTCAAAGCGCGCAAGGACAAAGAGGATAAACAGCAATCTTCCAAAGCAGACAAGGGCACGAGGCCCAGAGGCTGCTCCCTTGAAACCTAAAGTCCTGCACTGCTGCGCTCGCTCATAAATCAAAGCTCTCTCTCCCTCTCTCTCTTCATGAGACCAAACATACAAAACCACAGAAAATCAACCAACCCAAAGTTCCTCCAAGTGAACAAACACAAAGAGGATAGACAGCAATCTCTCAAAGCAGACAAGGGCATGAGGTCCAGAGGCTGCTCTCTTGGAGCCCTAAAGTCCTGCACTGCTGCACTCGCTCGTAACTCAAAGCTCTCTCTCCCTCTCTCCTTTCAAAAAGCCAAACATATCGGGACTACAAAACCAGACAAAATCAGCCAACTTGAAGTTCCTCCAAGCGGGAAAGCACAAAGAGGATAGACAGCAATCTCCCAAAGCAGACAAGGGCATGAGGTCCAGAGGCTGCTCCCTTGAAGCACTAAAGTCCTGCACTGCTACGTTTGCTCATAACTCAAAGTTCTCTCTCTCTTCATGAAACCAAAAATACCAAGACTACAAAACCACACAAAATCAACCAACACGAAGTTCCTCCAAGCGGGCAAGGACAAAGAGGATAGACAGCAATCTCCCAAAGCAGACAAGGGCACGAGGCCCAGAGGCTGCTCCCTTGAAACCCTAAAGTCCTGAACTGCTGCGCTCACTCGTAACTCAAAGTTCTCGCTCCCTCTCTCCCTTGATGAAGCCAAACATACTGGGACTACAAAACAACACAAAATTAACCAACTCAAAGTTCCTCCAAGCGGGCAAGCACAAAGAGGATAGACAGCAATCTCTCAAAATGGACAAGGGCACGAGGCCCAGAGGCTGATCCCTTGAAGTCCTGCACTCCCACACTCACTCATAACTCAAAGCACTTCTCCGTTCAATGGGGCAAGAAATCGTAATCAAAGCCCTCCTGACAAAGATCCATCCAGCCATAGCGATAGATAGATAGATAGATAGATAGATAGATAGATGAATTCACGCACACAGCGATATAGTATCATAGATTTGAAAGGGACCCTTAAAGAAGGACAATGATAAGTTGCATGTTCCAAAGTGGGCAAATGTGATGTTGTCATGACGCCACTGTGACCTGTGTCCACACACCATTTGGGACCAAAGATGTGGAGTGACTGTGGATGATCCCTATGGGGGTTTTGCTGCGACTTTCAGCGTTGCTGTGGCCAACCTTCCCTCCCTCTTTCTCTCCTTCCTTCCCTCTTTCCTTCCTTCCCTCTTTTTCTTTCCCTATCTCTCTTCTTTCTTCCATCTCTACCTGTTTCTTTCCTCCCTTTCTTTGCTCTTTGGTTACATACTTCCTTCCCTATCTTTTGTTCCTTCTCTCCTTCCTTCCCTCTCCTTTTTCTTTCACTTTTTTATTTCCTTTTCTCCTTCCTTGCTTCTCTGTCTTTCTTTCTTTCCTTCTTTCCCTCCCTGCTTCTCTCCTTCCTACCTTCCTTCCCTCTTTCCCTCCTTCTCTCGTTACTTCTTGACTGTCCCTTCCATTTAATATTGTATTTATATCTTACATAGAAAGAAGGAAAGGAAGAAGGAAGGAAGGAAGGAGGGAGGGACATGAAGGGAGGAAAAAGGAAGGGAGGGTGGGAAAGAAGGGAAGGAAGGAAAAGAAAGAAGGAGGGACAGGAAGGGAGGGAGGGAGGAGAAGGAAGGAAGGAGGAAGGAAGGAGGGAAAGAAATGAAGGGGAAATTAAGAAAGGGAAAGAAGAAGGAAAGGGAAGAAGAAAAAGAAGGAAAGGAAGAAGGGACATGAAGGAAGGAAAAAGGGAGGGAGGGAAAGAAGAAAGGAAGGAAAAGAAAGAAGGAGGGACAGGGAGGGAGGGAGGGAGGAGAAGGGAAGGAGGAAGGAGGAAGGGAGGAGGGAAAGAAAGGAGGGGGATGAAGAAAGGAGGGAGGGAAGGAAATGTAGGGGAAGGAAATGAAGAAAGGGAAAGCAGAAGGAAAGGGAGGGAGGGAGGAAGGAAAAGAAGGAAAGGAAGAAGAAAGGAGGGACAGGAAGGAAGGAAAGGAGGGAAAGAAGGAAAGGGAGGTAGATCAGGGAAGGAAGAAAAAGAAAGAAGGAGGGACAGGGAGGGAGGGAGGAGAAGGAAGGGAGGGAGGAAGGAGGGAAAGAAAGGAGGGGGATGAAGAAAGGAGGGAGGGAAGGAAATGAAGGGGAAGGAAATGAAGAAAGGGAAAGAAGAAGGAAAGGGAGGGAGGGAGGAAAAGAAGGAAAGGAAGAAGAAAGGAGGGACAGGAAGGAAGGGAAGGAGGGAAAGAAGGAAAGGGAGGTAGAGAAGGGAAGGAAGGAAAAGAAAGAAGGAGGGACAGGGAGGGAGGGAGGAGAAGGAAGGAAGGAAGGAGGAAGGAAGGAAGGAAAGAAAGGAGGGGGGTGAAGAAAGGAGGGAGGGAAGAAAATGAAGGGGAAGGAAATTAAGAAAGGGAAAGAAGAAGGAAAGGGAGGGAGGGAGGAAGGAAAGTTAGGAAAGGAAGAAGGAAGGAGGGAGAGGAAGGAAGGGAAGGAGGGAAAGAAGGAAAGGGAGGGAGAGAAGGGAAGGAAAAGAAAGGAGGGAAAAGGAGGGAGGGAGGAGAAGGAAGGGAGGAAGGAGGAAGGGAGGAGGGAAAGAAAGGAGGGGGATGAAGAAAGGAGGGAGGGAAGGAAATGAAGGGAAAGGAAATGAAGAAAGGGAAAGAAGAAGGAAAGGGAGGGAGGAACAAAAAAGGAAAGGAAGGAGGGACAGGAAGGAAGGGATGGAGGGAAAGAAGGAAAGGAAGGAGAAGGAAAGAAGAAAAGGAAAGAAAGGAAAGGGAGGAAAGAAGGGAAGGGAGGGAGAGAAGGAAGGTCCTTCATTCAAGCACCGTGGACCTTCCTCGCCTCCTCCTCCTCCTCCTCCTCCCCTTCTTCCTTGCGTGGAGCACTCTGTTGCTGCTGCTGGCACTTTCCAACAGGGAAAGGAGGAGGAGGAGACTGCTCTCCTGACATAGGAGGAGAAGAGAAGGGGCTCCATGCGGCAAGCCTCCACCTCCACTCCACTCGCTTGTGTGTGTGTGTGTGTGTGGCCGTGCATGTACGCCTGGCTTTAACGGCCAGCTGTTTCCCTGCGAGGAGGAGGTAGGGGCATGGCCATGGGTCTCGGTACACATGCAGTTTCTCCTTTGTGGACATGCAGTTTAGAAGTCCTTTCTGCTTTTGGTTTTCGTGGGGTTTTTTGAGTGGAGAACATACATTGGGTTGTTAGGAACATAGTGTCCAAATTTGGTGTCAGTTGCCCCAGTGGTTTCTGAGTTCTGTGAATAGCACAAACGAACATGACATTTTTATTGATATAGATGCAAGGCTCGATGCTGGCAGCTCTATTTTTGCTGGCTACCACTGACCTGTGCTGCTTGCAAGAGGACTGAGTGAGCCTTTCCTAGCCAGCACGTTCCCATAAGCAGCTGTGCATCTGGAACACGCCAAAAGAGAATATAGACACTACCGTCGTTCCTGAAAAATGACTACATGTACCCCCATTGCCCAGCTGCGGGGATGCCGAATAACTTAGCTGGAGGTCGAAGCGCTGATGAAAGACTTTTGGTAATCTCTGGCAGTGGCCTTTTCATTGAAATTTATTGGCAGTGCTGGCAAAATATGAGACTTCTGGGAACCGGCTGGAGAGGGCACGGAGAGCATTGAACAAAAGCCATGGATGAGGCCACCATAGACTCCGCCAACCTGGAAACTATTTTGCCGTTTTATTTTACAATTCTCTCTCTCTCCAGTCGAGGCACTCCATTGTCATGGAGTGATCTGATCTCTTTTTTCGATAGAGTTACAAGCTGGGTAGATGCGGGGAATGCCGTGGATGGAGCGTGTCTGGATTCCAGGAAGGTCTTCGACAAGGTCCCCCATGACCTTCTGGCAAGGAAACTAGTCCAATGTGGGCTAGGCAAAACTACGGTGAGGTGGATCTGGAATTGGTTAAATGGACAAACCCAGAGGGTGATTCTTCCCAATGCTTCCTCTTCATCTTGGAAAGAAGTGACGAGTGGAGTGCCATCCGCAGGGTTCCGTCCTGTGCCCGGTCCTGTTCAACATCTTGATTAATGACTTAGATGAAGGGCTAGAAGGCAGGATCATCAAGTTTGCAGACGACACCAAATTGGGAGGGAGAGCCAAGACTCCAGAGGACAGGAGCAGAATTCAAAACGATCTTGACAGATTAGAGAGATGAACGCCCAAAACTAACAGAATGAAGTTCAACAGTGACAAATGCAAGATACTCCACTTTGGCAGGAAAAACGAAATGCAAAGAGACAGAATGGGGGACAATGCCTGGCTCGAGAGCAGGACGTGTGAAAAAGATCTTGGAGTCCTCGTGGACAACAAGTTAAACATGAGCCGGGAATGTGATGTGGGCGCAAAAAAAAAGCCAATGGGATTTTGACCTGCATCAGTAGGACCCTAGTGTCTAGATCGAGGGAAGTCATGCTCCCCATGCTCTATTCCGCTTTGGTTAGACCACACCTGGAATATTGTGTCCAATTCTGGCACCACAATTCAAGAGAGATATTGACAAGCTGGAATGTGTCCAGAGGAGAGCGACTCAAATGATCAAGGGTCTGGAGAACAAGCCCTATGAGGAACGGCTTAAGGAGCTGAACATGTTTAGCCTGAAGAAGAGAAGGCTGAGAGGAGATATGATAGCCATGTATAAATATGTGAGAGGAAGCCACAGGGAGGAGGAGGGAGCAAGTTTGTTTTCTGCTTCCTTGGAGACTAGGACGCAATGGAACAATGGCTTCAAACTACAAGAGAGGAGATTCCATCTGAACACGAGGAAGAACTTCCTGACTGTGAGAGCTGTTCAGCAGTGGAACTCTCTGCCCCTGAGTGTGGTGGAGGCTCCTTCTTTGGAAGCTTTTAAGCAGAGGCTGGATGGCCATCTGTCAGGGGTGATTTGAATGCAATATTCCTGCTTCTTGGCAGAATGGGGTTGGACTGGATGGCCCATGAGGTCTCTTCCAACTCTTTGATTCTATGATTCTATGATTCTATGATTCTAAAGTGTGTCTGGGACTTGTTATTGGAGATTCATATTCTGGGAAGGCACATCGGCACAGCCAGGTTTTCAAGTTCTTTCTAAAGACTGCCAATGTAGGGACCTGTCTAAGATCTTTAGGGAGGGTGTTCCAGAGTCGGGGGGCCACCACAGAAAAGGCCCTGTCCCTCGTCCCCACCAAACGCGCTTGCAACGCGGGCGGAATCACGAGCAGGGCCTCTCCGGATGATCGAAGTGAGTGCGTGGGTTCATAAACGGAGACGCGGTCACGCAGGTAGGATGGTCCCAAACCGTTCCGGGCTTTGTAGGTAAGCACCTGCACCTTAAATTGGGTTCGGAAAATAAACGGCAGCCAGTGGAGCTCCTTGAACAGGAGGGTTGACCTCTCTCTGTAAGGAGCCCTGGTTAACATCCTGGCTGCTGATCGTTGGACAAGTTGGAACTTCCGAGCCGTTTTCAAGGGAAGCCCCATGTAGAGCGCATGGCAGTAATCCAATCTAGAGGTGACCAAGGCATGGACCACCCCGGCCAGATCAGCCTTCGCGAGGTACGGTCACAGTTGGCGCACGAGTCTCAGTTATGCGAAAGCCCTCCTGTACACCACCGACAGCTGAGCCTCAAGCGTGAGCGATGAGTCCAAGAGGACTCCCAAACTGCAAACCTGTGGCTTCAGGGGGAGTGTAACCCCGTCCAATACAGGTTGCCACCCTATACCCCGATCCGGTTTGCGATCGACCAGGAGGACCTCTGTCTTGTCGGGATTGATCTTCAGCTTGTTCTTCCTCATCCAGATCGACACAGCGGCCAGGCACTCGTCTAGCACCTGAGAAGCCTCCTTGGAATTAGGTGGAAAAGAGTAGTAGAGTTGTGTGTCATCCGCGTAGAGATGGCACCCAACTCCAAAACTCCGGATGACCTCTCCCAGCGGTTTCATGTAGATGTTAAAAAGCATGGGAGACAGAATAGAGCCTTGCGGGACCCCACAGGTCAACGGCCAGGGGTCCGAGCAGGCGTCTCCCAGCTTCACCATCTGGGATCGACCCTCCAGGAAGGACTGAAGCCTCGACAAAACCGTGCCCCCGAGACCCATCCCAGAGAGACGACCCAGAAGGATACCATGATCGATGGCATCGAAAGCCGCTGAGATGTCCAAGAGAACCAACAGAGTCACATTCCCCCTGTCCAGCTCTCTACGGAGGTCATCCACCAAGGCGACCAAGGCTGTTTAGCCTGAAGAAGAGAAGGCTGAGAGGAGATATGATAGCCATGTATAAATATGTGAGAGGAAGCCACAGGGAGGAGGGAGCAAGCTTGTTTTCTGCTTCCTTGGAGACTAGGACGCAATGGAACAATGGCTTCAAACTACAAGAGAGGAGATTCCATCTGAACACGAGGAAGAACTTCCTGACTGTGAGAGCCGTTCAGCAGTGGAACTCTCTGCCCCGGAGTGTGGTGGAGACTCCTTCTTTGGAAGCTTTGAAACCGAGGCTGGATGGCCATCTGTCAGGGGTGATTTGAATGCAATATTCCTGCTTCTTGGCAGAATGGGGTTGGACTGGGTGGCCCAGGAGGTCTCTTCCAACTCTTTGATTCTATGATTCTAAGACAAGTCAAACCCGCATTTTGGACTTTAGGAGAGCTGATTTCCAAAAAATGAAGGAAACGCTGAGCAGCATTCCATGGACACAGATACTAAAAGATAAGGGAGTTACGAATGGATGGGAATTTCTCAAGAGTGAAATACTCAAGGCACAATTGCAAACTGTGCCAACAAAGAGAAAAAATAGGACAAGTGCAAAGAAGCCAGAATGGATGTCCAAAGAACTTCTAACTGTGCTAAGACACAAAAGAGACATGCACAAGAAGTGGAAAAAGGGAGAAATCACCAAAGAAGAATTCAAACAAATAGCCAACACCTGTGTGGTGGAGGCTCCTTCTTTGGAAGCTTTTAAACAGAGGCTGGATGGCCACCAAAGTTGAAGAAGCGGCACTGAAGTGTTTTTATTAGCGATTCAGCTGAAAAGGATGCAATGTAGCAATCATTCGCCTACAGAGCATGTGGTAACAGAGATCAGAGGCATTTTTATAGGAAATACAGGCTTAGAAGTTTCAAAATTCCCGCTCCCCGCCCTCCTCCCGGCTCGAAGGTGATTGGTTGATGCAATAACAGCTGGGAGGAGGCGCCACCGCCCTCCCCGCGCCAGAGCCAATCACAGAACTCCTCCGCTGTGTGGGAGTCAATCAGGAAGCTCCCACCGCCTTGGTGCGCTGACGAATCAGGAAGAAGGGAGGCGGGACGAAAGGAAACAATGCTTTTATGTGTGGATTATAAGATTTCACCTGCCGTTCTGTAATTGAGATGTTGATGTTGTTTCCCCATCTGCTTTGCAATGGGAGGGAATTATGGGAATTGAGGGATGAGATGACCTCCTATCTATATATGAAAAACAAACCAGTTTAGGCTTGGATTCCACCTCCAACTACAATGTCTGGGCGTTGTAGTTTTGCAAGGTCATTGCCACCAAGGGCAACACTCCAAATTGCAAGATGCCGTAGCATTGAGCCCTGGCAGTTCAAGTGGCGTCAAACTGTATGTAGATGCACCCAACGGAGGGATGTGTCAAAGATGTGCCCTCGGAGCGATTAATGGAATGGGTGTTTTGCAAAAGCGGCCCGTCTCTCAATTAAGGAAATAATGCCAATACTCGTTGTCGCAGGATGGGAGAAATCACACTGAAATACTTCCGAACAAAAGGCAACCTCCTTGGAAAGGATAATCTCTCCTTTGCATTCTTGGCTTCCCTTTGTGCCGCGGTTTCTGAATTAAGAATGCCCAGAATGCTTTGGGCCTCTATTCAAACGGCGGGAACAATGGCTCAGCTGAGAGAGAAGAAAAGGGGGATTTTGAATTCCAAAGCTAAACGACGATCCTAATTGAGGAGCCTTTGGTTTCGCGGAAGACATAGCCCCTTTCGCCTGGCCCTTTGTGTCCCGATTGTCTCACGATCTTGCTGACAAATTGGAGTTCATTGGAAGGGTCTGCCATCTTTATTTCATGCATCTACACTGTCAAAGTAATGCCACTTGACACCACTGCCATGGTTCAATGCTATGGGACCCTGGAAGTTGCAGTTTTGCAAGGTCTTTAGTCTTCTCTGGGTAGGTCCTCAAACTACGGCCCGCGGGCCACATACAGCCCACCGAGGGCATTTATCCAGCCCTCCGAGTAGGATGTCTCCCTCTCAATGGAATCAGTCTTGGATCTAATAATAATAATAATAATAATAATAATAATAATCTTTATTTATACCCCACCACCATCTCCCCAATGGGGACTCGGAGTGGCTTACATGGAGCCGAACCCGGACAACATATTACAACAAAATAAAACCAGAGCATAAACAACAAACATCATCAAATTACATCAAAAAAGAAAAAATATCATAAACACAGTCATAAAATAACATTCCAATAAACACAATCAAAATGACAATGGGCGGCCCACATGTACAGGATAAAAACAATCCTAAAACTCTAATGAGACAAAAATAGGAGCAAGTTATCTGCAGGGAACTAGTAAAAACACATATAGCTGTGAACTTCCCATTTGGAGAGTGTGTTTTCCAGTGGGAAGAGCGTTGAGGGGTGCAGTGGTGTCCTATTGTGCACCTACTCACCAAAGGCGCAGCGGAAGAGCCGGGTTTTAAGGTTCTTTTTTAATGTTTCTAGAGAAGGGGCTTTCCTGATCCCTCCAGGTAGAGTTCCAAAGTCGGGGAGCCACAGGGGGAAGGCTCTCTCCCTTGTACCCACAAGACGAGCTTGTGAGATAAGTAGGGGGTGAAAGGAGGACCTCCCCTGAAGATCGAAGGTTGGTACATGGAGAGAGATGTGGTCACAAAGGTAGGTGGGTCCCAAACCATTTAGGGCTTTGTAGGTGATGACCTGTACCTTGAATTGGGACCGGAAAATAAATGGCAGCCAGTGGAGCTCCTTAAACATGGGAGTCGAGTGCTCCCTATAACTAGCCCCAGTTATTAATCTGGCTGTTGAGCGTTGGACAAGTTGTAGTTTCCGGGCCGTCTTCAAGGGTAGCTCCATATAGAGAGCATTACAGTAGTCCCAGTCTAGAGGTAACTAAGGCATGGACCACCATGGTCAAGTCAGGTATGGTCGCAGATGGAGCATGAACATGAGATATTTGCGGAAAAACAAACTCGGCCAAGAGTACAAAGTCCAACAAATTCCTTGCTTGCCTTGCAGACAATTTCATGGCCCATGTGGCAACGAGGAGGTGGAAGAGGAAGGTAAGGAGGGTGAGGAGGTGGCTCTTCTTCCCCCCACTTGACCTCCTTACCTTCCTCTTCGCTGCCTGGGCCTCTTGATGCGATGCCGCATGGGGCCCAAGTGGCAGCAAGAGATCCCACGAGGCAATGAGGTGGTGGAACAGGAAGGTAAGGAGGGCGAGGAGGTGGCTCTTCTTCCCCCCACTTGCCCTCCTTAATTTCCTCATTCTCCTCTTCACTGCCTGAACCCCTTGCTGAGATGCCACATGGGGCCCAAGCAGCAACAAGAGGTCCAAGTGGTGACTGGAGTTGAGAGAGGAAGGTAGGAAGGGCAAAGAGGTAGCTCTTCTTCCCCCCCCCCCCTTGTCCTCCTTACCTTCCTCATTCTCCTCTTCACCGCCTGGGTGTCTTGCTGCAATGCCACATGGGGCCCAAGCGGCAGCAAGAGGCCCATGTGGCAATGACAAGGTGGAAGAGGAAGGTAAGGAGGGTGAGGGGGCAGTTCTTCTTCACCCCTCACCCTCCTTACCTTCCTCTTTCTCCTCTTCGCCGCCTGGGCCTCTTGCTGTGACACCACATGGGGCCCAAGCGGCAGCAAGAGGCCCATGGGGCGATGACGAGGTGGAAGAGGAAGGTAAGGAGGGTGAGGGGGCAGTTCTTCTTCAACCCTCACCCTCCTTACCTTCCTCATTCTCCTCTTCACCACCTGGGCCTCTTGCTGTGACACCACATGGGGCCCAAGGAGCAGTAAGTGGCCCATGTGGCGATGACGAGGGGAAAGAGGAAGGTAAGGAGGGTGAGGGGGCAGTTCTTCTTCACCCCTCACCCTCCTTACCTTCCTCTTTCTCCTCTTCGACGCCTGGGCCTCTCTGCGATGCCACATGGGGCCCAAGCGGCAGCAAGAGTCCCATGTGGCGATGACGAGGTGGAAGAGGAAGGTAAGGAGGGTGAGGGGGCAGTTCTTCTTCACCCCTCACCCTCCTTACCTTCTTCATTCTCCTCTTCACCACTTGGGCCCCTTGCTTCGACACCACATGGGGCCCAAGCGGCAGCAAGAGGCCCATGTGGCGATGACGAGGTGGAAGAGGAAGGTAAGGAGGGTGAGGGGTGGCTCATCTTCCCCCCTCACCCTCCTTACCTTCCTCATTCTCCTCTTCACCGCCTGGGCCTCTTCCTGTGACACCACATGGGGCCCAAGGAAAGCAAGAGGCTCATGTGGCGATGACGAGGTGGAAGAGGAAGGTAAGGAGGGTGAGGGGGCAGTTCTTCTACACCCCTCACCCTCCTTACCTTCCTCATTCTCCTCTTCATCGCCTGGGCCTCTTGCTGCGACACCACATGGGGCCCAAGCGGCAGCAAGAGGCCCAAGTGGCAATAACAAGTTGGAAGAGGAAGGTAAGGAGGGTGAGGGGACAGATCTTCTTCACCCCTCACCCTCCTTACCTTCCTCATTCTCCTCTTCACCACCTGGGCCTCTTGCTGTGACGCCACATGGGACCCAAGTGGCAGTAAGAGGCCCATGCAGCAATGAAGAGGTGAAAGAGGAAGGTAAGGAGGGTGAGGGGTGGCTCATCTTCCCCCCTCACCCTCCTTACCTTCCTCATTCTCCTCTTCACCACCTGGAACTCTTGCTGCGACACCACATGGGGCCCAAGAAAAATAAGAGACCCATGTGGCAATGACGAGGTAGAAGAGGAAGGTAAGGAGGGTGAGAGGGCAGTTCTTCTTCACCCTTCACCCTCCTTACCTTCTTCATTCTCCTTTTCACCACCTGGGCCTCTTGCTGTGACGCCACATGGGGCCCAAGCGGCAGCAAAAGTCCCATGTGGCGATGACGAGGTGGAAGAGGAAGGTAAGGAGGGTGAGAGGGCAGTTCTTCTTCACCCTTCACCCTGCTTACCTTCCTCATTCTCCTCTTCATCGCCTGGGCCTCTTGCTGCGATGCCACATGGGGCCCAAGGAAAGCAAGAGGCCCATGTGGCGATTATGAGGTGGAAGAGGAAGGTAAGGAGGGTGAGGGGGCAGTCCTTCTTCACCCCTCACCCTCCTTATCTTCCTCATTGTCCTCTTCACTACCTGGGCCTCTTGCTGTGACACCACATGGGACCCAAGCAGCAGCAAGAGGCCCATGTGGCGATGACGAGGTGGAAGAGGAAGGTAAGGAGGGTGAGAGGGTGGCTCATCTTCCCCCCTCACCCTCCTTACCTTCCTCATTCTCCTATTCACCACCTGGGCCTCTTGCTGTGACTCCACATCGGGCCCAAGCGGCAGCAAGAGTCCCATGTGGCGATGACGAGGTGGAAGAGGAAGGTAAGGAGGGTGAGAGGGCAGTTCTTCTTCACCCTTCACCCTCCTTATCTTCCTCATTCTCCTTTTCACCGCCTGGGCCTCTTACTGTAACACCACATCGGGCCCAAGCGGCAGCAAGAGTCCCATGTGGCGATGATGAGGTGGAAGAGGAAGGTAAGGAGGGTGAGGAGGCAGTTCTTCTTTTTCCCCCCTCACCCTCCTTACCTTCCTCATTCTCCTCTTCACCGCCTGGCCCTCTTGCTGCGACACCACATGGGGCCCAAGCGGCAGCAAGAGGCCCATGTGCCGATGACGAGGTGGAAGAGGAAGGTAAGGAGGGTGAGGGGGCAGTTCTTCTTCACCCATCACCCTCCTTACCTTCCTCATTCTCCTCTTCACCCCCTGGGCCTCTTGCTGTGACACCACATGGGGCCCAAGCAGCAGCAAGAGGCAATGAGAAGGTGGAAGAGGAAGGTAAGGAGGGTGAGGAGGTGTTGATACAACACCGCATGAGGCCCTTGTGGCGATGATGAGGTGGAAGAGGAAGGTAAGTAGGGTGAGGTGGCAGTTCTTCTACACCCCTCACCCTCCTTACCTTCCTCATTCTCCTCTTCATCGCCTGGGCCTCTTGCTGCAACACCACATGGGACCCAAGAAAAACAAGAGGCCCATGTGGTGATGATGAGGTGGAAGAGGAAGGTAAGGAGGGTGAGGGGCAGTTCTTCTCCTCTCACCCTCCTTACCTTCCTCATTCCCCTCTTCACCACCTGGGCCTCTTGATACAACACTGCATGAGGCCCAATTGGCAGCAATTGACCCATGTGGCGATGACGAGGTGGAAGAGGAAGGTAAGGAGGGATAGAGGGCAGTTCTTCTTCACCCTTCACCCTCCTTACCTTCCTCATTCTCCTCTTCACCACCTGGGCCTCTTGCTGTGACGCCACATGAGGCCCAAGCGGCAACAAGAGGCCTAAGCGGTGACTAGGAGTTGGGAGAGGAAGGTAAGAAGGGCAAAGTGGCCCATGTGGTGATGGGGAGATGGAAGAGGAAGGTAAGGAGGGTGAGGGGGTAGCTCTTCTTCCCCCCTCACCCTCCTTACCTTCCTCATTCTCCTCTTCACCACCTGGGCCTCTTACTGTAACACCACATGGGGCCCAAGAAAAACAAGAGGCCCATGTGGCGATGATGAGGTGGAAGAGGAAGGTAAGGAGGGTGAGGAGGCAGTTCTTCTTCACCCTTCACCCTTCTTACCTTCCTCATTCTCCTCTTCACCGCCTGGGCCTCTTACTGTAACACCACATGGGGCCCAAGAAAAACAAGAGGCCCATGTGGTGATGACGAGGTGGAAGAGGAAGGTAAGGAGGGTGAGGAGGCAGTTCTTCTTCACCCTTCACCCTTCTTACCTTCCTCATTCTCCTCTTCACCGCCTGGGCCTCTTACTGTAACACCACATGGGGCCCAAGAAAAACAAGAGGCCCATGTGGTGATGATGAGGTGGAAGAGGAAGGTAAGGAGGGTGAGAGGGCAGTTCTTCTTCTCCCCTCACCCTCCTTACCTTCCTCATTCTTCTGTTCACTCCCTGGGCCTCTGGTGCGACACCACATGGGACCCAAGCGGCAACAAGAGGCCCAAGCAGTGACTAGGAGTTGGGAGAGGAAGGTAAGAAGGGCAAAGAGTCCCATGTGGCGATGACGAGGTGGAAGAGGAAGGTAAGGAGGGTGAGATGGCAGTTCTTCTTCACCCCTCACCCTCCTTACCTTCCTCATTCTCCTATTCACCACCTGGGCCTCTTGATACAACACCGCATGAGGCCCAAGCGGCAGCAAGAGGCCCATGAGGTGACAAGGAAGGGAAAGAGGAAGATAAGGAGGTGAGGGGGCAGTCCTTCTTCACCCTTCACCCTCCTTACCTTCCTCATTCTCCTCTTCACCGCCTGGGGCTCTTACTGTAACACCACATCGGGCCCAAGGAAAGCAAGAGGCTCATGTGGCGATTATGAGGTGGAAGAGGAAGGTAAGGAGGGTGAGGAGGCAGTTCTTCTTCACCCTTCACCCTCCTTACCTTCCTCATTCTCCTCTTCGCCACCT
The DNA here is from genome assembly GCF_037176765.1 of Anolis sagrei. Classification (NCBI taxonomy): domain Eukaryota; kingdom Metazoa; phylum Chordata; class Lepidosauria; order Squamata; family Anolidae; genus Anolis; species Anolis sagrei. Next base: position 15,303,690 of record NC_090033.1, read on the forward strand.
GGGCCTCTTGCTGTGACGCCACATGGGACCCAAGCAGCAACAAGAGGACTAAGCGGTGACTAGGAGTTGGGGAGGAAGGTAAGAAGGGCAAAGAGGCCCATGCGGTAATGAGATGGAAGAGGAAGGTAAGGAGGGTGAGGGGGCAGTTCTTCTTCACCCTTCACCCTCCTTACCTTCCTCATTCTCCTCTTCATCGCCTGGGCCTCTTGCTGCAACACCACATGGGACCCAAGGAAAGCAAGAGGCCCATGTGGCGATGACGAGGTGGAAGAGGAAGATAAGGAGGGTGAGGAGGCAGTTCTTCTTCACCCTTCACCCTCCTTACCTTCCTCATTCTCCTCTTCACCACCTGGGCCTCTTACTGTAACACCACATGGGGCCCAAGCGACAGCAAGAGGCCCATGTGGCGATGACAATGTGGAAGAGGAAGGTAAGGAGGGCGAGGAGGTGGCTCTTCTTCCCTCCAGTTGCCCTCCTTACCTCCCTCATTCTCCTCTTCACCGCCTGGGCCTCTTGCTGTGACACTACATGGGGCCCAAGCAACAACAAGAGGCCCAAGCAGTGACTAGGAGTTGGGAGAGGAAGGTAAGAAGGGCAAAGAGGCCCATGCAGTAATGAGGAGATGGAAGAGGAAGGTAAGGAGGGTGAGGGGGTGGCTCATCCTTCCCCCTCACCCTCCTTACCTTCCTCGTTCTCCTCTTCACCACCTGGGCCTCTTGCTGTGAAACCACATGGGACGCAAGGAGCAGGAAGAGGCCCATGTGGCGATGACGAGGTGGAAGAGGGAGGTAAGGAGGGTCAGGGGGCAGTTCTTCTTCACCCTTCACCCTCCTTACCTCCTCTTCACCACTTGGGCCTCTTGCTGTGACGCCACATGGGACCCAAGCAGCAGCAAGAGGCCCATGTGGCGATGATGAGGTGGAAGAGGAAGGTAAGGAGGGTGAGGGGGCAGTTCGTCTTCACCCTTCACCCTCCTTACCTTCCTCATTCTCCTCTTCACCACCTGGGCCTCTTGCTGCGAAGCCACATGGGACCCAAGCGGCAACAAGAGGATTAAGCGGTGACTAGGAGTTGGGAGAGGAAGGTAAGAAGGGCAAAGAGGCCCATGTGGTGATGAGGAGATGGAAGAGGAAGGTAAGGAGGGTGAGGGGGTAGCTCTTCTTCCCCCCTCACCCTCCTTACCTTCCTCATTCTCCTCTTCACCACCTGGGCCTCTTGCTGCGAAGCCACATGGGACCCAAGCGGCAACAAGAGGATTAAGCGGTGACTAGGAGTTGGGAGAGGAAGGTAAGAAGGGCAAAGAGGCCCATGTGGTGATGAGGAGATGGAAGAGGAAGGTAAGGAGGGTGAGGGGGTAGCTCTTCTTCCCCCCTCACCCTCCTTACCTTCCTCATTCTCCTCTTCACCACCTGGAACTCTTGCTGCGACACCACATGGGGCCCAAGCAACAGCAAGAGGCCGAAGCAGTGACTAGGAGTTGGGAGAGGAAGGTAAGAAGGGCAAAGAGGCCCATGCGGTGATGAGGAGATGGAAGAGGAAGGTAAGGAGGGTGAGGGGGCAGTTCTTCTTCTCCCCTCACCCTCCTTACCTTCCTCATTCTCCTCTTCACCATCTGGGCCTCTTGCTGCAATGCCACATGGGTCCCAAGTGGCAGTAAGAGGCCCATGTGGTGATGACGAGGTGGAAGAGGAAGGTAAGGAGGGTGAGGGGGGTGGCTCTTCTTCCCCCCTCACCCTCCTTACCTTCCTCGTTCTCCTCTTCACCACCTGGGCCTCTTGCTGTGACACCACATGGGACCCAAGCAGCAGTAAGAGGCCCATGTGGCGATGACGAGGTGGAAGAGGAAGGTAAGGAGGGTGGGGGGGGGTGGCTCATCTTTCCCCCTCACCCTCCTTACCTTCCTCGTTCTCTTCTTCACCACCTGGACCTCTTGCTGTGATGCCACATGGGGCCCAAGCGGCCCCATGTGGTGATGACGAGGTGTAAGAGGAAGGTAAGTAGGGTGAGGGGGTGGCTCATCTTCCCCCCTCATCCTCCTTACCTTCCTCTTTCTCCTCTTCACCACCTGGGCCTCTTGATACAACACTGCATGAGGCCCAATTGGCAGCAATTGTCCCATGTGGCGATGATGAGGTGGAAGAGGAAGGTAAGGAGGGTGAGGGGCAGTTCTTCTTCCCCCCTCACCCTCCTTACCTTCCTCATTCTCTTCTTCGCCAGCTGGGCCTCTTACTGCGACACCACGTGGGGCCCAAGAAAAACAAGAGACCCATGTGGCGATGACGAGGTGGGAGAGGAAGATAAGGAAGGTGAAGGGGTGGCTCTTCTTCCCCCCTCATCCTCCTTACCTTCCTCTTTCTCCTCTTCGCTGCCTGGGCCTCTCCGCAATGCCACATCGGGCCCAAGCGGCAGCAAGAGGCCCATGTGGCGATGATGAGGTGGAAGAGGAAGGTAAGGAGGGTGATAGGACAGTTCTTCTTTTCCTCTCACCCTCCTTACCTTCCCCATACTCCTCTTCACTACCTGGGCCTCTTGCTGTGACACCACATCGGGCCCAAGCAGCAGCAAGAGTCCCATGTGGCGATGACGAGGTGGAAGAGGAAGGTAAGGAGGGTGAGGGGGTGGCTCATCTTTCCCCCTCACACTCCTTACCTTCCTCATTCTCCTATTCACCATCTGGGCCTCTTGTTGTGACACCACATGGGACCCAAGCGGCAATAAGAGGCCCATACGGCAATGAGGAGGTGAAAGAGGAAGGTAAGGAGGGTGAGGGGGCAGTTCTTCTTCTCCCTCCACCCTCCTTACCTTCCTCATTCTCCTCTTCACCACCTGGGCCTCTTGCTGTGACACCACATGGGACCCAAGCGGCAGTAAGAGGCCCATGCAGCAATGAGGAGGTGAGAGAGGAAGGTAAGGAGGGTGAGGGGGTGGCTCATCTTCCCCCCTCACCCTCCTTACCTTCCTCATTCTCCTATTCACCACCTGGGCCTCTTGCTGTGACACCACACGGGGCCCAAGCGGCAGCAAGAGGCCCATGTGGCGATGACAAGGGGAAAGAGGAAGGTAAGGAGGGTAAGGGGGCCCATGCGGTAATGAGGAGATGGAAGAGGAAGGTAAGAGGGTAAAGATGCAGCTCTTCTTCCCCCCTCACCCTCCCTCATTCTCCTCTTCACCGCCTGGGCCTCTTGCTGCGACACCACATGGGGCCCAAGGAAAGCAAGAGGCCCATGTGGCGATGACGAGGTGGAAGAGGAAGGTAAGGAGGGTGAGAGGGCAGTTCTTCTTCACCCCTCACCCTCCTTACCTTCCTCATTCTCCTATTCACCACCTGGGCCTCTTGATACAACACCGCATGAGGCCCAAGCGGCAACAAGAGGCCCAAGCGGTGACTAGGAGTTGGGAGAGGAAGGTAAGAAGGGCAAAGAGGCCCATGCGGTGATGAGGAGATGGAAGAGAAAGGTAAGGAGGGTGAGGGGGCAGTCCTTCTTCTCCCCCCACCCTCCTTACCTTCCTCATTCTCCTCTTCACCACATGGGCCTCTTGCTGTGACACTACATGGGGCTCAAGCAACAACAAGAAGCCCATGCAGCGACAAGAAGTTGGAAGAGGAAGGTAAGGAGGATGAGTGGATAGCTCTTCTTCCCCCCTTGCCCTCCTTACCTTCCTCCTGCTGCTCCTCTTCGCTGCCTGGTCCTCACTGCAACGCCGCATGAGGCCCAAGTGGCAGAAAGAGGCCCATGTGGCGATGACGAGGTGGAAGAGGAAGGTAAGGAGGGTGAGGGGGCAGTTCTTCTACACCCCTCACCCTCCTTACCTTCCTCATTCTCCTCTTCATCACCTGGGCCTCTTGCTGCGACACCACATGGGGCCCAAGCGGCAGCAAGAGGCCCATGCGGTGATGACGAGGTGAAAGAGGAAGGTAAGGAGGGTGAGGGGGCAGTTCTTCTTCCTCCCTCACCCTCCTTACCTTCCTCATTCTCCTCTTCACCACCTGCGCCTCTTGCTGTGACACCACATGGGACCCAAGCGGCAGCAAGAGTCCCATGCGGTGATGACGAGGTGTAAGAGTAAGGTAAGGAGGGTGAGGGGGCAGTTCTTCTTCACCCTTCACCCTCCTTATCTTCCTCATTCTCCTCTTCACCGCCTGGGCCTCTTACTGTGACACCACATGGGACCCAAGCGGCAACAAGAGGACTAAGCGGTGACTAGGAGTTGGGAGAGGAAGGTAAGAAGGGCAAAGAGGCCCATGTGGTGATGAGGAGATGGAAGAGGAAGGTAAGGAGGGTGAGGGGGTGGCTCATCTTCCCTCCTCACCCTCCTTACCTTCCTCATTCTCCTCTTCACCACCTGGGCCTCTTGCTGCGATGCCACATGGGGCCCAAGCAGCAACAAGAGGTCCAAGCGGTGACTAGGAGTTGGGAGAGGAAGGTAAGAAGGGCAAAGAGGCCCATGCAGTGATGAGGAGATGGAAGAGGAAGGTAAGGAGGGTGAGTGGGTGGCTCTTCTTCCCCCCTCACCCTCCTTACCTTCCTCATTCTCCTCTTCACCACCTGGACCTCTTGCTGTGACACCACATGGGGCCCAAGCGGCAGCAAGGGGCCCATGTGGCGTTGACGAGGTGGAAGAGGAAGGTAAGGAGGGTGAGGGGGTGGCTCATCTTCCCCCCTCACCCTCCTTACCTTCCTCATTCTCCTCTTCACCACCTGGGCCTCTTCCTGTGACACCACATGGGACCCAAGTGGCAGCAAGAATCCCATGCAGCTATGAGGAGATGGAAGAGGAAGGTAAGGAGGGTGAGTGGGTGGCTCTTCTTCCCCCCCTCACCCTCCTTACCTTCCTCATTCTCCTCTTCACCACCTGGGCCTCTTCCTGTGACACCACATGGGACCCAAGCGGCAGCAAGAGTCCCATGCAGCTATGAGGAGATGGAAGAGGAAGGTAAGGAGGGTGAGTGGGTGGCTCTTCTTCCCCCCTCACCCTCCTTACCTTCCTCATTCTCCTCTTCACCACCTGGACCTCTTGCTGTGACACCACATGGGGCCCAAGCGGCAGCAAGAGTCCCATGTGACGATGATGATGTGGAACAGGAAGGTAAGGAGGGCGAGGAGGTGGCTCTTCTTCCCTCCAGTTGCCCTCCTTACCTCCCTCATTCTCCTCTTCACCGCCTGGGCCTCTTGCTGCGACGCCACATCGGGCCCAAGCGGCAGCAAGAGTCCCATGTGGCAATGACGAGGTGGAAGAGGAAGGTAAGGAGGGTGAGGGGGCAGTTCTTCTTCACCCCTCACCCTCCTTACCTTCCTAATTCTCCTCTTCACCACCTGGGCCTCTTGCTGCGACGCCACATGAGGCCCAAGCTGCAACAAGAGGCCCAAGCGGTGACTAGGAGTTGGGAGAGGAAGGTAAGAAGGGCAAAGAGGCCCATGCAGTAATGAGGAGATGGAAGAGAAAGGTAAGGAGGGTGAGTGGGTGGCTCTTCTTCCCCCCTCACCCTCATTACCTTCCTCATTCTTCTCTTCACTACCTGGAACTCTTGCTGTGACGCCACATGGGGCCCAAGGGGCAGCAAGAGGCCCATGTGGCGATGACGAGGTGGAAGAGGAAGGTAAGGAGGGTGAGGGGGCAGTTCTTCTACACCCCTCACCCTCCTTACCTTCCTCATTCTCCTCTTCACCACCTGGGACTCTTGCTGCGATGCCACATGAGGCCCAAGCTGCAACAAGAGGCCCAAGCGGTGACTAGGAGTTGGGAGAGGAAGGTAAGAAGGGCAAAGAGGCCCATGCAGTAATGAGGAGATGGAAGAGAAAGGTAAGGAGGGTGAGTGGGTGGCTCTTCTTCCCCCCTCACCCTCCTTACCTTCCTCATTCTCCTCTTCACTACCTGGAACTCTTGCTGTGACGCCACATGGGGCCCAAGCGACAGCAAGAGGCCCATGTGGCGATGACGAGGTGGAAGAGGAAGGTAAGGAGGGTGAGGGGGCAGTTCTTCTTCCCCCCTCACCCTCCTTACCTTCCTCATTCTCCTATTCACCACCTGGGCCTCTTGCTATGACGCCACATCGGGCCCAAGGGGCAGCAAGAGTCCCATGTGGCGATGTTGAGGTGAAAGAGGAAGGTAAGGAGGGTGAGGGGGCAGTTCTTCTTCACCCCTCACCCTCCTTACCTTCCTCATTCTCCTATTCACCTCCTGGGTCTCTTGATACAACACCGCATGAGGCCCAAGTGGCAGCAAGAGTCCCATGTGGTGATGATGAGGTGGAAGAGGAAGGTATGGAGGGCGAGGAGGTGGCTCTTCTTCCCTCCAGTTGCCCTCCTTATCTTCCTCATTCTCCTCTTCACCGCCTGGGCCTCTTACTGTAACACCACATGGGGCCCAAGCGGCAGCAAGAGTCCCATGTGGCGATGACGAGGTGGGAGAGGAAGATAAGGAAGGTGAAGGGGTGGCTCTTCTTCCCCCCTCACCCTCCTTACCTTCCTCTTTCTCCTCTTCACCACCTGGGCCTCTTACTGTGACACCACGTGGGGCCCAAGAAAAACAAGAGACCCATGTGGCGATGACGAGGTGGGAGAGGAAGGTAAGGAGGGTGAGGGGGCAGTTCGTCTTCACCCCTCACCCTCCTTACCTTCCTCATTCTCCTCTTCACCACCTGGAACTCTTGCTGCGACACCACATGGGGCCCAAGCGACAGCAAGAGGCCCATGTGGCGATGACGAGGTGGAAGAGGAAGGTAAGGAGGGTGAGAGGGCAGCTCTTCTTCCCCCCTCACCCTCCTTACCTTCCTTTTCCTTCTCCTTTTCACCACCTGGGCCTCTTGCTATGACACCACATGGTGCCCAAGCGGCAACAAGAGGCCCAAGCGGTAACTAGGAGTTGGGAGAGGAGGGTAAGAAGGGCAAAGAGACCCATGCGGTGATGAGGAGATGGAAGAGGAAGGTAAGGGGGTGAGGGGGCAGTTCTTCTTCACCCCTCACCCTCCTTACCTTCCTCATTCTCCTATTCACCACCTGGGCCTCTTACTGTAACACCACATCGGGCCCAAGCGGCAGCAAGAGTCCCATGTGGCGATGACGAGGTGGAAGAGGAAGGTAAGGAGGGTGAGGGGGTGGCTCATCTTCCCCCCTCACCCTCCTTACCTTTCTCATTCTCCTCTTCACCACCTGGGCCTCTTGATACAACACCGCATGAGGCCCAAGTGGCAGCAAGAGTCCCATGAGGTGACAAGGAAGTGAAAGAGGAAGATAAGGAGGTGAGGGGGTAGCTCTTCTTCCCCCCTCACCCTCCTTACCTTCCTTTTCCTTCTCCTATTCACCACCTGGGCGTCTTGATACAACACCGCATGAGGCCCAAGTGGCAGCAAGAGTCCCATGTGGCGATGACGAAGTGGAAGAGGAAGGTAAGGAGGGTGAGAGTGCAGTTCTTCTTCACCCTTCACCCTCCTTACCTTCCTCATTCTCCTCTTCACCGCCTGGGGCTCTTACTGTAACACCACATCGGGCCCAAGCGGCAGCAAGAGGGTGATGTGGCGATGACGAGGTGGAAGAGGAAGGTAAGGAGGGTGAGAGTGCAGTTCTTCTTCACCCTTCACCCTCCTTACCTTCCTCATTCTCCTCTTCACCGCCTGGGCCTCTTGCTGTGACACTACATGGGACCCAAGCAGCAACAAGAGGACTAAGCGGTGACTAGGAGTTGGGAGAGGAAGGTAAGAAGGGCAAAGAGGCCCATGTGGTGATGGGGAGATGGAAGAGGAAGGTAAGGAGGGTGAGGGGGTAGCTCTTCTTCCCCCCTCACCCTCCTTACCTTCCTCATTCTCCTCTTCATTGCCTGGGCCTCTTGCTGCGACACCACATGAGACCCAAGGGGCAGCAAGAGGCCCAAGTGGCGATGACGAGGTGGAAGAGGAAGGTAAGGAGGGTGAGGGGGCAGTTCTTCTTCCCCCCTCACCCTCCTTACCTTCCTCATTCTCCTCTTCACCACCTGGGCCTCTTGATACAACACCGCATGAGGCCCAAGTGGCAGCAAGAGTCCCATGAGGTGACAAGGAAGTGAAAGAGGAAGATAAGTTGGTGAGGGGGTAGCTCTTCTTCCCCCCTCACCCTCCTTACCTTCCTTCTCCTTCTCCTTTTCACTACCTGGGCCTCTTGCTGTGATGCCACATGGGACCCAAGCGGCAACAAGAGGCCCAAGCAGTGACTAGGAGTTGGGAGAGGAAGGTAAGAAGGGCAAAGAGGCCCATGCGGTGATGAGGAGATGGAAGAGGAAGGTAAGGAGGGTGAGGGGGTAGCTCTTCTTCCCCCCTCACCCTCCTTACCTTCCTCATTCTCCTCTTCACCACCTGGGCCTCTTGATACAACACCGCATGAGGCCCAAGCAGCAGCAAGAGGCCCAAGTGGCGATGACGAGGTGGAAGAGGAAGGTAAGGAGGGTGAGGGGGCAGTTCTTCACCCTTCACCCTCCTTACCTTCCTCATTCTCCTCTTCACCGCCTGGACCTCTTGCTGTGACACGACATGGGGCCCAAGCAACAACAAGAGGCCCAAGCAGTGACTAGGAGTTGGGAGAGGAAGGTAAGAAGGGCAGAGAGTCCCATGTGGTGATGACGAGGTGGAAGAGGAAGGTAAGGAGGGTGAGGGGGTAGCTCTTCTTCCCCCCTCACCCTCCTTACCTTCCTTCTCCTTCTCCTTTTCACTACCTGGGCCTCTTGCTGTGACACTACATGGGGCCCAAGCAACAACAAGAGGCCCAAGCAGTGACTAGGAGTTGGGAGAGGAAGGTAAGAAGGGCAAAGAGTCCCATGTGGCGATGACGAGGTGGAAGAGGAAGGTAAGGAGAGTGAGGGGGTGGCTCATCTTCCCCCCTCACCCTCCTTACCTTCCTCTTTCTCCTCTTCACCACCTGGGCCTCTTGCTGCGACACCACATGGGGCCCAAGGAAAGCAAGAGTCCCATGTGGCGATGATGAGGTGGAAGAGGAAGGTAAGGAGGGTGAGAGGGCAGTTCTCCTCTCACCCTCCTTACCTTCCTCATTCTCCTCTTCACCACCTGGACCTCTTGCTGTGATGCCATATGGGGCCCAAGCGGCAGCAAGAGTCCCATGTGGCGATGACGAGGTGGAAGAGGAAGGTAAGGAGGGTGAGAGGGCAGTTCTTCTTCACCCTTCACCCTCCTTACCTTCCTCATTCTCCTCTTCACCACTTGGGTCTCTTGCTGTGACACCACACAAGGCCCAAGCGGCAGCAGGAGGCCCATGTGGCGATGACGAGGTGGAAGAGGAATGTAAGGAGGGTGAGAGGACAGTTCTTCTTCACCCTTCACCCTCCTTACCTTCCTCATTCTCCTCTTCACCACTTGGGTCTCTTGCTGTGACACCACACAAGGCCCAAGCGGCAGCAAGAGTCCCATGTGGCGATGACGAGGTGGAAGAGGAAGGTAAGGAGGGTGAGAGGGCAGTTCTTCTTCACCCTTCACCCTCCTTACCTTCCTCATTCTCCTCTTCACCACTTGGGTCTCTTGCTGTGACACCACACAAGGCCCAAGCGGCAGCAGGAGGCCCATGTGGCGATGACGAGGTGGAAGAGGAATGTAAGGAGGGTGAGAGGACAGTTCTTCTTCACCCTTCACCCTCCTTACCTTCCTCATTCTCCTCTTCACCACTTGGGTCTCTTGCTGTGACACCACACAAGGCCCAAGCGGCAGCAAGAGTCCCATGTGGCGATGACGAGGTGGAAGAGGAAGGTAAGGAGGGTGAGAGGGCAGTTCTTCTTCACCCTTCACCCTCCTTACCTTCCTCATTCTCCTCTTCACCACTTGGGTCTCTTGCTGTGACACCACACAAGGCCCAAGCGGCAGCAGGAGGCCCATGTGGCGATGACGAGGTGGAAGAGGAATGTAAGGAGGGTGAGAGGGCAGTTCTTCTTCACCCTTCACCCTCCTTACCTTCCTCATTCTCCTCTTCACCACCTGGACCTCTTGCTGTGACGCCATATGGGGCCCAAGTGGCAGCAAGAGTCCCATGTGGCGATGACGAGGTGGAAGAGGAAGGTAAGGAGGGTGAGGGGGCAGTTCTTCTACACCCCTCACCCTCCTTACCTTCCTCTTCCTCCTCTTCACCACCTGAGCCTCTTGCTGTGATGCCACATGGGCCCAAGCGGCAGCAAGAGTCCCATGTGGCGTTGACGAGGTGGAAGAGGAAGGTAAGGAGGGTGAGAGGGCAATTCTTCTTCACCCTTCACCCTCCTTACCTTCCAAAGCACCACCATCCATTCTACAGCAGAGATGCACTCACAAAAGGCTCCAGGCATGGTAATACCGCAACTCCCAAGGCCAAATGAGTCAGGGCTTGTTTTTTACTTAAGCGCTGTAATTGGCTTTGAATTTCCAAACACAAATTCAATATCGGAGTCTGGGCAACCGAACCAATCTTGGTTCCCTATTTTTTCAGGGAAGATTTGCTGATCGAAGCAGTGGTTCGTGCCTCCAAAAGAAAAGGAGTCGGACTGTTTGTCACGCCAGGTTGGTTCTTTCTTAATTTCCACCATCTGATGCAAATCGATGCCACTTTCAGAATCCAGCTCAACCTACCACGGTCATTGTCACATTCGATGTGGAAACAACGGCTTTGCGGATCGTTGGCAAGCCCGGGCAGAGAGAAAGGAGCATCGTCCTGATTATTTCACACTCCTTCCATCTCCGGCACCCTAAGAAACCACCAAATCCCCTGTTTTCTTGTTCGCTACCTACTGGGTGGCATTAATGCAGCTTGACCCCACTTGAACTGCCGTGATGCAGGTCTTGGGCCTTTTCCAAGGGGGCTGGTGCCTTAGCAAACTACAAATCCCAGTATCCCATATGGATGACCTCCGTAGAGAGCTGGACAGGGGGAATCATAGAATCCTAGAATCAAAGAGTTGGAAGAGACCTCATGGGCCATCCAGTCCAACCCCATTCTGCCAAGAAGCAGGAATATTGCATTCAAATCACCCCCGACAGATGGCCATCCAGCCTCTGCTTAAAAGCTTCCAAAGAAGGAGCCTCCACCACACTCCGGGGCAGAGAGTTCCACTGCTGAACGGCTCTCACAGTCAGGAAGTTCTTCCTCATGTTCAGGTGGAATCTCCTCTCTTGTAGTTTGAAGCCATTGTTCCATTGCGTCCTAGTCTCCAAGGAAGCAGAAAACAAGCTTGCTCCCTCCTCCCTGTGGCTTCCTCTCACATATTTATACATGGCTATCATGTCTCCTCTCAGCCTTCTCTTCTTCAGGCTAAACATGCCCAGTTCCCTAAGCCGCTCCTCATAGGGCTTGTTCTCCAGACCCTTGATCATTTTAGTCGCCCTCCTCTGGACACATTCCAGCTTGTCAATATCTCTCTTGAATTGTGGTGCCCAGAATTGGACACAATATTCCAGATGTGTTTGTTTGAATTCTTCTTTGGTGATTTCTCCCTTTTTCCACTTCTTGTGTGTGTCTCTTTTGTGTTTTAGCACAGTTAGAATTGGACACAATATTCCAGGTGTGGTCTAACCAAAGCAGAATAGAGGGGTAGCATTACTTCCTTAGATCTAGACACTAGGCTCCTATTGATGCAGGCCAAAATCCCATTGGCTTTTTTTGCCGCCACATCACATTGTTGGCTCATGTTTAACTTGTTGTACAGAGGACTCCAAGATCTTTTTCACACGTACTGCT